>NC_064817.1:11334462-11652872 GCF_023721935.1 Panthera uncia | reverse complement strand
TATATATATATATATATATATATATATATATATATTACTTAAATGTATATATATGTATGTATATATGTATTTAAATATATATACATATATTTAAAGCTACTGATGAGATTAACATCAAGTTAGAAATTAATAAATGTATACTCAGACTCATGAAAAAGTTTCTCTTGTCAATAGTCTGACCTAAGTGGTTTGGCTATTTCTAAAGATGAGTAGGACAGAAGTCTGTCCTTTGGCATTGGAGACCTCCTATGAAGCCAATATTTACTTTGTGTGTGTGTGTGTGTGTGTGTGTGTGTGTCTGTGTGTGTGTGTCTGTGTGTCTGTGTGTGTGTGTCTGTGTGTGTCCTATTCCATGCACTAGGGCCTTTGCATCTTGCCTTCCAAAAGCAATCCAGGGCTTCTGTGGAGTGAGGTGGTACCAAGTCCTATGTGGTGATGAGGTTTGTAGAAAGAGAGAAACCAAAGGAACCCCTCATTACAGCAACCAGTTTCCAAATAGGTTTTCTAAGAAGGTATAAGACAACACTATACAACAGGTCATTTGAGAATGAAAAAGTAAAAATGAGAGTTAGGCATGCTCTCACAACTTTGCCTTTGAAAGCACATATTCCAAATATAATCAAGTGATTACATAATTATTTGTTTAATATTTCTCATGCCCCTCTGACTGAAAGTTCTATGATGGCAGGATGATGCCCGTTTAGCTCACCACAGTATTTCTAGGATCTAGGACAGTGCCCAGCATACAGCAGACATGCAATAAACTTGATGAAAGAGTCAGTGAAGAGTCTTTACATCCTGATATAAAGAAGGACAGAAAATGGCCAGGCATACCATAAAATGAAAAACAAACAGTACTGCTTAGAAGGAGAAGGTTGGAATGCACAAACTGTCTTGAGCTGCTCAAACTCAAATATCTAGAGCAGGAGTTTTACAATTCTCAAAACTAATATTTTCATCAACTATTAGAATTGTCATTCCTGTTGTCCAGGGTGATTTGGCCTTTGTGTACCTTTGTGCTCTTCTTTGGAAAAAAGCCCATTTCCCCCTTTTTCAGAATCCATGCTATATAGTAAGAAGTCATTAAAAGGTTTTAAATGGGAGAATGGCCTGATCAGATTTTGATCTTTAAGAAATCATTGTGGGTAACACATGAAGTATCAAGGAAGAACTTAGAACCAGAATTCTCTTCTTTTCACCTGGTTTCTGTTTTCATAGTTCTGAGCTTTTATTCATATTATCCCCTATACCTAAAATGTTTGTATTATTTAGTAGATAGGTTGGGATGCATGTAGTGGCTTACACAGTAGGAGTTTTTTCCTTCCTCATGAAATAGCCCAGAGGTAAGTAGGAGATCCAAGGATAGTGTAGCAGATCTACTCCATGAGGGCACCCAACAACCAGGCCTCTTCTGGTTATCAGCTCTGACACTCTATGCTGCCCTTATCATCGTGGTCTAAGATGGTTTGATATCATAATCACATTCTAATCAGTAAGATGAAGAAAGGTGGGTAGGGGAACAGATAAAGGCATGCCTCCTTCCTTTTCTGGATGAGTTGACTAAATTTCTGTCTTCCTGGCCATCTCATTGGCCAGAACATAATCACATGACCATAACTAGCAATTAGGGAGGCTGGGACAAATGTAGTCTTCATTATGGGAGGCCATGTGATGGGCAAAATACAAGGGGAGGATTCTATTCATTTGAAAGGAAAGACCAGGGACGTCTGGGTGGCTCAGTCGGTTGAGTGTTCTACTTCAGCTCGGGTCATGATCTTGCAGTTGACGGGCTCGAGCCCCGCATCGGGCTCTGTGCTGACAGCTCAGAGCCTGGAGCCTGCTTCGGATTCTGTGTCTCCCTCTCTCTCTGCCTCTCCCCCGTTTATGCTCTGTCTTAAAAATAAAGATAAACATTAAAAAAAATTTAAAAAAAAGAAAGGAAAGACTGAATACTGACTGACAAGTAGCCATCTCTGCTATACTACCTTCTTTTCCCTCCCAAACTATCAAAATCTTTTCTATCCTTCACAGTCTGCCCTACTTCAAATTTTGTACTCTCCATGAAGCAACAGGGGTGTGTGTGTGTGTGTGTGTGTGTGTGTGTGTGTGTGTTCAAAAATCAGGGAGTAGAGAGCCAGGGAGTAATAAGCTTGTTTTCACTGAGTTTAAAGCATTGGAGGGCATGATTCAGAGATCTGAAATCAAGATTCTGAGGATAGTGAAGTAAAAATCAAGTAACAAATTTTGAACTCCTTTAAACATAATGTGTAACCTTAAGTTTTTTGAGCTGTCTCTCCCCACTTCTAGTGATGGATGACAGCACAAAGGTATGGCTTTCCCTAACACATGCTCTCAAAGTTCCCTCCAACTCCCAAATTCCATGAGCCTTAGTTTATGAAATAGGGAAACCTCGAAGAACTCTGACCTAAGACTGATCAAAATGTATCGGTCATGGCCAAAGACTCCACCAACCCTAGGTGTCACCTGTCCCATCTTCTTGCCCAGAGCTCAGAATGAGTCCTTTGACTTTCTTCTACTTGTGGTTTTCCTTTTGTCCCTAAGATTGGAAATGAGCTGTCACCTCCCATTTGGCTGCTGGTTCTCATGTTCCATTTACCAGTCCTCCAGAAGTGCTTTGGGGAAGCCAAGCATTCTCCTGGATATTTCTAAATTCTAGGTGGACAGACCACATGGGGACCCTCAGATCACTTGCTTTAGGTATATTTATTTAGGGCTGATTTGTAATACCATTAAATAAACTTTTAGCTAATCAACACTATAAATAATCTTTACTAGTCATTAGAATCAAATAACCTTTAGTGAGTTACTTAGAAAGGGTTTTTTGTTTTTTGTTTTTTTTTAAACTAAAATGTGGGGCACCAGGGTGGCTCAGTTGGTTAAGTGTCTGACTCTTGATCTTGGCTCAGGTTATCACCTCAGGGTTCGTGGATTCAAGCCCTGCATCAGGCTGCATGCTGAGAGTGCAGAGCTTGTTTGAGATTCTGTCTGTCTTCCTCTCTCTCTACCCCTTCCCTGCTTGTTCTTCATCTCTAAAAATAAATAAAAATAAACTTAAAAAGAAACTAAAATGTTCCCCATGTTTCTTCCAAGCCAGATAGAAATTGATAATGCAATATTCTCACAAAACTTATTTTATTTTTTTATTTTAGAGACAGAGAGTGAAAGTATTGTGGGAGAGAGGGGCAGAGAAAAAGAGAAAGAGAATCTTAAGCAGGCTCCACACTCCACGCAGAGCGCAATACAGGGTCAATCCCATGACCCTGGGATCATGACCTGGGCCAAAACCAAGAGTGGGATGCTCAACTGACTGAGTCACCCAGGCATCCCAAAATTCATATTATTTTAAATAATCATTTTAAAAATAATGACTTGTTTGGTATATATAGAAAAGAGTAAGGCCCAGGTAAAGAGAGATAGACCATGGAGTGAGCTGCAAAACACGTGATTCAACTGAGTCTATGAGGGGAAAGGGCAGAGAGAAAAGGGTTGGGCATAAAAAATATCCCAGTTTGTTTACCAGCTATCAGAGACTATGACAGTAGATTTTAATATAAAGATAGGATTGTGGTAAATTGCCTCCTCTGAGCCTATCCCCAAAACAGATGCAAATGCTTGTAGTCCTGTCGTTTACAGTCTAGACAGCAGCCTTGCCTATGTAAGGGGGAGGAGATGTCAACTAAAACTGTGCCTTAGGGTGTATGTATGTGGCAGGGGGAGTTTGATGGTGTTGTGGGCTAAGAATTCCAGAATTAAAACCAAATAAGAATGAGATGATTAAAGTAGAAACAAGTAAAATACAAGTAGGTATCAGGGCTCATGAACTAAGCAATCTGAAAAAATTCAAAATAACGAAACACAGAGACTTCCTATTGTTAAATAGCTTCATCTCAGAAATATACTTGTTGCTGACTTGGGCAACAAGAGTGATTATCCTTGATTAAGAACAATGGGAGCTGAGTTTTGGATAGTGACCAGAGGCTAATTTATAAGAGAAGACAACTCAGAAGAAAAGATGGTACATGGTACATTTATCTCACTCTGTTAGAACTGAAGAGAATTTACTTACACAAATGTTTATATGTTATACCTTAATTTAGTGCAATATGAATTGTATTAATTTTGGAGGGGGACATCTTCCTAAAGGTCAGTATTAAAGATATAGGGCCGGGCACCTGAGTGGCTCAGTCGCTTAAGCGTCTGACTTCGGCTCAGGTCATGATCTTGCAGTCTGTGAGTTCACGCCGCACATTGTGCTTTGTGCTGACAGTTCAGAGCCTGCAGCCTGCTTTGGATTCTAGGTCTCCCTCTCTCTCTGCCCCTCCCCTGATTGCACTCTGTCTCCGTCTCTGTCTCTTTCTCTCTCAAAAATAAATACACATTAAAAATTTTTTTAATAAAAAAATAAAGATATAGGGCCTTATGTAAGCACATAACATTTAAATTTTAGTGCCAAATAATATTCAGTCTAGTCTAGAAGAATAACTCAAATGTCATAGAAATGAGAATCATATTATTTTAATATGAATTTTAATTCAAGTGAAGAACTTCGAAGATTTTTTAAATTAACTTAATCAACACCACTGCCATTTTACAATGTATTACTTACTTGGATCACTCAACCTTTATTCATGATAGGAAACATTACCAAAGAGTTAGACTTTTCTAAGTCATTACACAATTAATAAACCTCACATTAAGGAATACAGTAAAAAATATTAGAGACTCATGAAACAAAAAATACTATAAAAGACTGTTTAGTATCACAAGATGTGCTGAGTGACAAGGAAGAGAATTATTAAGACCACATTATGTTTACTTTAGCAGAAAAATCACCAAAACCCTCCTAGGTTAAACTTCTTCTTCCCTTCATCTTTGCAGAAAGAAAATTTAATATATTCAGGTACATTTTGTTCCATCTGTGTGCTGAGGATTATAAACTTAAGGCTAAATGTATTCTATAGAGGAAAAACTTTATACAGTTATATATAATTTAAAAGTAATTCACTTAGCGTAATACTCTCTAGCTCCATCCACATGGTTGCAAATGGTTACCAGAGGGGAGGTGGGGGTTGGGTGAAATAGGTGATGGGATTAAGGAGGACACTTGTGATGAGCACTGGGTGTGGTATGTAAGTGTTGAATCACTAGATTGTACATCTGAAACTAATATTACACTGCATGTTAACTGGAATTTAAATAAGAACTAAAAATAAATAAATATGTAAAAACTTCTTAAAAAACAAATAAAATAAACCAGTATTGTAAAGGAAATTTAAACAAAGTAGGACTGAACAGATTTTATCTTTTTTTTTTTTTTTTCTTTTTTGGAGGAGAAGTAAAATTGAATGTGTAACCTCAGCAGGCATGGAGCTATGGAAAGGCTTAAAAAACATGTGTATATGGATTGAGAGAAATTTTAAACTATTAAGTCACTAGTTTAAAACAACCCCCAGGGGCACCTGGGTGGCTCAGTGGGTTGAGCATCCAACTTCAGCTCAGGTCATGATCTCAAGGTTCGTGGGTTGGAGCCCCGCATCGGGCTCTGTGCTGACAGCTCAGAGCCTGGAGCCTGCTTTAGATTCTGTGTCTCCCTCTCTCTCTGCCCCTCCCTGGCTCACACTCTGTCTCTCTCTCTCAAAAATAAACATTAACATTTAAAAGATAAATAAAATAAATAAAACAAGCCCCCAAGTTGATTTCTCATGATGAGCTGCAAATATTATTCTAAATAGATACAAAAAAAATTGTGTTTTTATAAAAGGCAGGGTAATTTATGCTCAAATTTGTAAAGGAAATACAAGCAGGGGGCTCTACTGCTTTTTCCCCGAAAACATTGACAGTGCAACCTAGGATGAACCTCTGAACCTCCCTCTGGGTCTCTATGATCAGATGAAGTTCCTTCATGTATGATAGGAAGAGGTTAAATTAAATTAAAAGAAAGGTCTAAGGACCAACCTTTTCTTTAGATACTTTTATTTCATAAAATAAAAGCCAAGTAGTTGAGGAAATTTTTACCTTTATTGAAAAATTTGTGTATTGGGGCGCCTGGGTGGCGCAGTCGGTTGAGCGTCCGACTTCAGCCAGGTCACGATCTCGCGGTCCGTGAGTTCGAGCCCCGCGTCAGGCTCTGGGCTGATGGCTCGGAGCCTGGAGCCTGTTTCCGATTCTGTGTCTCCCTCTCTCTCTGCCTCTCCCCCGTTCATGCTCTGTCTCTCTCTGTCCCAAAAATAAAAAAAAAAAGAAAAAGAAAAATTTGTGTATTATATGATTTAAATTCTTTAATAGTTTTAAGTCAGTTAACTCAATGACACGTGTGGTGTGTGTGTGTGTGTGTATGTGTAAATAACTACTTTATACACCCAGTTGTTCAGACAAAACCCTTGGAGTAATCCGTCATTGGCTCCTCCATTTCCCTCATCTCCAAAATCAATTCTTCACTGAATCATGGCAACTCTACCTTCACAGCAGATCCCATATTTGACCACTTCTCGCCACTGCCACTGCCACTGCCAACATCACTGTCCAGGTCCCCCAACTGCCAGAGCCTCCTAACTGGTTTTTCTACTTTCTCTTCCTATAGCTCCCTGGTCTGTTCTCCACAGAGTAACCTTAAAGAACTTTGTAAAACCGAATCAAACCATGTCAGTCTTCTGCTCCTAATCCTCCAATGGCTCTGCCTGTCATACACAGAAAAAATCCAAACTCCTTCCCAAGGCTGAACAATATTATATAATTTGGTCCATGCTTTTCTCTCTCTCTCTCATTGTGCTCTGGCAACCCCACACTCAACCCATCTTCATCCTGGTCTCTGTAAGTGCCAAATACTATGCTTTCAGAGATGCTATCCCTGACCACCTTACCAAAAACAACTACCAGCTGCTCACTCAGCGTTCATATCCTCCTGCCTTTTTTTCCCCATAACACTTATCATTCGCCTTATATACTTATGGTGAGTTTTCTTCTCATGAATCTGTAATAATATTTTATTCTTGATTGTAAAGTTTATTAATTGTGTGACAGCTTAGAAAAGTCTATTTATAATGTTTTCTAAAACATAAACAAAACTTAATGGTTCCAATAAGAGCTTAAAGTAAGTAATAGAGGGGCGCCTGGGTGGCTCAGTCGGTTAAGCGTCCGACTTCAGCTCAGGTCACGATCTCACGGTCCGGGAGTTCGAGCCCCGCATCGGGCTCTGTGCTGACAGCTCAGAGCCTGGAGCCCGTTTCGGATTCTGTGTCTCCCTCTCTCTCTGACCCTCCCCTGTTCATGCTCTGTCTCTCTCTGTCTCAAAAATAAATAAATGTTAAAAAAAAAATTAAAAAAAACAAGTAAGTAATAGGTCTCAGTTTGGGGTACCTGACTGGCTCAGTCAGTAGAGCACAGAACTCTTGATCTTGGGGTTGTGAGTGTGAGCCCCACATTGGGTGTAGAGACTACTTAAAATTTTTGAAAAAAAAAAAGAAATTGTGGAGAAAAATAATAGGTCTCAGTTTTCTTTTATCTTCAAAATGGCAGTGCTGGCGATGAGGTTAGTTTGAAAATCTTCATTGTCTATCTGTCCTCACCAGAATGCAAGTTCTATGAGGACACAAACTTTGTCAGTCTTGTTCAGTTCTATATCCCCAGTACATGTAACAGTGTTCAGCATTAAGATAATGCTTAATAAGCATTAACAAAATTAATTAATTAATTAATTAATTAATACGTGAACATGTACACACTTACATATGCACTGACCCTGGGGCAGCTAGAAAACCTGGGTTCACTACCTCTTGGCCACATCCATTTACCCATGTTGCACACAGATGTGAGCATTTCCTAGTTTTCCATGATGTGGGAAATGAACTCTTCCTAAGTAAAGAAACCATTAAAAGACAGAGGCATGAGAAGTACTGGCATCTGTGGGAATACACATCGCAGGTACAGAACCCAGACTGGCACTGCTGTGGAAAGAAGAGGTGGGGTCAGGGAATCTTTGCTGGGGTGGCACCTCAGCAAACCAGGTGAAGCAACGTGGGAAGCAAATTCTAGCACTGAATAGAGAAAGGAGACCATTTGACAAGCAAGTTGGTCTGCTGGGTGGTGATGTCTCTCTCTGAACTGAGTACATGAAGGGAAACAGGTTTGAAGGGAAAGACGGGGAGTCAAGTTTGATCATTTTTCCTGCCTATGCACAATATACCACTTCAGTGGTATAACTGATCAGTGCTCTAGCCAGCAACAGCTCTGGAAAACGAAAGCCAACAAAAATAATTCTTAGTTCTTCATGTGATGGGCCCATTAGTTACCCATTTTGTAATCTCTGTAACTTGGTACAATGCCTGCCACACAACACCTGCTTAATTTCTTCAATTGAATTACACTGAATCTTCTGATATATGCATTTTCATAGACATTTTGGTAAAGTTTTAATTAATTCCAGGTTGACAACTGAGTATTGTTTTTCTTTCCTTCTCCTTAGCGGTCTCTAATAACATTCTGAGATCTTCTTCTTGAGTTTATATGCATTCTTCTATACAGTTTTACCTCCAGGTCAACAAGCACTGTCTTTGCATAGCATATCCTCCATAAATAGGTATTCTTATAGGAATATTTATTCCCTTCTGATTCAAACATGTGCCAAGTACAAAGATCCAGCTTTAGAACAGGACTCAGTAAACATTTTTCTTTTTTTTTTTTTTAATTTTTTAAATGTTTATTTATTTATTTATTTATTAAGTTTATTTATTTTTGAGACAGAGAGAGACAGAGCATGAACGGGGGAGGGTCAGAGAGAGAGGGAGACACAGAATCGGAAGCAGGCTCCAGGCTCTGAGCCATCAGCCCAGAGCCCGACGCGGGGCTCGAACTCACGGACCGCGAGATCGTGACCTGAGCTGAAGTCAGACGCTTAACCGACTGAGCCACCCAGGCACCCCTCAGTAAACATTTTTCTATAAAGGGCCATACAGTCTCTGTCCAAACTACTCAACTCTGTCATCGTAGCACAAAAACATACACAGACAACACATAAACACGTAAAAATACAGTCATGTTTCAATAAAACTTTATTACAAAAATAGGAAGCAGACTGTATTTGACCCTCAGGCTGTAGTTTGCCAACCTCTGCTATAAAGTCATATAAATACAAATAGATGTATACATATGAATATATATATGTAAATAATACATAAAATGTACAAATAATAAAATTCATTTTCAGCAATTTTGAGGAACAAAAAGATCAAAATCATACCCTTGCAAGATTGACTGAAATAAAACCTTTTTTTCTAAACTATAATACATTCGTTTCTCTTTTATATTTAACAACATCAGATTCAAAGCACACCCCAAGAAAAGACCAGGGGATCATTTCTGACCTCCCTCACTGCCAGCATTCTCTGATGTTATTGACAAGTGTTCTCTTCTCAAAAGGCTGCAGCCCAAATAATTCCTTTCATCTTCATTTTCACAGAGAAAGTTAATACCTAATTAAAATGCCAACTCAATTAAAGATGAAAATCTCAAGTTAGTAGCGACACCATTGAAAAAAAAGGCTAACCTCTCAGACTGGAATGATTTTTATAGTTTTTAAAGAAACCCAAATCTAATATTGTTTGTGATGTGTCCCACCAACCAGGGAGACAGGACTGAGTCACTTGGATCTGTCTCTGTCTGTGCTATAAAAGGAAACTTAATGTTCTGGTCAGGAACCACTAAAACTTAGTATTGATTTTCCGTGCTCAATTTCTCTTCTAAGCCTTGGTCTTTCACTTGAAGATAATCTCATTACTATGAGGAAGCTTGGGCAACATGGAATGAACAGCAGGAAACTAAGTTCTGTAAATGGATTTGGCTTCTTACTTCCATCTGCTAGCTTAGCCAGGCTGGTTTCCTCAGTTAGAACGTGGTGCTTCACCTCCTCTAGAGGAATATCCTTTTGAACACATAGAGTGTTTTGAAGAATTTAAAATTACCTCTCATAGCAAATAATTAACTGAACATTCATGGGCAAATTGATGAAATTTCAGATCTTGCTTTCCAGTCTTCTCTCTATGTATTTGATTTGATGATATCTGAGGCTCTTGCCAATTATTGGCAGAAACTAATTGGTTCAATGACAATTCAATCTCCTGGTTTTTTGTGCAGTAGTAACTCTTGAGCAACCATGCTCTTAATCACATTGTTCCTATAAGAAGGTTGAACAAAAAGATTTCTCTAAAAGTTTGGTCTTCAAAGGGAAAAACTGAAAACTATGAAAATGTCCAGCAATAGGAAAATTGTTAGATAACTTATAGCAAATTCATATGGAATATTCATTCATTATTCTTTTAGCAAATGTTTATTAGGTACCTGTTATGTGCCAAGCACTTTTCAGATACTGGGGAAAACAAAAGTGAACATGGGCAAAAGGGTCCCTGACCTCTGCCTTCTTGGAACTTACACTCCAAAGGAGAAAAATAGCAAAAGCCAAGTAAATAGGTAAGTGAATAAAGATAATTTCACAAAGTGCTAAGAAGGAAAAGAATGTGATGTGCTAGAGGCATTAGAAAACAAAGAAATGTCTTTTCATAATATGCTTACTGGTAAAAGTTAGAATACAAAACATTAAGATGCCAACTATATAAAATCATACATTTAAAATATCCTTGAAGAAAATGTTTTGTTTTGTTTTGTTTAGAGAGGAAGAGTGTGTGAGTGGGGGAGAGGGGGAGAGGGGCAGAGGGAGGAGAGAGAGAATCTTAAGCAGGCTCCACATTCAGTGCGGAGTCCGACGTGGGGCTCGATCCCACAACCTTGGGATAATGACCTGAGCTGAAGTCAAGAGTCAGATGCTCAACTGACTGAGCCACCCACGTGCCCCGAGAATTTTTTTTTCAATATATGAAGTTTATTGTCAAATTGGTTTCCATATAACACCCAGTGCTCATCCCAAAAGGTGCCCTCCTCAATACCCATCGCCCGCCCTCCCCTCCCTCCCACCCCCCATCAACCCTCAGTTTGTTCTCAGTTTTTAAGAGTCTCTTATGCTTTGGCTCTCTTCCACTCTAACCTCTTTTTCTTTTTTCCTTCCCCTCCCCCATGGGTTTCTGTTAAGTTTCTCAGGATCCACATAAGAGTGAAAACATATGGTATCTATCTTTCTCTGTATGGCTTATTTCACTTAGCATCACACTCTCCAGTTCCATCCACGTTGCTACAAAGGGCCATATTTCATTCTTTCTCATTGCCACATAGTACTCCATTGTGTATATAAACCACAATTTTTTTATCCATTCATCACTTGATGGACATTTAGGCTTTTTCCATAATTTGGCTATTGTTGAGAGTGGTGCTATAAACATTGGGGTACAAGTGCCCTCTATGCATCAGTACTCCTGTATCCTTTGGGTAAATTCCTAGCAGTGCTATTGCTGGGTCATAGGGTAGGTCTATTTTTAATTTTTTGAGGAACCTCCACACTGTTGAGAATTTTTTAATATTAATAAAAATTATCTCTGAGTTGTGGGATGACAGATATCATTTCAGATAGGATAGGCAAGGTCTTGCTGCTGCAATGAATAACTTTACTATTTCAGGGGCTTTAAACAGCAAAGGCTTATTCTTCATCATTCAGGTTCTGCTGATGGTTCTAGTTGACTCTCTTAGACAGCTGTCCTCTATCTGAAGGCTCAGTGTTACGTGGCCATATCAGCATGGGTTTCCACGTCACTGAGGCAGGGGTAGAGAGAGGCGCGGATTCAGACACTGGCAATTAAATGTTCTTACTCATCAGTGACACATGAACTTCCACTCACATTTCATCGGCCAATGAAAGTCACATAACTGTGCCTAACTTCAAGGGGGTGGGAAATACTATCCATTCATGTATCTGGAAGGAGAGGAGAAGCAATGACTGGTACACAGGGTAACATGAGCCCAAAAGTATTTTTTAGTTTCTTTTTTATACTTTTCTATATCTTTCTTATCGTCTTTAGTGAACATGCATTTGTTTATGACTGAGAAGGAAAGGGTTTTCTTTGAAAGCAAACTGACGCGGATTAAAAGCAAATTATTCTGTGATTAAGTAATTCTTTGTGGGATACTGTCATCAAACTTTGAAACACCACTCATACCCCTAAACAAGAGGTAGCCTGTGGCTTTCTGATTAATTCATCAAGTTCTTAGAAGTGATAGGAATTAAGCACTTATTGGGTGCCCCTTTCTTTTACAGGCTTAAACATGCATGGAGTTATTAAATATAATATGGCTTTAATAACAGGATTGGAAGAGGCCACAATGTGACAATTTCTAAATTTGGGGTCCTGTCCTCTGTAGGTGAGCATTTGTATGTTAGTCTTGACTATCTCATTAAACATTCTGGAAGAAGAGAAAAAAGAAACTAAAACATGTCTGGACTGCAGCCAGCCAGTTCTAGATGAGAAGGAAGTGAGGGCAGAACCTCTTGCAGCACATGCAGTGCACTTCTGTGCATTTGTTCGTGGCAAGTGCTTAATCTGTTTTGGTTAAATTGACTTTAGAAAATTAAAGCATCACAAAAAATAGACATTGAACAAAAAACTAAGTGGTTATTTTATACCAGTGATTCTCAATTGGAAGTGATTTTTCCCTCAAGGGACATTTGCTCAAGTCTGGAGTCATGTTTGGTTGTCATAACTTTTAGAGCGTGGGGGGCAGGCAGGATGCTGCTAGCATCTAGTGAGTAGAGGCCAGTGATGCTGCTGAACATCTTGCAACGCACGGGACAGTGTTCCGTGCTACATACACGTATGCAACAAAGAATTATTCTGTTCCAAATGTCAACAGTGCCAAGATTAAGAAAGCCTGCTTTAGGTCAGGTTCAGAGCTGTTGCCTGAGAGCATCTCTGAGATCCAAATTCACCCCAGAAACTGAAGTTTTCTGCTCATTTGTCCATCAACCAATATAGAATCCTTTCAGCCTCCTAGATTCCCACTACATTCTTACTAACTTTCTGGAATGGAGTGAGGTGGCTTTGTCTTCCCCTCTCTCTCTCAGCTTTCAGTCTATACACACTGATGTCATAATATCCTCTATATGGAGCCCGGTGTTGATATGCAGCTTTAGTCACTGAATCTCACAGAAGCTCATCAGTGTCTTCAGCCAAATCTTCTTCTTTGTTCTGATTTAAATAAAGCCCTTCTTTTTTTTTAATTGTTTTTTTTTAACATTTTTGTTTATTTTTGAGAGAGACAGAGACAGAGTGTGAGCGGGAGAGGGGCAGAGAGAGAGGGAGACACAGAATCTGAAGCAGGCTCCAGGCTCTGAGCTGTCAGCACAGAGCCCGACGCGGGGCTTGAACTCATGAACCGCGAGATCATGATCTGAGCTGAAGTCGGATGCCCAACCGATGGAGCCACCCAGGCGCCCCAAAATAAGGCCCTTCTTTAAGAGCTCTTCTACAAGCGATCCAATAAGATGCTACAAAGTATGCCAAATCCAATTTCTTTCCGCATTCTTTCCTACTGTTTGGAAAAACCAGTCCTCCCCTAAGCCACTAAGGTCATTCACAAACCATGCCAAGATGACCACATTAAAGGAAGTGCAATCTTAATGAGGGCCCTGACACCCACCAAGTACTAATGAGAGGGCAGGATTGGCCTCTTAATCAAGAGTTTCAAGCGTGCGCAGAGTATTAACAGACGTTTTTTTATTCTGAGGCAAATGTCTCTCTCACAACAACAGAGGTGATCCACTAATGTCTGATTCAGATGCTCTGTCACAGAATGAATCAGCAGAGCTGTTAATAAGTACTGCAACAGTACAGCACACAGCATGAACAGTACTGGTTTTCAATGTGTTCCTTGTTTTCATGGAAGCAGTTTTCTTCTGGCTCAGAAGCTGATGTGTGGTCCACTGTGATGAGGTTTTCTACCTCTCACTGAGTAAAGTGCATTAAACTGGTGGACAAGGAGCCTTAAGGATGCTATGGAAGCCACAGGTGAGGAATGGAGGAGAGAGTCCCCATAAATGGTGCTCTCTCCTTGTGCGGTCCAACTTTCTCACCCCAGACATTGAGGGTAAAATGCTAAAGATGAGTGCCTTTATTTTCTACGAGGCAGAACAAATTACTAAACTTAGCAGCTTAGAACAACATACATTTATTATCCCACACTTTTCATGGGTCCTTGGCTGGGTCCCCTGCAGTCAAAGTGTTGGTGGGAAGAGGGGTCTCACCTGAGACCCACGGACTTCTTCCAAGGTCATTCAGGTTGTTGGCAGAATTCAGGTTCTTACAGTTGAAGGACTGAGGCTCTCAACTCCTAGAAGGCATCCCTTTCCATAGATTGTTCACAATATGATCGCTTGCTTCTTTTTTTTAATGTTTATTTATTTATTTTCAGAGGGTGAGCGAGTGAGAAACAGAGAGAGACAGAGAGGGCTGGGGAGGGGCATAGAGGGAGAGAGAAAATCCCATGCAGGCTCTGCTCCATCGGCGCAGAGCCCAGTGTGGGGCTCTGTCTCACAAACCATGAGATCGTGACCTGAGCTGAAACCAAGAGTCAAACGCTTAACCGACTAAACCACCCAGGCACCCCTATGGCTGTTTGCTTCTTCAAGGCTAGCAGGAGAGCATCTCTCCTGCTTCAAGTCTCGTCTCTCAGGAAAGGTCTGGACTCTTTTGTAGGGCTCCCCTGGTTAGATCAAGCCTATCCTGGATTTTCTCCCTTTTGATTAACTCAGAGACAACTGGTTAGGGACCTTCATTACATCTGCAAAATCCCTTCACCTTTGGCACGTTATATTAGTTCAAAGCAACTCACAGGTTCTACCCATGCTCAAGAGAGAGGATTACACCAAGGTGAGGATTGCATGGAGTGGGAATCATGGGAATCGCCTTAGAACACTGTCTCCCAATACAAACTTGTGAATGTTGAAGCTGACAGCACTGACTGAGAAAGAGTATATATGTTGGATGTCAGAGTTCATATCCTATACAATAGGATGACAGCTTGAAATAATAGGTCAAAAGTAGCAAAAAGAAACTTGAGACCCATACTTAGCTTTTAACACAGGAGAGCTGGCTTAAAAGCAGTTCCTGGAAAAAGACTTGGGTTTTAACTGTTTATAAGCACAATAAGTAATGTTTGTATAATGTGATTTTTTAAAAGCTCAAAATGTAATTTACAGAGCAATAATAAATGTATAGAGCCCAGATCAAGAAAGAAAACATAAACAGTGGGCTTGGTATCGCATGTGCCAAACTGCATCTGGAAAATTTTTTGGCCGTTCTGGGTTTGACATTTTAAGCTGAACATTACTCAAAGGAAACCTTGAAATGAAATCATATGAAAAATGCTTGAAGAAACCATGGATGTTTATAAAAGAAACTGAAAAGGAAACAGAATTGCAACTGTGTATGAGTTGAGGAAGCAGAAATAGGACTCATAGATGAGAGTACAAGAAAACATATTTCCCTTCAGTATAAGAAATATAGTTCTAATATTTAGAGTTGTACACAAAGGAAATAACTTGTGGGAAAGAGAACTCATACTTAAAGCTAATCCCATCCACAGATGCTCTTGATTCCTTTCCTACCCCCATTAATTATGCCCTCTCTCACTTTTACTTTTACCCAACCTGTCTTCTCATTGGTGATCATGCATAGGGTTTTCCTATCACAAACATAAAGCAAACTTCCTAGGCCTCACGTCCCACCAAACTACTGCCTCTTTCTCTCATCCTCTTTAAAGCCTGGCCTTCTGAGAGTGGTATGCACTTGTGATCTGCCCTGCATGGCCTTCACTCCTCTGTCAGTCCACCCAGTCTGGCTTTTGTCCCACCGAGCCACCCAAACTAATCTTTGTTTTGTCACTGTGGATAAGTGCTCTTTGCAATTTCTCTTGCATGACACTATTGACTACATCCTCCTTTTTAAAATAACCTTTCCTTGGTTTCTCCAATATTATACTTTCTTGCCACTTCTCAGACTCCTCTGGCCACTCTTCTAAGCCTCCTTCGTGGTCTCCCTCACATCTAACACACACTGATGTTCACTGATGTTCCACCAGGCTCTGTCCTGGGTCTATTCTATTCTCTTTCTACATGGCATCATTTGCTGTTTCAGTGACTCCTATTGTTCTAATTGCCATTTATACATTATGAGACCTTACTTCCAGTGTAACTCTCTTTTCTGAAATCTATGTCTCTATCTCCAAAGACCAACTGGAGGGCTTCATTGGAAAACTCCAGAGTCACCCGAAACTCAATGTGGCCAAATTTGAAATCATAATTCTCCACCTTGCTGCCCCCCCCCACCCCGTCCCGACCCAAACCCTCCTCCTTCAGGTTCTCCATTTCAGAGAACGGTTGGCAAGATGTCATCCTGGTCCTCACTCTGATCCTTACCAGTTCTCCCTAGCCTGTCAGTCTACAAGTCCTGAGGACACTCTCTAGATCCATCTAATTTTTTCCATTCCCACTAATACTACCTCAGTTTAAACTATCAACTTCTCCTTGGATTACATCATTAGCATCATTTAACTTCACTAACATTTATCGAATAACTGGTCTGTCTATCTATCTATCTATCTATCTATCTATCTTCATTCATGTATTCCTCAAAGCAACCCTATGACAATATACACTCTTATTTCTCCCATTTTTGGAAATTGGGAAACTAAGGCCCAGAGAAATTAAGAACCCTCCCCATGTTCACACACCTAGCAAGTGAAAAACCAGGTTATGGACCTGCAAGCTCAAGCAGTTCACTATGTGTTGTAAGGGCTAAATATTTCTTGAATCAATAAACTAAATGGATTAAGTAAATTATAGCTGATTGAATGCAAAAGGGATTGTGTCTGTGGGTGGTAATTTGGACTACAGAAGTATTTCTCAGTTGTCTTTGCATAGAACTTTAAAAAAGTTCCTATCAATTGTGGTCTCATATTTTTGCCTAATACAATACCACATACTTGGTTTCCACAGCAATATCAAATACAATAAAAGTTTCTAAACACTTACTCTCCATTTTCCTTTACTCAATCGTTATGGGCCAGTAAGAGATGTGGACTGGCACCAGTCTGTGGATGACACTTTGAGTTCCATTGGATTAGAGGACCCATGGGGTCCCTTCCAATTCTAAGATTGTGTATTCTGTAGCACTGTAAGCAAGACCCAAAGGGAAAAGACTTCTCTGTTGAGAGTTTATAATGAGCCAGTGGAAACCATCTACTCTAAATTCACCAACCAACAGAGTGGTATATGCTACGCACTGTGGTGAGGAACCACACACACATTTAAAAAGAAGCAGAATACACGTTCCTCCGTCTTAACATAAATCTAGTAGGGTGGATTTAACCAATACCTCCAAAATGGGGAAGGGAAAAGAGTGTGGTTCAGGATATGTCCTATAAGAATATACAGACAGAAGACCTCATTCAGGTGGCAACTATTGGGGATGTTTCAAATATGGAAGACTATTCAGCAGTTTCTTTAAAAATTGAGACTTGCTCATTAATACTGAAACTGAAATATATACAAGAGATTTTAAGTGAAAAAAAAGCAGCCAAATATGGTCAACATGTGTAAATTGCTATTGTTGATTTTATATCCAACGAGTAACTTGTATTTGGAATATACAAAGAAGTCTTATAACTCATTTATAAAAAAGACAAATAACCCAATGAAAAATTGGCAAAGGATCTAAATAGACATTTCTCCCAAGAAGACATAAAAATGGCTGATAAGCACATGAAAATATGTTCAAAATCATTAGTCATTAGGGAAATGCAAATCCAAATTGCAATGAGATTTCGCTTCACACCCATTAGGATGATTATAATCAAAAAGACAGACAATAACAAATGGAGAAATTGGAATGTTCATATGTTGCTGGTGGGAATGTAAAATGTTGCAGCCACTTTAGAAAACAATTTGGTAGTTCCTCAAAATGTGAAATACAGAATTACTACATGACCCAGCAACTGCACTCCTAGATATAGACACAAGAGAAATTAAAACATACATTCACACAGATGTTCATAGCAGCATTGTTCTATGTTCCTAAAAATAGAAACAACCCTAATGTCCATGAAGAGACAAATGATGAACAGATAAACAAAATGTGGTATATATCAAAATATACTAAAATATTATTCAGCAATAAAAAGAAATGAACTACTAACACATGCTACAACATGAATGAGCTTTTCAAATATTATGCTAAGTGAAAAGTCAGTCACAAGGGATCATGTATTATATGATTCCATTTTTATGAAGTGTCCAGAATAGGCAAATCATAGACACAGAAAATAAATTAGTGGTTGTCAGGAGCTGAGGAGGAGGAGGGAATGGGCAGTGACAGCTAATCAGCATGGGGTTTCTTCATGGGATGATGAAGATGCTCTAAAAGTACATTGTGGTGGCGGTTGCACCTTTGTGAATATATAAAAAAAACATTGAACTGTCCATTTTAAATGGGTAAAATGTATGCATGTGAATTATATCCCAATAAAGCTGTTAAAATAATTGTTATTGCTAGTTCCTTGGAGCAATTCAGAGACAGATAAACAAGAAGGATTATTGATCTGCTAAAATAATTTCTATGTTTTTATGCATCTCTAAAGTGAAAGCTATGGCCCACTGTTCACTAACTCCACTAGCATTACAAAAAGTAAGGCATTAAAACTGACAGCGATTTTATCTGCATAGGCACAGCTTAGTGAAACATTCCAGGTGAGGAATTAGTATAACAGGTTGGTGCAAGACAATGTTTTACTAAAAATAACAACATACCCTTTAAAATACAAATTCCTCTAGGGGCACCTGTGTGGCTCAGTCATTATCTCACCGTTCGTGAGTTCAAGCCCCACGTCGGGCTCTGTGCTGACAGCTCGGAGCCTGGAGCCTGCTTTGGATTCTGTGTCTCCCTCTCTCTCTGCCCCTACCCCACTCATGCTCTGTCTCTCTCAAGAATAAACATTAGGAAGGTGGGACGGAGGGGAGGGTGGGTGATGGGTATTGAGGAGGGCACCTTTTGGGATGAGCACTGGGTGTTGTATGGAAACCAATTTGACAATAAATTTCATATATTGAAAAAAATAAAAAATAAAAATAAAAATACCAACAGGAAAAAAAAAAAAACCAGCCTGAAGAACTTAATGAGGAATAAGAAGCTGGTCAATAAAACTGTAATAATGGAAAAAAAAAAAAAAAAAAAAAGAGTCCAACTCTTGGTTTAGGCTCCCATCATGATCTCAGGGATTGGTTCATGAGTTCAAGCCCCATACTGGGCTCTATGCTGACAGCGCAGAACCTGCTTGGGATTCTCCTCCTCACTTTCTCTCTGCCCCTCCTTGGCTCACGTGCTTTCTCTTTCTCTCTTAAAATAAATAAATAAACTTAAAAAAATGAAAAAAAAAAGAATAAACATTAAAAAATTATAAAAAAATAATAAAATACAAGTTCCTCTCTTGCCTCTAAAATTAACAGCTATTCATCTATTTGTATTTCTAAAACTAAAATGTTTTGACAGTTCCTAGTTGTGAGATATATGAAATATCTTATGAAATTCTATTGAAAAAGAACCATTCCTTTAAGTCTTATAACCAGAGCTCACTCCAAGCAGGCAAGATGTTGAACAGGGATCATGACCATCACTTAAACACATGACTTATCTACTTTGGGTCTCTGTACACTTTGGAAACTAGGACATATTCTTCAATTTTCAGTTTGAGATAATTTCAAATTTAGAGAAAAGTTGCAAAAAAATAGTAAACAGAATTTCCATGTACCCATTATTCATGTCCATATTCACTAATTGTAGGTTTGTCACATTTGCTGTATCATAATCTCTCCCTCCCTCCCCCTTTTTTTCCTGAACCTTCTGCAGACAGGATGCACATTTACAGCTTAATCCCTCAGTGTGGATTTCCTATGTATCCTAACATATTCCTAACATATAATCTTATATACCCACACTAAAGTTGTGAAAATTGGAAAAAATTAGCATTGATGCATGCAGTATTTTATCTAATCTGTAGTCCATGTTCCAATTTTACTGATTGTTCCAACAATATACTTTATAGCAATTATTTTCCTAGTACAGGATCCAGTCTAGTATCACACATTGCATTTAGTTGTCATGTATATTTAGTCTCCTCCAATCTGGAAAAATTTCTAAGCCTTTTATTTTTACTTTTGTCCTTCATCAATATTTTTTTAGTATTTTAATTTTTTATTAAAAGATAATTAACCTACAGTTTTACATTAGTTTAAGGTATACCATATGATGATTCAAAATTCTATCGGATAAAGGGCTAGTATCCAAAATCTATAAAGAACTGACCAAACTCCACACCCAAAAAACAAATAATCCAGTGAAGAAATGGGCAGAAGACATGAATAGACACTTTTCCAAAGAAGACATCCAGATGGCCAACAGGCACATGAAAAGATGCTCAACGTCACTCCTCATCAGGGAAATACAAATCAAAACCACACTGAGATATCACTTTATGCTGGTCAGAGTGGCTAAAATGAACAAATCAGGAGACTATAGCCGCAAGTCTGTGGAGAAACGGGAACCCTCTTGCACTGTTGGTGGGAATGCAAACTGGTGTAGCCGCTCTGGAAAACTGTATGGACGTTCCTCAAAAAATTAAAAATAGACCTACCCTATGACCCAGCAATAGTACTGCTAGGAATTTACCCAAGGGACACAGGAGTACTGATGCATAGGGGCACATGGACCCCAATGTTTATAGCAGCACTTTCAACAATAGCCAAATTATGGAAAGAGCCTAAATGTCCATCCACTGATGAATGGATAAAGAAGACATGGTTTATCTATACAATGGAATACTACTTGGCAATGAGAAAGAACGAAATCTAGACATTTGTAGCAATGTGGATGGAACTGGAGAGTGTTATGCTAAGTGAAATAAGTCAGGCAGAGAAAGGCAGATATCATATGTTTTCACTCATATGTGGATCCTGAGAAACTCAACAGAAGACCACGGGGGAAGAGAAGGTGGAGGGGAAAAAAGTTACAGAGAAAGAAGGAGGAAAACCATGGGAGACTCTTAAATACTGAGAATAAACTGAGGGTTGATGGGAGGTGGGGAGGAGGGGAAAGTGGGTGATGGGCATTGAGGAGGGCACCTATTGGGATGAGCACTGGATGTTGTATGGAAACCAATTTGAAAATAAATTTCATTAAAAAAATTCTATATATTCTTAGTGTTCATCAAGATCATAAATATTTTTATTAATTCAGTACTTATAAAGAGTATGGGCCAGTTATTTTACAGAATATCCCTTGATATGAGTTTGTCTAATTTCTTTTCTTTTATTAAAATTTTTTTTAGTGTTTATTCATTTTTGAGAGACAGAGAGAGATAAAGTGTGAGCAGAGGAGAGGCAGAGAGAGAGGGAGACACAGACTCCTTGGCAGGCTCCAGGCTCTGAGCTGTCAGCACAGAGCCCGACACAGGGCTCGAACCCATGGACCACGAGATCACAACCTGAGCTCAAGTCAGACTCTCAACCGACTGAGCCACCCAGGTGCCCCTCTAATTTCTTTTTTTTATGTTTGTTTGTTTGTTTGTTTGTTTTGAGAGAGAGAGAGAGAATGCTTGCACGTGAGCTGGGAAGGGGCAGAGGGAGAGGGAGAGGCAGAGAGAGAATCTCAAGCAGACTCCATGCTGTCAGCATGGAGCCCAATGAGGGCTCAATCCCACAAACCCCCGAGATCATGATGTGAGCAGAAATCAAGAGTCAGGCATTTAACCAACTGAGCCACCCATGTGCCCCTAAATATATATTTCTTCCAATGTTTTTTTTTTTGAGAGAGAGAGAATGCTCATGTGTGAGGGGAGGAGGGGCTCAGAGAGAGGGAGAGAGAGAATCTCAAGCAGGCTCTGTGCTGTCAGTACAGCACCCAACACGGTCCTCGATCCCACCAACCATGAGATCATGACCTGAGCTGGAAATCAAGAGCCAGATGCTTAATTGACTGAGCCACTCAGGTGCCCCTGTCTAATTTCTCATGATCTGATTCAAGTAATGCATATCTGGTTGGAATACTACATAGGTGATGTTGTGTCTTTGTCAGAGTCTCATATCTGGAGGCACATGATGCCTTATTGGTGATACTGACTTTGGTATTTTGTTTTGTTCATTTGGTCTGCTTCCTTCATGTTTACAGGTTTTCCTTTTGTAACTTAAAGGAATTAATGAGGAGATACTTTGATAGTATATAAACATCCTATTCCTCATTAAGCTTCCTTCCTCCTCAATTTAGCAAGAGAATTTAAAATAAGCCTCACGATTAAAAATAAAATAGTCTCAATGACACAAAGAAATGAAAAGACTTTCCATGCTCATGAATTCAAAGAACAAAAATTGTTGAAATGTCTATACTACTCAAAGCAATCTACAAATTTAATGCAACCCCTAATAAAATACCAATAGCATTTGGCACAGAACTAGAATAAAAAAAATCCTAAAATGTATATGGAACCACAAAGGACCCCAAATAGTTGAAGCAGTTTTGAAAAAGAAGAACAAAACTGGAGGTATCACAATTCCAGACTTCAAGTGATGTTACAAAGGTATAGTAATCAAAACAGTATGGTACTGGCTCAAAAACAGACACCTAGATCAATGAAACAGAATAGAAAACCCAGAAATAAACCCACAATTATATGATCAATTAATCTTTGACAAAGCAGGAAAGAATATGCAATGGGAAAAAAGACAGTCTCTTCAACAAATGGTTCTGGGAAAACTGGACAGCTACATGCAAAAGACTAAAACTAGAGCACTTTCTCACACCATATACAAAAATAAACTCAAAATGGATTAAGGACCTAAATGTGAGACCTGAGACCATAAAAATCCTAGAAGAGAGCACAGACAATAATGTCTCTGACATCCTATAAGGGGTTAGTATGCAAAATATTTAAAGAACTTATACAACTCAACACCCATAAAACAAGTAATCAAATTAAAAATGGGCAGAAAACATGAACAGATGTTTCTCCAAAGAATACATCCAGATGGCCAACAGACAAATGAAAAGATCCTCAACATCACTCAACATCAGGGAAATACAAAACAAAACTATAATGAGATGTCACCTCACACCTGTCAGAATGGCTATAATCAAAAATGCAAGAAACAACGAGTGTTGGTGAGGATGTGCATTGTTGGTGAGAATGCAAACTGGTGTACCACTGTGGAGAACTGTATGGAGGTTCCTCAAAAAGCTAAAAGAACTACCCTATGATCCAGTAATCACACTACTGGGTATATACTCAAAAAATACAAAAACACCCATTCAAAGGAATACATGCATCCCTATGTGTATTAGCAGCATCACTTACAATAGCTAAATTATGGAAGCAGCTCAAGTGTCCACTCATAGATGAATGGATACAGAAGTGGTATGTATGTGTGTGTGTGTGTGTATACATACATACATATATATGTGTGTGTATATATATATATATATATATATATATATATATGTATATATATATCATGGAACCTTATTCAGCCATAAAAAAGAATGAAATCTTGCCATTTGCAATGACATGGATGGAGGTAGACAGTATTATGCTAAGCAAAATAAGTCACTCAGAGAAAGACAAACACCATATGATTTCACTCATATGTGGAATTCAAGAAACAAAACAAAAAAAGGAAAAAAAATAAAAGAGACAGAAAGAGAAACCAAGAAACAGACTCTTAACTACAGACAACAAACTGATGGCTACCATGGAGGAGGGGCGGGGAGGAATGAGCTAAATAGGTAATGAGGATTAAGGAGTGCACTTGTGATGCACACTAGGTGATGTATGGAATTGCTGAATCACTATGTTGTACACCTGAAACTAATAAACACGGTATATTAACAAAAAATAAATTAATTAATAGTCTTGGGGCACCTGGGTGGCTCAATCAGTTAAACATCCAACTCTTGATTTTGGCTCGGGTCATGATCTCACAGTTCGTGAGTTCAAGCCCCACAGTGGGCTCTGCACTGATAGCATGGAGCCTGTTTGGGATTCTCTGTCTCCCTCTTTCTCTGCCCCTCCCCACTCACGCTCTCTCTCAAAAATAAACATTATATAAATAAATAGATAAATAAATAAATAAATGTCTCAGAACTCTTGACATGCACAGAAATTATCTTCTTGCTACATGTTTGTATTGAAGTTGTCTTAGATTATATATACTCAGGTGGGCAGGAACTAGACTGTGAAACTTACTTGATAAGAATGCAACAGTGATATGGGTTCATAATAACAATGAAAAATTCTTAGCAGCAGTGAAATATGAGCTTAGGTTGAATATTTCAGGTATGATACATCCGTTCTATGAAATGCTATGCAACCATTTTTTAAAAATCAAAATAATTTTATATATATTGAAATTGAAATATCTCCAAGGAATTTTCATGGGAAAAAAGCAGGATATATAAAAGTATGCACAGTATAATCCCATTTACGCTTTTAAAACTATATTTGTACTTTTACATATTAATGTATGTAAATTTATAATGACTTGCCTGAAAGAATACACACCAAACTGCTAACAGTAATTATCTCTCTAGAGGCAAATGGAAAATTGGAGAGGGCATGGTGCTTGCTTTGTGGGGAATAAGACATTCACTTTTTAGTCTAGATACCTCTGCTTATGGAACAGGAATGTATCTATGTTTTACTAAAATATATATATATATATTTTAAACATTTATTTGCCAAAAACACCTACATTAGCATGATTTTTAAGACCTACATTAGCATGATTTTCAAGATTCCCTTTTTTGACAGTCTGACTACTATTTATATGAATAAAAGACCTTATGGATAAATGAAGTCTCCTTTGCCTCTATCTCACTGATATATATGTGATATATATATGTATATGTTATATGTATACTGTGATATGTGTATTTATACACACACATACACACACACACACACATATATATGACATGTATGTGGTAATCCTGAAAAATTAAAAACTGAAAACCAATTTTCTACCGTTCTCTAATATTCCCAACTATTTAACCTATAGAGATTTCAGTTCATCAAATTTAACTTGTCAGTGCTCTAGCAAACCAACAATGTAATTGGCCTCCAAGAACATTTACTAAACAGACCTCAGACATTTGCTCAGGGAAGTAGAGATGTGAAATAGTGCAGAGTTAACACAGTCACTTTTGGTCTTTTTTATTGTGATTTATGTGGAGAGTGTCACATAGCACTTTGAGTGGCTGCTATTTTTGAACTTGTTATCCATGGGAAATTTCAAAAATATACAAAAGTAAACCGTACTTCAATGTATCCATCATCCAGTTTTAATCCATCAACTCAGTTAATTTTGTTTCAGCTTCTACTGTTGGGGTACAATTCCCCATAGGTCTCTTGTGTTTCTGTATATTTTGTGACCAGAGGTGCTGACTGCCTTGTTATGAACTATCTTTTCAAGGATGCTTGTATAGTAAACAGTATTGGAGAATTAAGATAGTGTCTCTCTTCAGAGCAGAGGGTAGATTTGTTTACTGACCAGTATGGCAAAGATAATAGCTCCCAACAAGGCAAGGTCGGGCAAGTGCCCATTATATAGTGCCCATTATAAAAGATTCAGGGGGTGCCTGAGTGGCTCAGTCGGTTAAGCGTCGGCTCTGGATTTTGGCTCAGGTCATGATCTCATAGTTCATGAGATCAAGCCCCACAGCCAGCTCTACACTTCTGCATGGAGTGTGTTTGGAATTCTCTCTCTCCCTCTCTCTCTGTCCCACTCCCCCAAGCCAAAAGAAATAAATAAACTTCAGAAAAAAGATTCAGGCTCTCTAAACTCAGTGAACTACCTGCTTGCACAACATCTACCTGGGCCACTTCCCATTGCCCACTGGGACTTGGAAAGCAAGAGGGATCTAATGTGAACATGAAAGTCATGCTGGTTGCTATTCAGTGAAAAATAAAGTCCTTTACCTCTGACCCAGCTTCTTCTGCCAACATTTATGAAACTGTGGCCAACTAACTTGTGAGCTTGCAAGTCAGGTAAGATCTAGGACTCTTCAAAGTTCTTGACATCCACTTCCTCTTTCCCATTTTATTTTGAACAAATCACAGACACTACATTATTCCATGCATAAATATTTTGGTAGGTAGAAACTATTTTGAGTATTCTTTGAAACTATTAAAATCAAACGTGATGGAACTTAATTCCATACAAGTGTTTATATACATATGCTAACACTCCAGGGATCAAGTTTGGTAACTACAGGCCCATGATCTCTTCTCCCAAAGAGATTCTTGGGACCAAAGATATTTCAATATCCAGACTTCTCAAATTTTTAGAATGTCATAGAGAATGTAAACTCTGTACTAAATAACGTTTGCAGTGGGCTTGGGGCAGCCCACAGTAAGTGAACACTGGCATTTAAAAAAATTTTTTTTTAAGGTGTATTCATTTTTCAGAGACAGAGACAGAGCATGAGTGGGGGAGGGGCAAAGAGAGAGGGAGACACAGAATCCGAAGCAGGGTCCAGGCTCTGAGCTGTCAGCACAGAGCCCAACGTGGGGCCGAACTCACAGGCCATGAGCTCATGACCTGAGCCGAAGTTGGACACTTAACCAACTGAGCCACCCAGGTGCCCCTGAACACTGGCATTTTTGCCATGAAACACGAATGTTCACGCAAAGTAGGATAGAGACTGTAATCTTTCTTCAGTTTAGCTCAAACTTTGTCACCAAATATGTTACAAAAAACTATTGCCTGCCAGAGTTTAAGAATTTTCAGGACTGCAGATAGGAAACTATGGACCTGAACTTCTTTCATCAGGTTCAGGATTTAGGCCCTCAGCATCTTGATAAGCAGAACCATTAAAAAAACAAAAACAAAAACAAAAACAAAAAAACAAAAAAACTTTTCACAGACTTTTTGTTAATGACTTTGGCCTCTTTTAAAAATAGGGTCAAAATGAAGTTCTTTAAGGCATTGATAAGATTTCAAATCACATGTACTATATTTGACTATATTATGATGTGTGATATTTTATCATGTTTCCATTTTGTGAGCATTAAACATTTGTGAGTTCTCCTGATCAAAGCAGAAAATGAATGATAAAGTCATTTGATGAACTCAGATTTTAAAGTCACATACAAAAATTAGAAGGCAGGATGTTTAATCAAGGATGAAGAAAAACGGGACCTGGCCCAGATCAAATCATGTCTGTAAAGTTAGGGGTTATTTATAGCTGTGTTCACACAGCAAAAGGAACAAGACTGACAGTCTGTACACAAATTGTGTTCATGTAAGACAGAGAAAGCAGAATGCCTGGGAAGCCTTTTTTCTTCTGCTGTCCTGCGAAGGAGAGGTATGTAGAGACTGATACACTTAAAGCTAACATGGATGAATTTAGAACAGATAAGAACATGGTCCCAGAACACTTGACTTCTCTAAATAATACCTACCTCTTCAGGTTTCATGGATTACATCTTTGAGTAGGAGGAAAGAATATCGCATTATTTATTGAATATCTACTATGTATCTGACAACTTGCCAGGTGATTTTTGTACTGTTATCCTAATAAGAATAAAGAAAGTAAAGTTCAGAGAGATTGAATAATCTGAATGAATGAATGAATGACTTTATGTGGACAAGCATTTGTTACAGTTTGCTAGGTGCCAGGCATTGTTATATATATATATATATATATATATATATATATATATATATATATATAACAATTTATATATGTGTATTAACACTATATATATATATATGTATGTATACATTTCAAATAAAAAAATTTTTTTAATGTTTATTTATTTTTGAGAGAGAGGGAGACAGAGCATGAGCAGGGGAGGGGCAGAGAGAGAGGGAGACACAGAATCCGAAGCAGGCTCCAGGCTCCAAGCTGTCAGCACTGAGCCCCACGCAGGGCTCAAACTCATGAACTGCGAGATCGTGACCTGAGCCAAGGTCGGATGCTTAAGTGACTGAGCCACCCAGGCGCCCCTCAAGTTTTTTTTTTTTTTTTTTTTTAACATTTATTCATTTTTGAGAGTGAGAGAGACAGAATGTGAGTGGGGGAAGGGCAGAGAGAGAGGGAGACACAGAATCTGAAGCAGGCTCCAGGCTCTGAGCTGTCAGCACAGAGCCCGACGTGGGGCTAGAATCATGACCCATGAGATCATGACCTGAGCTGAAGTTGGACGCTTAACCAACTGAGCCACCCAGGCGTCCCCATATATATATATTTCAATACACAGATGAATGTATTGAATGAACGAATGAATGTATACATAGATAAAAAGCCCAGGACTCCAACTTTCAGAGAGCTTCCAATTTAGCAGGAAAGACAGATATATAAGCACATAATTAGAGCGTAATTTGACACGTGTAGCTGTTGTGGCTCAGGATTTAAAAATCAGACTATGGCCCTTAGAGATTCAGTGGGAAAAAAAAAGAAGGGAAATATTTTACCAATCAGAAGCTGGTGATAACCTATCCGAGTTCCTAAAAACACAGAAATTTAAGGTGTTCTTTTATATTTATATACACAGTAAGATGCCTTCTGAGAACTGCACTATGATCGACACGGAAGAGAGTCTTCGTGACCATTGAGTAGGCAAGGGGATACTGGTGTCATAAACAGGCAAATTCAAAAAGCTACAGAAAGGGGTGCTGATAGCTGTGAGGGTGTAGAGGGTTACAAGGTCAATGTCATTCCCTTTTATAAGTTCTCCTAGCTTATTTTATTCATCTCCTCATTCCAAGGATTGACAGAAAGCTATTCAACCTATAGTTTGAAGAGTGCTCCCCCTTATTGGAAAAGGGAAAGATCATTTGCCCAACTCTCACCACTCAGAAGCTCTGCTGATACTGCATATTTCTCAAAGATTCCAGACAATAATTTCATCTACTGGCTCTACTGGCTCTATTGCTTGGCTTCGTGCAAAGAACACAGGCTTTAGGTTAGCTTTCTCACCCTCTCTGAAGTACAGTTCCTCCGTAGTATACAGAATTTTTTTTAGATATAACCTAACATTTAAAAAAAACCAAAAACTTAAACATGAGACAATGACTTGGCAGAGAACTCATCGATCATTAGATAATGGCATCCTGGAGTTATTATTTTGAAGAATGTAAAATTGAATGATGCCAAAAACAATTAAACTCAGAAATAAATACAGGCTCCTGTCACAAGAAAAGAGGCATATTTGTACAAATGTAATTGAGGTGACAGCAAAAGCAAAAAAATAAGATAATTAAGAGCAAAATAATGCAATTACAGTTGACCCTTGAACAACACAGGGGTTAGGGGCACTGACTCCCTGTGCAGTTGAAAATCAGCATATAACTTTTGGCTGCCCAAAAACTTAACTACTAATAGCCTACTGTTGACTAGAAGCCTTACTGATAATATAAACAATCAATTAACACTTATTTTGTATGTTATATGTATTATATACCATATTCTTACAATAAAGTAAACTAGAGAAAAGAAAATGTTGTTAAGAAAATCACAAGGAAGAGAAAATAAATTTACAGTAATGTATTTATATTAAAAAAACAACACACATGTAAGTAGATCCGCATAGTTCAAACCCATGTTCAAGGGTCAACTGTATAATCTACAGTCAAGCACACCTCCCTCACCACATCACTATGGGTAATTTGTGCTGCTACCTTAGATGCTGGCCTTAAAATCAGGTGACACAGGTATCAGTTTCTTTGCCAGTTTGGATGCTGGCCCCAAGTCTCTTCCTTTACTTCCCTCTGGAGAGGAAACATGTTACACAGGCTTTGATAGGTAAGAGGAGGGAGACCTTCCCAGGGAGCCTGGAAGGCACACTGCCTGTCAAGATTGGCCTGGTGAAACCTCAGATGACAAGAAACCACCCAGAACTGACCAAATTCCTGGGGTTAGAGAAATACCACAGAGCAGGAGAGGGGCTTCAACTATGACCCAAATGACAAAATATGCATGTTTCAAAGTTTCATCAAGGACCAGTCATGAATTCAGAAAAATCCAGCATAGGGGCACCTGGGTGGCTTAGTCGGTTGAACATCTGACTTTGACTCAGGTCATGATCTCATGGTTCGTGAGTTCTAGCCCCATGTCGGGCTCTGTGCTGACAGCTCTGAGCCTGGAGCCTGCTTTGGGTTCTGTGTCTCCCTCTCTCTTTGCTCCTCCCTCACTCATGCTCGGTCTCTCTCTGTCTCTCAAAAATGAATGTTAAAAAAAATTAAAAAGAAAAGAAGAAAAATCCAGCATAACTAACCTTTAAGGAGACAAGAGCAGTTGCCAAAGATCATGTTCACAAAGTCACCTCTCCTAACTGTGGGAGTTGAGTCACCTCTGCTCCCCTTGGCACTGACATTGAGACTTGGGGGACAGTTGGTATAAGTTCTCTTCCAGCCACTTCATGATTTTTTCTTATGTAGTTATACGATCAGCAAAACCTTGATTTCATTCATCTCAGATAAGCAGTATTTCTTCCTTTCCACAAGCTCTTCCTCATGTCACCGCTGTCTGCTTAGGAAATTCTTCCTCATCACTCACCTCCCCAAACAACTTTCAGCAACACAACTCTCAGTAAACCTTCCTGACACCTACTCTACTCCTATACTCCAAAAACCACACTCAAGTGCTTGCATTATGAAATTTTCCTTAATGGTTTTTTCCTCCGTGTGTATTTCCTTCACGAATCTCTAAGCTCCTTCAGTCATTAACAAAGTCTTATTCCTTTCTGGGGTGCCATGAGTGTATTGTGAGGTGTGGCACCGAGTAGACAGAAAATTAATGTTTTGGACTAAAGAATAAAGCGTTAAAAAATCGGGGCTTAAATTGTTTAAAATCACATTAGTGTGTTTCATTTTTGTGCCCCCAATATTGTGTTATACATTTTGTAATTTTCTTAAATTCTTATTTAGGAATGGTAGGAAGCTTCTGATACAGCTCTCAATGATTCCTACCTCCTGGCATGCATACTCTTGTGTAATACCCCTTCCCCCACTTTGAGTGTAGGGTGGACCTAGTAACCAGTACAATATAGTAAAAGCAATGGGATCTCACTTCCAGGTTTAGTTTACAAAACGTCGTGACTTGTGTGTGTTCTCTTGTTGGCACCCTTTCCCGTCCTCCTGCGTGCTCCCCATGGTGAGGCCAGTCACCATGAATGAGATGTTCTATGGAGAGGCCCACATGGCAAGGAACCAAGGGAGGCCTCATGAGAAACTGAAGGCTCAGTTCAACAACTCATGAGAAACTGAATCCTGCCAACAGGCACACGAGTGTGAGCTTGGAAAGTAGGTCCTTTACAGTTGGGGCCTCAAGAGAACTGGAGACCGTGAGATGCTGAGGCAAAGTGTCCAGTTAACCATGCCCACATGCCTGACCTACAGAAACTGTGGGATCAGAAATGTGTGTTGTTGTAAGTCACTAAGTGTTGGGTAATTTGTACACAGCCATAGATAACTAATACATTATTTATCAATCAGCTAGGGTTCACAGATGATAAAACCCAACAATAGCAAAATGCTGTTTGCTTTATTGTTAAGCATAATTATTGGTTTGCAATATGTATCAGCAAATTGTTCTTCAAAAATTCAAAACTGTGTTTTTCATTCACCAAAATGCCTCAAAGCTCACTTTATCAAGTCAACTTTGCATTGATTTGGGCTTCTGAAAAGCACCAGTTAAAAATTCAGGGTACTTGTACACATTCATCCCCTAAGCATTTATCAGGTGAATATCATGTGCCCTGAGTTTGAGGCACAATTTCTCCCTAGCTTATATAATTTTATTTGAATATGGAGGGTACACTGTTGAAAAAGAAAGTTCCTGTCCTCAGAGGGCTAATATCTAGTGAGGTGACAGACATCTAAACAGATACTTACTTTCATTTCAAGTGATAGAAACCGTAGAGGAATGTGTGCATTGAAGGCCTATGCCCGCTGCAGCAAGGCAACTAATCCAACCTGAGAAGTGGAAATGTCTTTCAGAGCCTCATCAAGGATAGATGAGAGTCATAGAGATGAAGAGGAACAGGAAGAAGAAAGCAGGCCAAGTGGATGGAATAAACCAAGGGATTTATCTAAATAAATTCTCCAGAACATTACCTTTGGTCAAATAGCACTAAACACACTCTTAATAAGTCGGCTATTCTTTACAAGAAATATGTGCCCCATTATTATGAAGAAGAAGCAAAAACAAATGGGGATAATTCACACAACTGGATCAAGGCAATTAGAAACTGGACTCAGGATGATTTCCTTAAGTGCTTGAAGCCAGGGCCTAGTTCATAAAACTAGACTTGTCATCTCTCCTTTATTTATGATTCTGAAATGAACTTTAAACACTGAATGAGAAGATAATCAGGAGCTTCACAAATTAATGGCCATATAATTTCATTTCTGAAATACTTAGGCCCTGACTTCCCTCAATTAACTTAATAATTACCACAAAGAAAGCTCAAAGAACAGCATCCAAGGTGCTTTGAAAACTAAACAAAAACCAGCTTAGACTAAAGATCAGTAAATGAAATAAGCTTCTAGAGCTGGTGTACAAATTAATCTTTAATTGGATGTTAAAAGTGTTAATCAAGTAATGATTAAATATGATATATTTAAGTATGATATGTTTAAACTCTGGTCTCTCAAGGTTCAATTTCCTTAGCAAAATGCTTAACTCTTCTTATATTTCTTGAAAAAAAAGCCTTCCCTATTCTCCAAATGAAATGTATTTAAACCAAGGAATCCTTGCTTGATTCCCAACATATTTTTTACTTTCATAGTAATTACATTTTATACTAATTAGCAATAAACAAGATACCTTCCTGTGTTTGAGTTGAACTAAGTTCATAAGCTTTAGAGGCTGAGCCACTTAAGCATGGCTGGAACCAAGTAAAATACATAGCCTCACCTATGGTATATTTAATTATTGCTGCACAACTTGGTCGTTAGACATGTTCTCTCATTGAGGACTGAATGATTGCGTGATACAGGACCACACAAAAATCTCAGATTACAAAGAAGCTGGAGGTGGAGATGGATAGGATCATGTGAATTTCTCTCTCTTCTCTCTAGCCAGGAGGGAGAGGAACCTCTGGGAGATTCTAGGAATCATTAAATTGTTTACATGCCCCAACACACACACACACACACACACACACACACACACACGAGCACACCTCTACATGTCCCACAGTCTCCAATCCCACAGGTCAGCCTTATATACTCTACTATAAGGAGAATAATGTGCTTCACCTGAAATCTGTTTGCTTGAAATTCTGAATTCAAAATTCCTTTGGATGAATGTAATATTTACTGTTAGGTACTCTACTATATGTTTGGCACCTTTTAAAAGTTATCTCTTAAAATACCTTCTTGGAGGGCCTTCATCCATCATGTAATAAGCCTGCTTGTCTATACCACCATGTTGGAGAGGTGACATAGAGACAGAGACGCCCAGGATCCCCATCTGTTCCAGCCCCCAACTGTTTGAATTTCCCCAGCACAAGCACCAGACCTAAGAGTGAAGGAGTCTCTGAGATGGCCCCAACTCCAACCACTGTGACTGAAACCATCTGCTAGGTCTCAAGAGAAACTGCCTGGCTGTGTCCAGTCAACCCCCGCTATGGGTAAGCAAAATAAGTGAATGTTATTTTTTAAGCCCCCGTTGTGGGGTGGTTTGATACCCAGCAATAGATAGCCAGAATAGTCTTTGAATAAGAACATCTGTGTGGATCTTCTTCATCACGGTCATTGCACCGTGTTTGTGGTCATCTCAAAGATATGAACTGTTTGGCAGCCACATCCTAACTTCCACCTCCAGCACTCAGTATATATTCCTCTTTTAGCTGCACGTTGAGCCTACCAAGACAACCTTGCCGGAGAGAAAGGGACTGTTGTCAGGTTAATGAGGAATGTAGCTGCACTCACCCTCCCAAATGCATGGGTGCCTGTGTTTATCAGCATTTCACCTTGGCTTCCAAGATTTTCCTCCCGGACATATTGCTGTTCTGAGACACTCTTTACTTCTAGCCCTTCCAGCCCCATTGCCCTTAACAGGAACACACACTTCCAGACCTTTATCTGTTATTATATTCCACTTGAACTACCGCCAGACTTGAACTGGCAATGCAATTTGGGAACCCATTCTAAAACTATTCACCAAGAAAAAAATGCAGAATATTTTATCTTTTAAGAAAACATCCCAAATTAAAAACTAATCTGCTGGCTCAAGGAGGTGTATTTCTCAGTTTCAAGAAAGTGTTCATACATGCTATAAGAGTTTAAGGTTACATTGTAACCATGAAGAATTATTTTGGCTTCAAAGAAGCATTTCTGTTATAAACTGTTAAACACACAGGCACACACATACAAGAATGTACAAAACTTAACAACAACAAAAACTTGCCTTGCTAAAAGGCAAACAGAAGCTATGCCAAATGTCCTTCTAGTAGACTACATAAATGAATAAGACACACATTAACCAATTGATAAATGGTAGGTTATCACTGGAGGAATCAAGGCTTACTCAGTAAACTTTCCCAGCAGGACCAATCCAATGTGACCCAGCGGGAATCTCACAAGCTCCAGGGAGCACTGCAGAGGCGTGAGGCTAACTGCTGTAAATGGCAGGCTGTTCTCCTTTAAGGGTCTCTATGAGGAGATGGGGAAGAGAGCTATAGAAAGAAACACTCTAGTCTATGAGAAAATTCTCATTTTAGTGTTTAGCTCTTTTTTATTTTCCAAAGTGTTTTTGAAGTAAATAAATGTGTGCCTCATTGGGGCACAATCTCAGCCTGCTAATGTCAGGTTTAGAAAGGCAATCTGGCACATGGAGAAGAATGGGCTTTCAAAACAGCAGGGCTCTCTGCTTCCTGCTCCTGCTACCCACCTGCTGTGTAAACTTACATAAGTTATATAACCTCTCTGATCTTTGATTCTTTTTCAGTAAAATGGGGATTATAAGGCATGTGATTGTGGTAGGGCTTAAATGAGAGAATATTATAGCCAGTAGAGTCTTCTGTGTGTACTTGAAGAAAGTGTGTATTCTATTTTTCTGCGATAGAATGTTTTTTTAATGTTTATTTATTTTTGAGAGAGAAAGACAGAGTGCAAGCATGGAAGGGGCAGAGAGAGGGAGACACAGAATCCGAAGCAGGCTCCAGGCTCTGAGCTGTCAGCACAGAGCCCGACACGGGGTTTGAACCCATGAACCACGAGATCATGACCTGAGCCGAAGTTGGATGCTCAACTGACTGAGCCACCCAGGTGCCCCTGGAATGTTTTATATATATCTTTTAGAGTCACGTATTCCCAAGTATGCTTCAAGTAAAAAATTTTCTTGTTGAAAAAAAAAAAAAAAACTTTTACTGAGGATATTTGTTTAAAATAAAGCATATCAGAGGGGAGGTCGTGGGGGGATGAGTGACATAGATGAAGAGAATCAAGAGTATACTTACGATGAGCACTGAGAATTGTTGAATCACTATACACCTGAAACTAATAGAACACTGTATGTGAACTGTATTGGAATTAAAATAAAAAACTTAATAAAAAAAGAATACTGTAAATTGCCAGTTTGGTACTTAGAACACACGAGATATTAAATTCTTAATTATATACAATTAATTGCTAATGTTTCTTATTAAATTTTATTATTCTATTTTTCCATTTTGGAACATTATTTTATACTATTAATAAAAGGTATTATTTAAAGTAAACTTTTTAAAACTGTCTGGTCAAAGAGTCAAGAGACCTGGTTCTAATCCCAACCCTGTTCTTTCTACAACATATAATCTGCCCAAGTTGTTTTCCACTCATTTATGAGTCCCACTTTACTTTTGGTTAAAAACAAATAAGGGGTTTGGATTTGATGATATTGTCTCTCCTGACACAAACATTTTATTTTTTATTTTTAAAAGTAGGCTCCACGTCCAGTGTGGAGCCCACCACAGGGCTTGAACTCATGACCCTGAGATCAAGACCTGAGCTGAGATGGAGAGTCAGGCATTTACTGACTGAGCCACCCAGGTGCCCTCTGACACAAACATATCAGCAACTTGATAACTCTAAGTTCATCTGAGTCTAATTTGTTTTCTTTGTCCAAGAAGGTTGACTTGAGCAATAAAAGCAAAAATTAACAAGTGGAACTATGTTAAACTTAAAAAGCTTCTACACAACAAGGAAACCAACAAAATGAAAAAATAAGCTACTGAATGAGAGAAAATATTTGCAAATCATATATCTGATAAGGGGTTAATATACAATTATATATATATACATATGTTTATTTATTTATCCATATATATTTATTTATTTATCCAAATATATAAAGAATTTATATAACTCAATAGCAAAAAACCCAAACATTCTGATTAAAAATTGGGCAGAGGATCTGAATAGGCATTTATCCAAAGAAGACATACAGATGGCCAACAAGTATATGAAAAGATGTTCAACATCACTAACCATCAGGGAAATGCAAATTAAAACCATAATGAGTTATCACCTCACACCTCTTTTGTTAGAATGGCTATCAACAAAAATACAAGAAATAAGTGTTGGTGAGGATGTGGAAGAAAGGGAACCCTTGTATGCAGTTGGTGGGAACATAAATTGGTGTAGCCACTGTGGAAAACAGCATGAATATTCCTCAAAAAATAAAAATAAAAATAAAAATAGAACTTCCTTTTGATCCAGCAATTCCACTTCTAGGTATTTAACTGAAGAAAACAAAAACATTAATTAAAAAAGACAGTACCTGGGTGGCTCAGTCAGTTAAGCATCCGACTCTTGATTTCAGCTCAGGTCATGATCCCAGGGATCCAGCCCTGTGTCAGGGTCTTTGCTGAGCATGAAGCCTGCTTGGGATTCTCTCTCTCACACTCTTCCTCTGCCCCTCTCCCCTGCTTATGCACATGCTCGCTCTCTCTCTAAAATAAATAAAATTTTTAAAAGATATATGTACCCCAATGTTCACTGCAGCACTTTTTGCAATAGGCAAGACATGGAAACAACCTAAGTGTCCATTGATACATGAATGGATAAAGACATTATGGTACACACACACACACACACACACACACACACACTGAAATATTCCATGAGAAAGAAGGAAATCTTGCCATTTGTGACAACATAGATGGGCCTTGAGGGGGCTTTGCTAAATGAAATAAGTCAGAGAAAGATAAATACTATGTGGAATCAAAAAAAAAAAAATAGTTGAGCTCATAGAAACAGAGAAGATGGTGGTTGCCAGAGTCAGGGAGGTTGGGTTGGGCAAAATGAGTGAAGGTGGTCAAAAGGTACAAACTTCAAGTTATAAAATAAATAACCCATAGGGATGTAATGTACAGCATGGTGACTATAATTAATAATGCTGGTTTGCATATTTGAAAGTTGCTAAAAGAGTAAATCTTAAAAATTCTCATCACAAGAAAAAAACTGTATGTATGGTGATAGATGTTAACTAGACTTATTGTGTCGATTATTTTGCAATAAGTACAAATAACAATTCATTACATTGTACACTTGAAACTAATATAATTTATTGGTCATTATATGTCCATTTTTTTAAAGTTGCCTTAATAAAGCATTAATTAGTGGCTTATGCTAAGGCCAATGGTCTAGAGAGCAGTGGTATGCCAGTAAACCTTAAAAATGTTGGCTCTCTGGGAAAAAAACAAAAAGAAAAAACTCTGTTTATAGTGTTAGCCAATTTCCATGTTATAAATATTCCCACCATGGCTAATTTGAAGCTATGAGTGAGATATCACTACAGGTGGAATAGGAAAGAGATATACACAACTGGCTCTCATGGCTCTTTCTCTAGCACATCACTGTGCCAAATCCAATGGACTGCACTGCTCACCCTTCATTCAGTTCCTGAGTAGTAAGGACATCACAAAGAAGAACAGCTCCAGGGATCAGGACACTTTATATTTTCAGCTTCAATTTAGGGCAGATACATAAATAAACCCTTGTTACCACACAAAATGCACCACTAAATTCACTGCCATTTTGGAAAAAAGAACAAAGGTTCTGGAGACCATGAAATACTGAATTGCAAACTCAATCTCCTTTTCTTACACTCCATTTTAATTCTTCACCTACTTTAAACTGATAAGAACAGATGCTACACTTGACCTTAGCCTAAAGGCCAAGAAGCAATTCTTCACCTACTTTAAAACATTCATTAACATCAGACTATAAAAGCAACAAATGACTTCTAAAAGTTCTAAGTCAGAAAATTAGTAAAAGCAAATTTTGTCTTTTCAATTCCTTAATGCCCATATGAATGAAATTTGTCAAATCAACTCTCTCATTTGAAAAGTCAATCATCAATTGAACCATGGATGGACTCTGATTACAGGGTTCCCACAGATGTTGAAATTTAGAAAACCCCAGTCTACAGGGCGGGGCTACGAATGAGAAGCAAGCATGAGCATGCTTTAACACCTCATACATCATACAATCTGTCAATTGCCAAAGAACTAAAGCCCTGTAATCCATTCTAGGAGAAATCCTCAGGATGTAATCCACACCTTATTTTCTCACAAACTTGACATCTTTGATCATCAGACTTCTCAGTCCTCAGAGATGTGAAGTTGAAGAAACCTTCAAGAACCCAGTGTACTATTATGGGTAATGACAGCTGATATCTGACAGCCCAGCATACTGCCTTGTACAGTAGCTCCTAAAATTCACCTAAAGATTTAGAAAGGAAGATCCTAATAACTTGCACCCCTGCAAAGTGTTTAAGGTTCCTAAATTATCACCCTGAGTCAACATGGAAAGACCATTTTGATCTCACTATCGTCTGTGTGATGTAAGGAAAATATATGATATATTTTAGAAACATTCTCATCAAGAAGTTTTTAAAAGTACAATCTTTAATATCTAAAAAAATTGACCCATATGAAATAACTTATTCCTTGGAAATGTGCTATTGCTGTAGTTCTATACATTAAGGTACTAACATATAGAATGCTTACTGAGTACAAGGCATTTTGGAGATAAAGACTCCTAAAACAGTATAGGGAATGTTGCTGTTGTTCTTCCCAGATCCCTTTACTCAGTCCATATATCCAACCCCTACACACTGTGAATGTTGGTTACTAATAGCTTGCAGCTGCCTCCTTCCTTAAAAAATACAGTCATTGCTTGATTGGGAGCTGTGTCACTGGGGAAGTCATTTCCTGCAAGAAGCAGCTTATTCTCATTAACTTAGAGACAAGGATGTACAAAAGTCCTCCCATTCCCACATTCGCCTAAAGGTGGAACCAACTTTGTGATACAATTTGTGCTCTAGAACTCCCCAAAGGATCAGAATGAGATAGTCTCCAGCTGATATCACAACCCTGCTTGACTCCTTCTCTTGTCCTGTACTGCTCCCCTCAATTCCCTTCTGAGAAAACTTCCTCAATAAGGTATTTGCAAAAAAAAAAAAAAAAAAAAAAAAAAAGTCTACATCTCAGGGTCTACACTTGAAGTATCCAACCTAAAACAGACTTACATCTTTTTTTAAAAGAATATAAGACATATATAAATGTTAGCTCAACTATTAATTGACTACTGATTGCATGTAGAGGATTAAAAATGAAAGGGGACTTAGATGATATGTCCATTTCCAGCTAAGACAGAATAATAGGTGCCAGATTTAATTTCTTGACAGATACACCCAAAAAATGGAGATAAGGTATAAAAAATGTTTTTTATGACATTAATATCAGGCAACAAAAGACAATGATCTCCAAAAGATAAACAAATAAGCAAATGAGATGCACCCTATGATTGCTCAAGCTTACTGCAGGAAGGAAAAAACCCAGAACAGTCCTGACAGGCACCCAAATTTAGAACAGAGAGCTGGGATCCAGGGAAGCCAAGGCAGTAAGTTATCAAAGAAGAAAAGGCTACATAGAAAGAGAACTCTGGAGATCTGCAGAGGGTCCCCTCTGACTATTCAGCTGAGTATAGATCAGTACATGCACATGAGGAAAGGAACTCCAGAGAAGTTTAAAGGGATAAATCTCTGAAGATCTCACAGGACCAGGAATAGTGCTCATTCCTACCAGGCTGGATGGAAAACTTGAAATTCATAGGGAAGTGGGTAGAATATTGAAAAGGGTTTTGTCTCAGTAGTAGGGGAGAAATAACACTAGACTACTTAATGCTCTGATCTCACCTAACAACACTCAAAAATCAATACTCAAAAGTATAAAACTGTTTCCAAGTAACTTAACTGCCTCCCAGAACAAAGCTCAAGAATATTTACAGTAATCCAAAAATATATGGCACCCTATAAGACAATAGCAAAGAAGCAGGAAAATGACCCAAAATTAGAAAAAATTCAATGAATTAAAACTCATGCAGAAGTAACACAAACACAAGGAAAAAATTATAACTGGATTCCATATATTCAAAATATAGAGGAAAGACTGAACATATTAAATAGACACGTGGAAGATTTGAAAAAGACCCAGTTCAAATCCCTAAAGATTAAAATTATACTGTCTGAGATGAAACATACACTTGATGGAATTAATTGGAATTAATTAAGTAGCCACGTTAGCTACTGCAGAAGAAAATATTCATAAACTTAAATACTTACTAATAGGAACAATTCAAAATGAAACATCCAGAGTTGGGAGTGTGTGTGTGTGTGGGGGAAATAGAATCAATGGTCTGTGAAACAACTTCAAATGGACAAATATATATATATGTAAAAAGAGAAGGGGAATGCAGAAGACAAAAAATATATTTGAAGAAATATGGACAAAAATTTTCAAATCTGATGAAGACTTTAAGCCCACAGATTAAAGAAGCTAAACAAATCCTCAAGTGCAAAAACATGAAGAAAACCACATATGACACTTACAATCAAAAATTTAAAAACCAGTGATAAGGAGAAAATATTAAAAGCCGCCAGAGGAAAAAATGCATAGTAAGTATGGGAGAACAAAGATAACAATGATAACGGATTTTTTTTCGTAAACAATACAAGCTGAAGGACAGTGAAATGATATCGCTGAAGTACCAAAAGAAAAAACTGTCAACCTAGAATTCTATACCCAGCAAAAATATCTTTTAAAAAAATGGAGGGGGCACCTGGGTGACTTAGTCAGTTAAGCGTCCGACTTCAGCTCAGGTCATGATCTCACGGTTTGTAGGTTTGAGCCCCACATTGGGCTCTGTGCTGACAGTCCAGAGCCTGGAGCCTGCTTCAGATTCTGTGTCTCCATCTCTCTGCCCTTCCCCCACTTGACTCTATCTCACTCTCATAAATAAACGTTAAAAAATTTTTTTTAAATGGAGGCAAAATATTTTTTTCAGCATACAAAAGACGAAATAATTCATTGTAAGCAGGCCTTATATATATGAAATAGTAAATAAGAAAAATGATAATGATGAAAATCTTGATCTACACAAAAACAGAGTACTGGAAATGGTAACCATATGGGTAAATCAAAAGAAATTTTTGTCATTATGTAAGTTTCTTTATAAGATAATCAGCCATTTAAAGCAAGAATATAAAAAATGTATTTGAGGTTCATATTATATGTAGAAGTAAAATATATGAAAATGATAGCACAAGAGTCAGAAGGGGAGAAATGGCAAGTTGTGGTAAGATCTTTATACTATATAGGAAGTAGTACAAGATCACTTGAAAGCAGACTGGGGTAATATTTTGTATTACTCGTGTGGGTAACTTTTTGTGTTATTTATATAATACTTTATAATATAAAAAAGATAAAAAGCCACAAAAGAGATAAAATGGAATCATAAAAATTACTCAATGAATCCAAAATATGAGAGAAAAGGAGAAAAAAGGAGCAAATAAAAGATGGTAAAAATAGAAAGATGCTAGATATAAGTACAGTCATATCTATCATCACATATGTGGAGGAAAGACTCTAAGATGGCCCCCAATTATCCCTGTCTCCTTGTATTTATGCCCTCCTCTTGAGTGTAGATGGAACCTGTGACTTGTTTCTAACCAACAGAATATGAGATGTTACCATCACGACTGGAACTTCCATCTTGCAAGCAGACTCTCTCTATTAACAGTTTCCTTTGCTAGCCTTGATGAAGGAAGTCATCATATGAAGAAGTCCATGTGGCAAGTAATTGAAAGTGGCCTTCATCCTGACAGCATGCAAAGAACTGAATACTCTCATCACATTAGTTTAGAAACGGATTTTTTTTTCTTTGAGCCTCAGATAAGACCTTAACCCTGCCCAATACTTCAATTGCAACCTTGTGAGATATCCTGAAGTAGAAAACTCAGCTAGGCTGTACCTGAATTTCTGACTCACAGAAACAGCGAGATAATAAATGTGTGTTGTTTCAAGCTGCTAAGTTTGTGACAGTATTATTCTGCAGCAATAACTAATAAAACATTAAATGTACATGATTTAAACACCCAATGAAAATGGAGATCATCAAATTGGATTAAGAAAAAAAAAAAGAGGGGCACCTGTGTGGCTCAGTCGGTTGAGTGTCCGACTTCAGCTCAGGTCACGATCTCACGGTCCGTGAGTTCGAGCCCCGCGTTGGGCTCTGGGCTGATGGCTCGGGGCCTGGAGCCTGCTTCCGATTCTGCGTCTCCCTCTCTCTCTGCCCCTCCCCCGTTCATGCTCTGTCTCTCTCTGTCTCAAAAATAAATAAACGTTAAAAAAAAAATTAAAAAAAAAAAGACCCAACTATATGCTACGTTTAAGAAATGTACTTTAAATATAAAGACACAAGTAGGTTAAAAATAAAAAAATGGAGAGGTGCCTGGGTGGCTCAGTCAATTCAGCATCTGACTCTTGATTTCAGCTTAAACCATGATCTCATAGTTCCTGGGATTGAGCCCCGCGTCAGGCCCTGCACAGACAGCATGAAGCTTGCTTGGAATTCCCTCTCACTTTTTCTCTCTCAAAATAAATAAACAAACTTTAAAAAAATGGAAAAATATATACCATGTTATTCTGATCTAAAAAAAAAGCAGGAGCCGCTATATTATTATAAGGCAAAGTAGATTTCAGAGTAAATATTAACAAGAGTACAAGGTCATTTCATAAAGAGCGCAATTCAGCAAGAGGACATGACAATCTTAAATTTGCATGCACCTAATAAAAGAATTATTACATGAATTAAAGACTGATATAAATAGGGGCACCTGGGTGGCTCAGTCCATTAAGTGTCTGACTTCAGCCTAGGTCATGATCTCACAGTTCGCAAGTTCAAAGCACAGACCCCGCTTCAGATCCTCTGTCCCCCTCTCTCTGCCCCTCCCCTGCTTGTGCTCCCTCAAAAATAAATATTTGGAAAAATACTGATGCAAGTATAAGGAGAAATAGACAAATCTATAATTATACTCAGAGATTTGCCTTTTCTCAATAATTGAAAGAAGAAATGGACAAAAAAACAAATAAGGATACAGAAGACTTGAACACCACTATCAACAAAATGCCTAGTTAACATTTATGCAACATTTCAAAATATTGCAAAATACACATTTTTCTTCAAGTGCATAGAGAACATTTAACCAAAATAGAGTATATTCTGGCCCATCAAACAAATCTTTTGTCTCTTTCTCTGTGGTATTATTAAATTATAGGTGCTGAAATTTCTATTTCTACCCTTAACCTTAATCACTGAAATTGTCAATGCGATTTCACAGGCAAGATGATGAGCAGGGCAAATCTCTACTATAAACTGTGCCAAAATCTCACTTTGGAAAAAGAAGACTTTATTTTTTTTTTTAAGTTTTATTTACTTATTTTGAAAGAGAGAGAGAGTGCACAAGTGAGGGAGGGATGGAGAGAGAGAGAAAGAAAGAGAGAGGATCCCAAGGGGGCTCCACACTGTCAGCGCAGAGTCTGGCTCGGGGCTCGAACTCACAAACCGCAAGATCATGACCTGAGCTGAAATCAAGAGTGGGACGCTTAACCGACTGTGCCACCCAGGTGCCCCAGCAAAGGAAGACTTTAAAGAGGCAGATAAGATGGAGGTTGGGGGGACACTAGTTCACCTTTCTGAGAGTTCTAAGAGTCAGCTGAATTAGAGGTGTGTTCTTCTTCTTCTTTTAACATTTATTTTTATTTTTGAGAGAGAGAGAGAGAGAGAGAGCAAGCAGAGGAGGGGCAGAGAGAAGGGGACAGAGAGTCTGCAGCAGGCTCTGCACTGACAGCAGCAAGCCAGATGTGGGGCTTGAACTTGGGAACAGTGAGATGATGACCTGGGCTGAAGTAGGATGCTCAACCGACTGAGCCACCCAGGTGTGCCAACATGGTGTGTTCTAAAATGGAACCCCAAGTGGTCTAGACTAATCTATGCTCATAACAGATTTAGTTTTTGTTACCAAAAAGGTTGAAGCCTAGTTACTTTTGGCTCAAAGACATTATGTATATTGTAAAAGTTTGTTCATATAAGATGGCATTTAGATCATCAGTAATACTAGATTAATATTAGATTAGTAAACAAAACCCTCCAAGAAACCCAACATCTCAAAAAGGAGAGATATTTCTATCAATATCTTTCCTGGTGACATTACTATGTCCAGGGGTGGGGAAATCATTTGGCTTGCAAGAGAATTTAAGATGATGCTATATAACGTTACTTGCTCTCCCCATGTGAAATCAATCAATAGTTTAATTCAACACTGCTACAATGTTCAATTGATGACTAGCTGTAAAACCAAAGCTATTAATGGGAAGATAATTCACACAAAGTTGCACTGATAGTGAATAAATGAGAAACTCCATAAAAAGGAAAAATGATGTGTAGAGGCTGCTTTTAGGCAACCTGGGTAAGGTAAAGAGGGCCCACAGCGACTACCGACTACCAGGCTGAATGCAAACAGGCTCATCAGGCAACCCACTTCAAACTATCCATAAGCCCTAACTGACCAATAGGCTACTTACAACCGAGCACAGGTACCAAAACAGAAAAACTCTGTACATTCCCATACTCCCTCACTCCCCCCTATAATTATAGCCCCTCATCACTGTCTCCTGGCAGACAGTCTCTCCTGTGCTGTCCTACCCGTGCTCCCTTGTGTGTATTCAGTAAATTTCTATCTCCTTTGTTCTACCTTGGATGAATTCGTTCACCACCCACCCCACCAGCCTCCACCCAGTCAGGTTGCCCCACACATGTTATTTCTCTTTAGGGTTGCTATAGAAAATCCTCAGGTATGTGTGAAGCATAATTGATTAGGTGGCAGTTTCTGGAACAGGTGACGACAATCCTTAAAAGCTTCAGGTTATTCAAACTCACTTTAGTGCTCAGTAACTTTGGGCAGTTTTGCAAAGAAAAGGGTAACATCTGGGTAACTATAACATGGGTTACTTTTTAAAGAGACAAATCTTTTGCAAATTGATACAACCATTCTGGAGGACAATATTTATCCAAATGAAAAAATGTGTGTACCTTTTAGTCCCCACATACTCACTGCTCAGATATGTCTACAAAAATGACTCCTCGGGCATCTGGGTGTTGTATGGAAACCAATTTGACAATAAATTTCATATATTTAAAAAAAAATGACTCCTTGGATATGCCCACGAGAGATATGTATTGTCAGACCGCTTTTCTAGAAAGTAACACAAAATCAATGCAATCTGGCTTAAACAATAAAGGAGGTTTGTTGGCTCAAAGACTTGGAAAATTCGAGTGTAAGATGTTTCATAGTTTGGGCTGGTTTGGGGGACATGAAGGAAACACCAAGGAAAGGGTAGAAAAGTGAGACAGGTGAGAAGAGAGCCAATGCTGGGTATATTATCAAGCTAATTTCCACTGTGGACAACTGGAGTTTAATTCCAGGGAGGAACCCTTGAGAGCCGGTGTAAAACATGTGCCTTCGAGGTAATCCACCCTAGGGGGGTGAGGTACATAATGAGTCACTGGTTGAGAGCTGCCCTTCAGGGACATCCCTTCCATTCTGCTGAGTGGATGGCAAAGGGGACTCCAGCAGTAAGAGAAAGCCCTGAGGCAAAGAGTTTAGTACTGACAGTTAGAAATCAGGCCAGCGTGCGCTGAAGTGGTAAAGACAAGTGGATACGGGCAGGGCACTGATAGCATCTGCCACAGGCAGACTTCAGGGTTGGGCGATCCAGCAGCCGAACAACATCATACTCTCTCCCCTCTGATTTCCAGGGTTAGTTCTCTCCAACCAATATTTTCCATAGTGTTCATTAAATGATTAGCAGTCCCATTTGGGGATATAGATATTGCAGGATATAGAAAGCACTTCAGTGTCAATGTTCCAAGAAACAACGCTCATGTTTAGCCTAATAGGGCTGAATTAAGGCCTCTGATTTTGCTACATGATTTATTTTATTTATTTTTTAATATTTTAACATTTATTCATTTTTTAATGTTTATTTATTTTTCAGAGAGCGAGAGAGAGTGTGAGCCGGGGAGGGGCAGAGAGAGAGGGAGACATAGAATCAGAAGCAGGCTCCAGGCTCCGAGCCGTCAGCACAGAGCCCAACACGGGGCTTGAACCCAAGAACTGTGAGACCATGACCTGAGCTGAAGTCAGATGCTTAACCGACTGAGCCACTTAGGCATCCTGTGATTTTGCTACATGATTTAAATCAATCAGCATCAACCCCCAAAGATAAGGATGGGATGTGTCCCCCAGATAGAAAAGCTGTGTACTATTGAGAAGGGAGAGGCTGGAAGTAGATGCTAGGTAGTTCAACCACAAATGTATAGTAATACGTGTGTAAAGATGTTAACTGCAACCTTCTTTTCAATAGTAAACATCTAGGAACATCCAAAGTACATGTCAATAGGGGACTTAAGTTTAAACAAATTATGGTAATTCTTATTATGGATCCTTTGCAGGAGTGGACCTTTATGTTGTAATATAGATGGGCCTCCAAGATGTATCATTAAACAAAAAAGGCATGTGTAATTCAGTGTGTAAAGCAAATCACTTTTGTAAATTAAAAAGCAGGTAGATGAATACAAAATTTGTTACCTTAAAGCCGAATCAGCCAAAGACTACCAAGGATAAACTTGAAGTATGACAAGGTTAGATTTATTGTCTCGCTCGATGCAGCGAGGGAGGGTCCTCTAGGAGAACCACGGAGTGCTGCTCAACAACAAGGAAGAGAGAAACATCTTTTTTTTTTTTTTTAATTTTTTTTTTCAACGTTTTTAATTTATTTTTGGGACAGAGAGAGACAGAGCATGAACGGGGGAGGGGCAGAGAGAGAGGGAGACACAGAATCGGAAACAGGCTCCAGGCTCCGAGCCATCAGCCCAGAGCCCGACGCGGGGCTCGAACTCACGGACCGCGAGATCGTGACCTGGCTGAAGTCGGACGCTCAACCGACTGCGCCACCCAGGCGCCCCGAGAAATATCTTTTATAAGATTTGGGTTCTCGCTGAAGGATTATAAGGAAGGTTTAAGAGAGTGGTGATCAGTTCTGGGTTGGTTACTTTTCTGAAGTAGTGTTAGAAGGGGAGTTCAACTAGGGATTGAGTGCTGTCTTGAGGTTAGGGGACTTTAGCAGGATTGGGTCTCTTGATAATAGATGGATGTAGCAAAAGTGGGGCTGGAGGGCTGTCATCAGTAAGAAACCGGGAGCCACTCACAAGGGGTGCCATTTCGGCATATTACAGCTGCTGCACAATCATTGGAGAAAGAATGTTTTCTGGTAACTTTGCATCTGAATTTATGTGTCTATCTCCTTAGTTTTAGTGGTAGAAGGACTTCCTTTCCCCCCACCAAAATCTGAGATGATTTTTCACTCCTTCAATCCCAGATAGGTTTTTACTCTTTCTTAAGGGATACTAAGAAACTGTTAACAGCAGTCACCTTTGGGGAAAAAAAATGGGCTGGGAAAGTGAGCAAGAAAAGATGTCTGTGCTATTTGTATCTTTCTTTTTTACCTACATTTTCTAAACATGTACATATGTGAAGTTTGGTATGTTTTCAGTGTTAACGTACATTCTCTGAACAGTGAGAATATGACCTTTTTTGTTTTCCTTCTTTGTATTTATCTGTATTTTGTCAAGAACCAGTGTTACTTTTTTAATTCTTTTAATGTTTATTTTTTTATTTTTGAGAGAGAGAGAGAGCGCACGCGCACGAGCGGGAGAGGGGCAGAGAGAGAGGGAGACACAGAATCGGAAGCAGGCTCCAGGCTCCGAGTTGTCAGCATAGAGCCCGACATGGGGCTCGAACTCGCAAATAGTCAGATCATGACCTGAGCAGAAGTTGGATGCTTAACTGATTGAGCCACCCAGGCGCCCCAAGAACTAGTGTTATTTTAAAATAACAATAAATAGACACTCCCTGCCTCCCAAAAGGTCAAGTCTGACTATTGCCACAGTATAAACCTGGAGCCCAGAAACGAATGTGGCTAACCTATCTCCCTTGCCTTCTAATGCTGCCACTCCTGCCTCTCTTGGGTTATTTATTCTATGTCCGATCCTCATTCCACTAGCTCTGCCCCTAACAAAGCAAATTTGGAGTGAGACCAGTGAGAGAGTGAGCCTACCGCCTCACAGGGTGCCTGGATACTGCACTGAGAGCAGAGAGCACGCTTCTAATCATCAACCTCAACAATAAGATCCTGCGTCTCTTTTTCCCCTAACTCAGCCTTCCCCAAAAACCACACAGCTGTCAGTACCAGCAAATGATGTGTTATTGTTGCATCCTCCCCCTGCTAAAGACAAACATGTTGTAATATTTCAATAGAAACGTAGTTGAGGATCAGGTATGCTCGTTTTATAATACACCATGAGGTGACTCATAGTATAGATAACTTAGGGGAGAAACCAAAAGACAAAGATACTTGTACTTTCTTGTTCAATCAAGTGCCTCACACAAGTGCCTCTGCTAAGCGCTTCCCCTATTCCCGAAGGGATTTTTCATTTTAAAAGATTGGCTGAGAATGTTATAATTTGGGGGACTTGCCACAAAAGTATACTGCTTGTAGTCATATGTCTAGGATGAAGAACCAGTGGCATGACAAAATAGAATAACTTTCTTGTTGAGCCGTTATAACAAAACCAGTGACAATTATGGGGAGCTTTCTGTGGGAGCATTCACTGAGTGGTTTTAGGACGTTCTTACCAGGCCATTATTCTTTTTCTCATTAAACTTTTGTTTTAATGGGTCTCAAAATTCTGTGACAGATTTTTGGTCAAGTTGTTTCCATTAAAAAGTACTGATTTTAAAAACTAATAACTTAAAACTGCCACACACACACACACACACACACACATACACACACACACACACAAATGGTCCACAAAACATTTCCCTTTCCTTCTGAAGGTTTTATGATGCATTATTATCATTAATCAGTCTTTTACTATTAAACTTAAATGGACAATTGACACAAACAGTTGTGACACCGCTCTTCCACCACTGATTAAGGCTGGCGTGGCAGGTACTGGGGATAATATTCTTTTAGTCTTCTGAGATTTCTGGGCAGATTTGGTGACCTTGCCAGCTCCAGCTGCCTTCTTGCCTTCTTTGATGACACCCAAGGCAACTGTCTGTCTCATGTCACGAACAGCAAAACGGCCCAGAGGAAGATAGAGAAGCTCTCAACACACACAGGCTTGCCAGGAACCATATCAACGATGGCAGCATCACCAGGTTTCAAGAACTTGGGACCATCTTCCAGCCTTTTTCCAGAACGATGATCAATCTTTCCTTCAGCTCAGTGAACTTGTAAGCAATGTGAGCTGTGTGACAATGCAGTACAGGTGTGTATCCAGCACTGATGTGCAGGCCATTATTTTTAAAGGGACTGATTTGCTAGTAATATGCAAGGAGTATTATCTACTCAAAAGTTGTATGAGCTTTTCAAGAGCCAAGTTCAACTACTGTTTATAAACAAACAGAAAAATCTGTTATAATATTGAGTCTCTGAAATCTAATTTCAACTATTTTGCAAACAGCTGAGAAATAATGACTTCAGTTGTTTTCCTGTCTTTTCTGCTAACAAGGACCCAAATTATCAGCACCTCTATCTCTGACCTTTGAGGAGAGGATAATGATGTTCCAAAGACCACAAAGAGTATACATGTTGTCATTCTGCCAACTCACAGCTACAAGCTTATTAATTGAAAAATCTCTGTAGATTGATACACAAAAGTTCAAGCCATTAAAAGTAAACAAAATAAATTTTTATTTTCCAATGTGTCATTTTCAATGAACACACCAAGTATTTTGAAAGATAATCTGAGCAACTGAAAATAGTTTCCATGGAAATGGTATCTTTCATAGGAATCTGTTTCTTCTTTAGTTACTGGGGATATCATACCAATGAAATATTTTAATGAGGCTCAAATAAGTACAAGAAATATGCAATGCATTATTGCATGGGCAGTTTTCAATAATGTACTGGTGAGTTATTAACAGAAAGACTTATTCTCAAGTGTTTATTGACATAATTGATGAAAACCGCTATCAACCAGTAGGAGTTATCATAGTCAGAAGATCTGAGCTAATCTCAGACCACCATTTTTTAACTGTGTAAGTAGGTCTATCATTCATTGTATCTGAGCCTCCTTTGAAAAACAGAAACAGTATTTTTATCCTGGCTTTACCTAACATGGAATGTCTTAGCCAAAGAAAAAGAGCAATCTACTTTTGATCCAGATATATGGCTATAGTGGCATTGAAATATGTTCACAAATTATCTGATACTCCTTCTTTCAAAAGGTAGAAACTAATTCCTTTTCCCTTAAATGCAACCTGTATTTAGTGACTTGCTTCAAATGAATAGAATGGTAGAAGTGACAGTCTATGACATCTGAGCTTAGGATATAAAAGGCATTGTGATTTCCTCCTTACTCTCTTCCTTTGATCAACCATTCTGGGGGAAGAGAGCAGCCATGTTGTGTAGATACTCAAGCAGCTCCATGAAGAGTCTCACATGAAGCAAAACTAGGACCTTTTGCCAACAATTGACAAGGAACTGAGGCCTTCTTCCTACAGTCCTTGCATGACCGTGGCAATCGATTCTCCTACCCCAGTCAAGCCTTCAGATGAGGGTAGCCCATGTCTTAACTGCAACTTCATGAGACAACCTGAACCAAACCCATCCAGCTAAACTATGCCTGAATTTCTGACTCACAGAAACTATGGGGTGACAAAGTTTTATCATTATAGGCCAATAAGTTTTGGGGTAATTGTTATATAGTAATAGATAGATAATACTCTGGTCTAACAGGAAAAACACAGCTACAAAGACAAGTACAATATGATTCTCTTTTTAAGTATACATGGGAAATTTCCAAAGAAATTTAGAAAGAAGTGAGAGATTTGACTTAGAAGCTTACAATAACATTCTTTAAAAGCTTCCACATACTGTGGGTTATAATGCAGTTAGAAGAAGCTGTAATTTTCCACCAGTCACAATGAAGGCTCTGTAGCCCACAGAAGACCCTGTGAGGAATGACAACGCATCTCTCTCAGTGGAGACTAGTCACACATGTGGGATAACGTCACAAGCATCCTTAAACTCAGGCTCTATATTCATCATTGCAGATGTAAAGAAAATCTTAGGCCAGCCTACAGTTATTAAAAATCTATATCATAAATATCCTTTCCCCTCCAAAAAATCCATGCCTACCAAAATGATTTAAGAGAGCCAAAACTGCAGAAGAATGGAGTTAAAACAATAGCAGCAGTCTTCAAGCTGGGGTTATACAAAGACTTTCCAAGGGATACAAGGGCATAAATAGTTTTGAGGAAATCAATTTCAGCTCAACTTCTCTATATATGCAATCCCTCCTAAAAGTGGTGGTCTTCTTTCCTTCCTCTCCTTTCAGAAGCATCCTTTTCCATGTTTCAGGCATAGACATATTTCTATGAATTCTCAAATCTTACCATTAGGCCTTACCCCAGAGTGTGAAAACTTCAGGGGCACACAAACAAAGGGATAGTTTAACTACTGATGTTTGCAAACTTCATTTATTCAAATCATCATAAACTCACAGCAGGGCTTCTCTCTTTCTTATACATATTTTTACTGAGTAAGAATCATATTAAGGTGTTCTATATTTTAAAATATTGTAACACAGTTAAAGGATTGTGGGATTGATAGCATTTTCATTTAGCAACCTCACCTGTCAATTCCATCAACTGTTATAAAATAATTCACTGCTCCTGAGGATAAGTTCTGTGACACTGTTGCTGAACAAAGATACAAAATTGTTGTTTTATAGTATCATTTATTTACAAAAGATCCAGACTTAAAAAAATCCTATTTTCTTAAATGATAAAGATTAAGAGTATTAGGAAAAAGGTACTGTCATTAGAGCTGGTTTTGGAACACTTTTACATATTAGTTTTCCTTTCTTGAAAATACTATATGATTTAAAATTTAAAAAAAAATTTTAACATTTTTACTCATTTTTTGAGAGACAGAGCATGAGCAGGTGAGGGCAGAGAGAGAGGGAGACACAGAATCCGAAGCAGGCTCCAGGCTCTGAGCTGTCAGCACAGAGCCTGACACAGGGCTTGAACTCATGGACCATGAGATCATGACCTGAGCCAAAGTCGGATGCTTAACTGACTGAGCCACCTATGTGCCCCCAAAATACCATATGATTTAGACAAGGTTGTGAATCTAGGAGCACAGTTTATTCCTTACACAAATATGTATTGAGTAGCTTCTATTTACCAGGCACTGTTTTAGATTCTCAGATACAGTGGTACCTAAATAAGCAAAAATCTATGCTCTCATAGACCTTATAGAAAGGACAAACAATAAACAAGATAAGTAAATGTCATAGTACATTAGAAAGTCATAAGTGTATAGAGAACAAGAAAAAAGGAAAGAAGGACAGGGAATTCCAGGGGTCACTGGGGATTTTAAATTAGGTGGTCAGGGATGGCTCCATTTAGAAGATGACATTTGCACAAAGACCTAAAGGAGATGAGGGAACAAGACTTATGAATATTTAAGGAGAATATGTGCTGAGGTGGGGGAGGGGAGGAAGAGGGAGGAGGCAGGTGCAAAGGCCATGGGGCAAGGTATGTTCAAGGTATGTTGAAGGAACAGCAAAGAGGACAGTGTGGAGAGGAGCAGCTGAGAGAGAGAGAGAGTAGAAGAATGAGAGGTGATAGGGGTAACGTAGTGCCAGACCATGTGAAATCTTATAGGCTACTGCAAGGATTTTGACTTTTACTCTGGCTGTGGGTTTTGTGAAGTGACACAATCTGATTTAACATTAAGCAGCACAATAGCTGCTATATTGAGAACAGACTATCAGGAGCAAGGGCAGAAGCAAAAAATCCAGCAAAGCAGTCACTGCAATAATCCAGAAAGAGACCAGAGATGCTTGGTGGAAGGTGGTAGCCGAAGAGGTGATAAGAAGTGAGTTTCTGGATATATTCTGAAGGTCAAGCCAATAGGATTTGCTGATGGATTGGATTGAGGGTGTGAAAGATAATATTCCTGTATTTATTAGAAAAATTAAATTCATAGTTAAACAGCTTTCTGAGAAGGAAACTCTAAACTCAGATGGTTTCACTTGTAAATTCTATCACACTTACGGAAGAGATCACACCAATCTTACCAAAACTCTCTTAGAAAATAAAGAATGAAATAATACTGCCCAATTCATTTTGTGTGGTCAGCATCATCTTAATTCTAAAACATGAAAAAGGCAGCCCAAAAAAGATATTTATAGACCAATAACCTTCATGAACATAGATGCAAAAATAACCTTTAACAAAATATTAGCAAATGGAATCCAACAATATATCAAAATGATAATACATGATGACCAAGTAGGGTTTATCTCAGGAATGCAAGATTGTTTAACATTTAATGTCAAAGCAATCTACTATATTAACAGAATAAAGGAGAAAAACTATACCATAATTTGACTAGGTGCAGAAAAATAATCCACTCACTCATCATACAAACCCTTAGCAAACTAGGAATAAAAGGAAATTTATTCAACTTGATAAAAAAACATCTTTTTGGGGCGCCCGGTGGCTCAGTCAGTTAAGCGTCTGACTTCGGCTCAGGTCCTGATCTCACGGTTTGTGGGTTCGAGCCCCTCATTGGACTCTGTGCTGACAGCTCAGAGCCTGGAGCCTGCTTTGGATTCTGGGCCTCATTCTCTCTCTGCCCCTCCCCCACTTGTGCTCTGTCTCTCTCTGTCTCTCAAAAATAAATAAACGTTAAAAAAAATTTTTTTAAACCATCTTTTAAAAACCTGCAGCTAACTTCATATTTAATACTGAAAGTCTGAATGTTTCTTCTGTAATACTAAGAAAAGGCAAGGTTGCCACTGTCATCACTTCTATTTAATATTGTACAGGAGGTCTCAGGCAATTCAGTATGGCAGAAAATTAAAATTAAAAGAAATAAGAGGCAGAAAGACTAAAAAGGAATATATTGGCTGATGACAAAACTATTTACATACAAAAGCCTAAAGAATCACAAAATAAATGCTAGAACTAATAAATGAATTTAGCAGTCACAAGATATGTTAATTTAAAAAATCAAGTAATGTCACAAACAGTTGGGAAATGAAATTTAAAAATGGATCCCATCTATAGCATCAACAATTACAAAGTCGGGGCGCCTGGGTGGCTCAGTCGGTTGGGCGGCCGACTTCGGCTCAGGTCATGATCTCACGGTCCGTGAGTTCGAGCCCCGCGTCGGGCTCTGGGCTGACAGCTCAGAGCCTGGAGCCTGTTTCAGATTCTGTGTCTCCCTCTCTCTGACCCTCCCCCATTCATGCTTTGTCTCTCTCTGTCTCAAAAATAAATAAACGTTAAAAAAAAAATTAAAAAAAAACAATTACAAAGTCATTCTAACATGTTATATATAATATATATAACATAATTATAACATAAAACATAACATAATAAATCTAACAAAAGCCTTCTAGGGTCTCTACCTTTTAAAATGTAAAGGATCACTGCGAGAAATCAAAGAAGATCTAAATAAATGTTGAGATATATCATATCATAGATTAGAACATTCCATATTACTAAGATATCAGTTCACCCAAATTGAATCTATAGAGATACAATGCAATTCCAAACTCTCAGCAGAGTTTTTTATAGAAATTGACAAGGTAAGTATAGAAATACATGAAAAATCAAGGGATGTGGAATAGCCAAAACAACTTTGAAAATAAAGATCAAAGTTAAGAACTTATACCTCCTAATTTCATGACTTACTACAATGCTAAAATCATTAAAACAGTGTGGTACTGGTCTAATGACTGACAAATAGATCAACAGAACTGAATAGCGCCCAGAAATTGACCCCCAATTATATGGTCATCTTATTTTTTATAATGTCACTAAAGGAATCCAAATGGAAAAGAAGAGTCTTTTCAACAAACGCTGCTGGAATAAATGGGTATCCATATGTAAAGGGGAAAAAAATAACATCAGCCTTCCACCTCACACCACACACATACTGATTTGCAATATATCCCAGACCTACACATAAAAGTAAAAGCCCTAAAGCTTTAGAAAACATATTATCTGACAAAGGACTGGCATCCAGGATATATAAAGAACTAAAACTTAATAATTTAAAACAAAACAAAGTTTTTTTTAAACGGGCAAGATATTTGAATAGGCACCAAATGTTGGCAAGGATTTGGGGCAATCAGAGCTCTCATATATTGTTGGTATGACTTTAAAAGTATTCAATCCATTGGGCAAAAGGTCTGGCAGCTTCTTATAAACTAAACATATACCAACCCTATGATGCAGCAATTCCTCCTAGGTACTACCAAAGAGAAATGAAAATCATGTCCACAGAAAGATTTATACACATATGTTCACAGTGGCTTTATTTTTAATAGTTGAAAGTAGAAAGAGTCCAAGTGTCCATCAATAAGGGAATGTATAAGCAAACTATGATATGTTCATATAATGGAATACAACTCAGCAATAGAAGAATTGAGCTACCAATACACTCTATAATATGCACTCATCTCAAAGACATGCCGAGTAGAAGAAGCCTTACAGAAAGGAATATATATTGTATGATTCCATTTATACAAAGCTCTAGAAGAGGCAAATCTTATCTATAGGGAAAATAATTAGGACTGTGGTTTCCTGGTGGGGAATAGGGTGTTAGGTGAGGACGGTGTCTGCCTGGGAAGAGGCATGAAGGAACTTTTTGGAGTGATGACAATGTTCTATACCTTGATGGGGGTCTGAATGCATCCAAAACTCAGGGATGGGGGCACTTGGGTGGCTCAGTCGGTTACGGTTTTGGGTTTAAGCCCCGCGTGGGGCTCTGTGCTGACAGCTCAGAACCTGGAGACTGCTTCAGATTCTGTGTCTCCCTCTCTCTCCCTGTGTCCCACCTTCACTCTCTCTCTCCCTCTCTCTCTCAAATAATCCTAAAATTTGTATGGAACCAGAAAAGACCCCGAATAGCCAAAGCAGTCTTGAAAAAGAAAACCAAAGCAGGAGGCATCACAATCCCAGACTTCAAGCTATACAACAAAGCTGTAATCATCAAGACAGTATGGTAGTGGCACAAGAACAGACGCTCAGATCAATGGAACAGAATAGAGAACCCAGAAATGGACCCACAAACGTATGGCCAACTAACCTTTGACAAAGCAAGAAAGAATATCCAGTGGGATAAAGACAGTCTCTTCAGCAAGTGGTGCTGGGAAAGCTGGACAGCGACATGCAGAAGAATGAACCTGGACCACTTTCTTACACCATACACAAAAATAAACTCAAAATGGATGAAAGACCTCAATTGTAAGACAGGAAGCCATCAAAATCCTCAAGGAGAAAGCAGGCAAAAACCTCTTTGACCTCGGCCGCAGCAACTTCTTACTCAACACGCCTCCAGAGGCAAGGGAAACAAAAGCAAAAATGAACTTTTGGGACCTCATCAAAATAAAAAGCTTCTGCACAGCAAAGGAAACAATCAGCAAAACTAAAAGGCAAGCAACAGAATGGGAGAAGATATTTGCAAATGACATCTCAGATAAAGGGTTAGTATCCAAAATCTATAAAGAACTTATCACACTCAATACCCAAAAAACAAATAATCCAGTGAAGAAATGGGCAAAACACATGAATAGACAATTCTCCAAGGAAGACATTCAGATGGCCAACCGACACATGAAAAAATGCTCCACATCACTCATCATCAGGGAAATACAAACCAAAACCACAATGAGATACCACCTTACACCTGTCAGAATGGCTAACATTAACAACTCAGGCAACAACAGATGTTGGTGAGGATGAGGAGAAAGAGGATCTCTTTTGCATTGTTGGTGGCAATGCAAGATGGTGCAGCCACTCTGGAAAACAGTATAGAGGTTCCTCAAAAAACTAAAACTAGAACTACTCTATGACCCAGCAATTGCACTACTAGGCATTTATCCACAGGATACAGGTGTGCTGTTTCAAAGGGACACATGCACCCCCATGTTTATAGCAGCACTATCCACAATAGCCAAAGTATGGAAAGAGCCCAAATGGCCATCGATGGATGAATGGATAAAGAAGATGTGGTATACATACAATGGAATATTACTTGGCAATCAAAAAGAATGAAATATTGCCATTTGCAACTACGTGGATGGAACTGGAGGGTATTATGCTAAGTGAAATGAGTCAGTCAGAGAAAGACAAAAATCATAGGACTTCACTCATATGAGGACTTTAAGACACAGAACAGATGAACATAAGGGAAGGGAAACAAAAATAATATACAAACAGGGAGGGGGACAAAACAAGAGACTCATAAATATGGAGAACAAACTGAGGGTTGCTGGAGGGAGTGTGGGAGGGGGGATGGGCTAAATGGGTAAGGGGCACTAAGGAATCTACTCCTGAAATCATTGTTTCACTTTATGCTAACTAATTTGGATGTAAGTTTTAAAAAATTAAAAATAAAATTAAAAATAAATAAGTAAATAAACACTACAAACAAACAAAAAACGTCAGGGATGTACACTTAAGACTTGTGCATTTCATTGCATGTAAATTTTACATCAAAAGGAAAACTTCAGGCAGATACTTAACTCTAATTGGTAGCATGAATGCTGCAGGACATGGAGGGAGCATACAGATGTTTTCAATTTTAACACATCAACAGATAAGATGATTTGATACAGGTGGTAAAACAAATACAGTAAACTATAAGTGGGAGGAACTAGGTGATGGTATGCAAATAATCACCATAAAATTCTTTCAACTTTGCAATATGTTTGAAAAATTTCACAATAAAATAATTTTAAAAATTAAAAGCACACACATGGCAATGTTAATATTCCTTCAAGATAATCAAGTTTTTTTCCCCAAAAAGTACAACACTGGTATATTGATCTGGAGTTCAGTATAAAATAACGAGGCAGGTCTGATTCATCAGGCACTCATTAATTCATTTAAACATTAAGCAGTTATTTATTGAGCATCTACTATGTGCCAGGCACTAGAAAGAAAGCCAAAATGCAGAACAGCCCACTCAATAAATAATTATCTACTTTCATCCACAGTAACCTACTTGGAAAGGAATGCTTTGGGGAAATGAGCTATGGCAAGAAAACCCTTCATTCACAGCTATTTTTTAATATTATATTTTGCTCATTAAAGAAGCTATTTTCAACGTGGAAAATCAACACTGTTAAATAGAATATCACCACACAAATGCCAGCGTCAATTTTAAATTGCTCCTTGAACATATTTTCAAACTTGGAAGCAGAAAAATTTAGACTTAAAGGAAGAGAGGGCCTCACTAACATAGGATTTTTAAAATGCGGGTATTATGCTAACAGATTGAGAGCTCTAAATGTCATTTCCTCACAAGAAGCTATTACGCACGGTGCTTGCACAGAGCTGGAGGACCTAGCAACAGTGGGGAGAAAGAGGTTTCCAAGGCGAGAGGGCTGTTTGTTTCAGAGCTAAACTTTAAATTGCCATGCCTGGAGGTCTTGACCGGGAAAATGAATAGCGGGCCAGTGCCTCAGCCTAATAACAGGTCTTCTTTCTCTGAATGACACTGGATTTATTAGACACATATTTTCCAATACATAATTTTCCAGTGTGATTCAAGTTACATCCTGAGGTGGGGCTCAAACACTGATGAATGTTTTTGTAGCAAAACACACTCTGGTCTATGGATCCATTGTTTCTCTTGGGTGCAAAAAGCACAGGTTTAGGCTGGGAATCAGAAATGGCGCCAGTCATATATTGCTCTAATTTCATATTACAGCAGCCAATGTGACTCTGAACATTCCAATGCTAGGAAACATGGTCAAAGAGTGAGACAGGAGTGAGAATCTGCCAACCAGAGAATCGGAAGCCCTTGCTTGACATTCACTCTCAAGCAGCACTGGGTGCTCTGAAATGTACTTAGGCTTCAAGACTCTTTTCACCTTCTTTTTCCTCTAGGATGGTCCTACTCCCTGTTTTGCCCAAATTAGCCAGCAAAGCCTCTGTTATTTGAAAGCCTGGCTAAAACATTTCCTTTTCATTTAAGGGCCTGGAGGAGGAGTGCCTTGAATTTTATCTTCATCATCTTTCCTTCCATCTCTTCTCTCTTCCCTAAGTATCAGGGTAGCTTTGAAGTGGGGGGTGGGGGGGATGGGGATGGTGGGAGTGGTGGGGGTGGTGGGGTGGGTAATGTCACAAAAAGTGCTATTTTATAGATAGAAGTGGAACTAGGAGGAGATACTTGTCAGTGTTTGCTGCAGAGGTGAAACATGGGTGGGGCAAGTAACAGTTGTGGATTCTTGAAATTCAGATTTTGAGTATTTTTATCTCCTAGGCAGTGAACCCACCACGTCCTTCTTTCTCTGCTGCTTCTGTGAAACACTGTCCAGTGTCTACAATATGATCCCAGAAACCAGCTTCTCCCTCTCTCCCTCTATTCACCAAAGTGCTCCCCAACAGTCAAAGGGAATAATAATTAAAGTACACTATAGACAGTTCTTGTCCCCTGCATAAAATACAACACACACACACACACACACACACACACACACACACACACGGATGCTTTCTCTACGTTTGTCCCGAGGGCTTCACCACATCACTGGCTCTAGCATGTGAAGAGAGACTATAAATAAGGACATGTTGCTCCATGAGACAAAAGGAAAAATCAGGCTCAGAACTCAAAATTTCCTCCTATTTCAGTCTGATTCTTAATATCTCTATCTGGCTTGCTAGGTCACAGGGTCTTGAGATTTGGTGTCTCAAGTTATAAGACAAAAACATCCAGGACAAAGTCATAGGACAAATGCCCTTTACTCCTACCAATCCCCACCCTACAATTCGCATCCTAAAACTGACCAGGCAACAGGTCCTTGTCTTATCCACTGCTCTCATTTCTCCAGATGGCTGTCTTAAAATTCTCTTGACAAGAAGAAAGTATCTCTCCTATTTAGTTTTGCCTCGAAGCACTTGTGGACTAAAACCACTAGCTTTCCCCTCGATCTTCATTCAGCCATTGAGCCAATCCAAACCTCTTTATATTACCAGTAGCCTTTGCTTACTCCACTTTTTAGGTATAATGTCATTTCTATTCTTTTTATAGCAACTCAAAAAGCCATACTAAGGATTTATTTTGTTTTTTCTTGGCCACTGTTCAATGAAAAACATAATCAAATTCTTCCCTCAAGAGATAACATTTGTTTTTATAAGCAATACTTTCATCTCATAATTGCTGCTGTAACAAGGATTCTTTTTGGTCTCAAGTGATCTAAATTCAGCTCAAATATACTTAAGCACAAGAAGAGGGAATCTTGGGGCTTATTTCATTGACAAATCTAACAGTCACCTGGCAGGAGCCCAGAAGAGTCTCTTTCCATTTCTTGCCCCTTTCTTCTGCTGTGTTGATTTTCTTTTTTTGTTTTGTTTTAAACTTTAAAGTTTACTTATTTTGAGAGACAGTGTGCATGAGTGAGGGAGGGGCAGAGAGAGCCGGAGAGAGAATTCCAAGCAGGCTCTGTACTGCCAGCTTGGAGCCTGACATGGGGCTCGAACCCACGAACCATCTGTGAGATCATAACCTGAACCGAAATTAAGAGCCAGACATTTAACCGACTGAGCCACTCAGGTGCCCCAGTTGGTTTTATTTTCTAACAGTTCTCCCCAAGTGGTGACAAAGATGACCACCAAGAGCTCTGAGACCAAATCCTACCCTGTAGCCCTATCATCAGAGAGAGAGACAGAGAGAGAGAGGGAGAGACAGAGATGTATTTCTAATAGTCCAGCCAAAATCCCAAGGAAGGTAATGGAGATCAGCAGGCAAGGGTTTCCCTCATGGGATCTGAGCAGAGCAGCTGAGCTTTGGGTCAGAGGTAGGAGAACATTGCAGTTAGAAAGACAGCAAGTTCAAAGACATCAGCTCTGATTTCCTGTGGGCTATGTTTCATCCCACCAGCCTGATTTTAGGCAAGTACAAGAAGATCCTGCCAGTCTGGCAATTGGTGGGTTCCAAATCAGGAGTCTAGGGATGAACTCACACACTGGTGAGACACAAAATGTACAAACAACTAAAACCTTCTGAAAACAATGCCCTCTCCTTTGTTCTCTAACCCAGAAGAGTGTGTAGCCACGAAGATTCCAGACAAAGTAAAAACGGGCCTGTGCAGGCCCCTAAGGACTTGGAATTCTCCAAGGTTAAGAGACAAGAGACCCATGCAAGATTATCTGCAGTGAGGTTTGGTGGCAGTGTCAGCTATTCATTTATTTCAAATCTCCTTAAAAATGATATGAAATAGACTCTAGCAACTTTCGTGCTTCAAGTTCTAAAGTTTTAAATCAAGTTTTTGTGATTTTCATTTAAACCCAGGATGACGGTGGTTTCAAAATAATTATCCCTGAAGTTTTATGAAAATAACGCAGCTGTAAGAGTACTCCTTTTAAAACCTCAATTTGAAATGAAGTGCAGACTTTCTAGATTTTAATGCATCGTAAGCCCCCAATTTCATAAAGTCGCATCCACTTTTCAAAGCTCATATCGTCCCGTGGAAGCAGCCCTTTGGAAAGGGCTGAGGTATTTCATTCTTTAATGTCTCCATTTAGCCAATTATAGGCAGGTTTTCATATACCATTCCCTTAAAAATGTTACAAAAGCACTTCCTACTATGGTTCTAGTATGGATGGAAAAATGTTAAAGGCATTAATTTCATGGAAGTTAGAGGACATTTTTCAGAAATTTTCAGATCAGAAGATGACAAGAAGGTAAAAAAAAACCCATTTTCCTTATATTTAACGTGGCCTCAATTGCATGAAAACGGCTAAAATGTTGACAAAAGAGATTACCTCTGACTTTAGGAAAAGCTACACATAAAATGAAGATAATTGTTGTAGGGGTGGAAGACAGTTTTCACTTCAAATGATATATACATACATCGAGATATTCACACCAGAGTGACAATTAAATCCTCAATATTGCTACACAATAAGAGTGGAAAAACCTCTAAATGTCACCAGCTTCCTTAACTTTCAAGAATTTCAGGCTTAATAAAACTAGAAACGGTAGGAATTAAGGAAAAGTCAAAATGTTGATTTAAATTAAAAATGTCATTATGTAACATAGAAAAAAATGAAAGTAGGGATGAAATTCTAAATTATTTCCTAAAAATGTTGCTTCTATCCTTTCCAAATACTAGTTTGATGTCTATATCTGAGAACATGATCACCAATCTTCAAAATGATCCCCTAGTAATCCCTGTCTCTTAGTTCATGCCCTTGGATAGTTCCCTCTCACACTGAATAGGGCTGACCTATATAATCAATAAGATATTATAAAAATGATAGAGTGTGACATTGAAAGTCTGGGTCATAAAGACATTGTAGCTTCTGTCTTGCTCTCTCTTAGATCACTCACTCTGAGGGAAGCCAGCTGCCATGCATCATGACACTCAAGCAGCAACTAGAGAGGCCCATGTGGCAAGGAACTGAGGCCTCCTGCCAAAAGCAATGTGTGTGCACCATCTTGCAAGTGAACCCTCTAGTCATGGTCAAGCCCTTAGATGACTGCAGCCCCAGCTGACACTTTGACTGAAATCTTAAGCTAGGTCCCCAGCTGGAACTGCACAGCTAAGATGCTCTCAAATTTTCAACCCACAGAAACTATGAGATAATTAATGTTCATTGTTTTAAGTCATTAAGTTTTGGAGTAACTTATTTTGCATAACAGAAAAAGAATACAGGAGAAGATGGTGGCGTAGGAGGATACTGGGCTCACCTTGTCCTGCTGATCACTTAGATTCCACCCACATCTGCCTAAATAACCCAGAAAACCACCAGAAGACTAGCAGAACAGACTCTCCAGAGGCAAGCATAGACGAGAGGCCCACGGAAGAGGGTAGGAAGGGCAGAGAGGCGCTGTGCTCTACAGACTGGTGGGAGGGAGCCAGGAGGGTGGAGGGGCGGCCACCTGGCAAGGCAGAGCCCCGGAGTCTGGCTTGCAAAAGTGGAGGGGCCGGAAGGAGTGTGTTCTGACAGCCAGTGGGACTTAACATCCAGAATGTTATAAGTCAACAGCTCTGCTCTCGGAGACCGGGAGGGCGAGAGGACACTGGGAGGGAGAGGTGTTGAGCCCCGGAAGACAGAGCTCAGCTTGGAGGGGAACAAAGGTGCTGGCCAGCGCCATCTCTCTCTCCCATCCCCTAGCCAAAATCCCAAAGGGAACCAGTTCCTGTCACCGAACTTGCTTGCACCGCACAAACACCCAACGCTGTGCTTCTGCAGATCCATCCCTCCGACGGGTCTGCCTCCCTCCCGGTGCCACAGGGCCCCTCCCGAAGCGGACCACCGAAGGCAAAGCCAGCTAAGCCTGCCCCTTCCGCCCCTGTGCACCTTGCGGATCCACCCCGGCTAATATGCCAGATCCCATTGAAGCAGCACCACAAGCCTGGCAGTATGTAAGTAGCCCAGACAGAGGCACCCCACTCCATGGTGAGTCCTGCCTCTGGGAGAGGGGAAGATAAGGTACACACAAGTCTGACTGTGGCCCCAGCAGTGGGCTGGGGACAGACATCAGGTCTGACTGCGGCCCCACCCACCAATGCAAGTTACTCCAGACAGCACAGGGGAAGAGCCCTGCAGTTCCACGCCACCCCAGGGACTATCCAAAATGACGAAAGGGAAGAATTCCCCTCAAAAGAAACTCCAGGAAGTAGCGACAGCTAACGAACTGATCAAAAACGATTTAAACAATATAACAGAAAATGAAGTTAAAATAATAGTCATAAAATTAATCATTGGGCTTGAAAAAAGTATACAGGACAGCAGAGAATCTATTGCTACAGAGATCAAGGGACTAAGAAACCATCAGGAGGAGCTAAAAAATGCTATAAATGAGCTGCAAAATAAAATGGAGGTGACCACAGCTCGGATTGAAGAGGCAGAGGAGAGAATAGGTGAATTAGAAGATAAAATTATGGAAAAAGAGGAAGCTGAGAGAAAGATAAAAAAAATCCAGGAGTATGTGGGGAGAATTAGAGAACTAAGTGATGAAATTAAATGGAACAATATCCGTATAATAGGAATTCCAGAAGAGGTAGAGAGAGAGAAAGGGGCTGAAGGTATACTTGAACAAATCGTAGGTGAGAACTTCCCTGATCTGGGGAAGGAAAAAGGCATTGAAATCCAAGAGGCACAGAGAACTCCCTTCAGATGTAACTTGTGTCGATCTTCTGCACGACATATCATAGTGAAACTGGCAAAATACAAGGATAAAGAGAAAATTCTGAAAGCAGCTAGGGATAAACACGCTCTAACATATAAAGGGAGACTGATAAGACTAGTGGCAGATCTATCTACTGAAACTTGGCAGGCCAGAAAGGAATGGCAGGAAATCTTCAATGTGATGAACAGAAAAAAAGTATGCAGCCGAGAATCCTTTATTCAGCAAGTCTGTCATTCAGAATAGAAGGAGAGATAAAGGTCTTCCCAAGCAAACAAAAACTGAAGGAATTCATCACCACTAAACCAGCCCTACCAGAGATCCTAAGGGGGATTCTGTGAGTGAAATGTTGCAAGGACCACAAAGTACCAGAGACATCACTACAAGCATGAAACCTACAGACACCACAATGACTCTAAACCCATATCTTTCTATAATAATACTGAATGTAAATGGACTAAATGCTCCAACCAAAAGACATAGGGTATCAGAATGGATAAAAAAAAACAAGACCCATCTATTTGCTGTCTACAAAAGACTCATTTTATACCTGAGGATACCTTCAGATTGAAAGTGAGGGGATGGAGAACTATCTATCATGCTACTGGAAGCGAAAATAAAGCTGGAGTAGCCATACTTATATCAGAAAAACTAGACTTTAAATTAAAGGCTGTAACAAGAGATGATGAAGGGCATTATATAACAAGTACAGGGTCTATCCATCAGGAAGAGCTAACAATTATAAATGTCTATGCACTGAATTCAGAAGCACCCAAATATATAAAACAATTAATCACAAACTAAGCAATCTCAAACAGGAAGAAATAGAAAACTTGAACAGACCCATAACCAGCGAAGAAATTGAATGAGTTATCAAAAATCTCCCAACAAATAAGAGTCCTGGACCAGATGGCTTCTCTGGGGAACTCTACCAGACATTTAAGACAGAGATAATACCTATCCTTCTCAAGCTTTTCCAAAAAATAGAAAGGGAAGGAAAACTTCCAGACTCATTCTATGAAGCCAGCACTACTTTGATTCCTAAGCCAACAGAGACCCAGTAAAAAAAGAGAACTACAGGCCAATATCCCTGATGAATATGGATGCAAAAATTCTCAATAAGATACTAGCAAATCAAATTCAACAGCATACAAAAAGAATTATTCACCATGATCAAGTGAGATTCATTCCTGGGCTTCAGGGCAGGTTCAACATTCGTAAATCAATCAATGTGATACATCACATTAATAAAAGAAAAGAGAAGAACCATATGATCCTGTCAATCGATGCAGAAAAAGCATTTCGCAAAATTCAGCATCCTTTCTTAATAAAAACCCTCGAGAAAGTCGGGATAGAAGGAACATGCTTAAACACCTTCAAAGCCACAGCTAATATTATCCTCAATGGGGAAAAACTGAGAGCTTTCTCCCTGAGATCAGGAACACGACAAGGATGTCCACTCTCACCGCTGTTGTTTAACATAGTGTTGGAAGTGCTAGCATCAGCAATCAGACAACCAAAGGAAATCAAAGGCATCAAAATTGGTAAAGATGAAGTCAAGCTTTCACTTTTTGCAGATGACATGATATTATACATGGCAAACCCGACAGACTCCACCAAAAGTCTGCTAGAACTGGTACATGAATTCAGCAAAGTTGCAGGATACAAAATCAATGCACAGAAATCAGTTGCATTCTTACACACTAATAATGAAGCAACAGAAAGACAAATAAAGAAACTGATCCCATTCATAACTGCACCAAGTACCATAAAATACCTAGGAATAAACCTAACCAAAGATGTAAAAGATCTGTATGCTGAAAACTATAGAAAGCTTATGAAGGAAATTGAAGAAGATACAAAGAAATGGAAAAACATTCCATTCTCATGGATTGGAAGAATAAATATTGTTAAAATGTCAACACTACCCAAAGAAATCTACACATTCAATGCAATCCCAATCAAAATTGCACCAGCATTCTTCTCGAAACTAGAACAAGCAATCCTAAAATTTGTATGGAACCACAAAAGGCCCCGAATAGCCAAAGTAATTTTGAATAAGACCAAAGCGGGAGGCATCACAATCCCAGACTTTAGCCTCTACTACAAAGCTGTCATCATCAAGACAGCATGGTATTGGCACAAAAACAGACACATAGACCAATGGAATAGAATAGAAACTCCAGAATTCGACCCACAAAACTATGGCCAACTAATCTTTGACAAAGCAGGAAAGAACATCCAATGGACAAAAAGTGTCTTTAACAAATGGTGCTGGGAGAACTGGACAGCAATACGCAGAAGGATGAAACTAGACCACTTTCTTACACCATTTACAAAAACAAACTCAAAATGGATAAAGGACTTGAATGTGAGACAGGAAACCATCAAAACCCTAGAGGACAAAGCAGGAAAAAACCTCTCTGACCTCAGCCACAGCAATTTCTTACTCAACACATCCCCAAAGGCAAGGGAATTAAAAGCAAAAATGAACTACTGGGACCTCATCAAGATAAAAAGCTTCTGCACTGCAAAGGAAACAATCAACAAAACTAAAAGGCAACCAATGGAATGGGAAAAGATATTTGCAAATGACATATCAGACAAAGGGCTAGTATCCAAAATCTATAAAGATCTCACCAAACTCCATACCCGAAAAACAAATAATCCAGTGAAGAAATGGGCAGAAAACATGAATAGACACTTCTCTAAAGAAGACATCCAGATGGCCAACAGACACATGAAAAGATGCTCAATGTCGCTCCTCATCAGGGAAATACAAATCAAAACCACACTCAGATATCACCTTATGCCAGAGTGGCTAAAATGAACAAATCAGGAGACTATAGATGCTGGAGAGGATGTGGAGAAACGGGAAACCTCTTGCACTGTTGGTGGGAATGCAAACTGGTGCAGCCACTCTGGAAAACAGTGTGGAGGTTCCTCAAAAAATTAAAAATAGATCTACCCCACGACCCAGCAATAGCACTGCTAGGAATTTACCCAAGGGATACAGGAGTGCTGATGCATAGGGGCACTTGTACCCCAATGTTTAGAGAGGCGCTTTCAACAATTGCCAAATTATGGAAAGAGCCTAAATGTCCATCAACTGATGAATGGATAAAGAAATTGTGATTTATATACACAATGGAATACTACATGGCAATGAGAAAGAATGAAATATGGCCTTTTGTAGCAACGTGGATAGAACTGGAGAGTGTTATGCTAAGTGAAATAAGCCATACAGAGAAAGACAGATACCATATGTTTTCACTCTTATGTGGATCCTGAGAAACTTAACAGAAGACCATGGAGGAGGGGAAGGAAAAAAAAAAGAGGTTAGAGAGGGACGGAGCCAAAACATAAGAGACTCTTAAAAACTGAGAACAAACTGAGGGTTGATGGGGAGTGGAGGGATGGGAGGGTGGGTGATGGGTATTGAGGAGGGCACCTGTTTGGATGAGCACTGGGTGTTGCATGGAAACCAATTTGACAATAAATTTCATATTTAAAAAAAAAGAAAAAGAATACAGAGGATTTTAGTGTAGTTTGAGTCTATAAATATCTTAGAACTCTCTTATTAAAATCAATTGATGAATCATTAATTTGATGGATGATGTTCTTTCTGTCCAAGGATTTTTTTATGATTGTCACATAGGGTACTGTCCTTTTATTTTATTTTTAATTTTTTAATGTTTATTTATTTTTCAGAGAGAGAGAGACAGACAGACAAAGTGTGAGTGAGGGAGGGGTAGAGAGAGAGAGAAAGAGGGAGACACAGAATCCGAAGCAGGCTCCAGGCTCCGAGCTGTCAGCACAGAGCCCGACGCGGGGCTCGAACTCACGGACCGTGAGATCATGACCTGAGCCGAAGTTGGATGCTTAACCGACCGAGCCACCCAGGCGCCCCTGTCCTTTTAATAATAAGTACAAACTCAGAAAAATTAAGATTATTTGATAATCCTTCACAGAACAAATTATTTTATTACTATAAATAACATGTCCATTTTCCATAGAGCTGAGCTAAGCATCCCTAGTTCTAGAAGATAAAATTGAAGAGGTTTATTTCCTGTTTATGCAAGAAATACCATTTTCTGAAGTGTCTGCAAAAGCATCAGGTACTTGGTAGTGGTGGCATTTTCATTAAAGATCTAGTATTTGGAACTGCCAAAAAGTTTTCATTTTCTCTGATTATCATGAATAATCAGAAGAGATGAATAGGAGAACAGACTTGGTAAGACAGTTAAATCCAAGCACAGACGTTCAAACACCTAAGCATGGCCCTATAGCAAATAAAAAAAGATAAATATAAGACACAGTCTCAATGAATAGGTGGAGCACAGGGGATTTTTAGGGAAGTGAAACTATTCTTCTGTATGATACTGGAATGATGGATACTTGACATGATACATTTGTTAAAACCTATAGAATGTACCACACCAAGTGACTACAAATAAAAACTTTGGACTTTGAGTGATAATTATGTGTCAATGTTGGTTCACTGATTATCACAAATGTACCACTGTGGTGGGGGAGGCTGGGAGGGAGGGGATACGTGGGAACTCTTTGTACTCACTTTTGCTGTAAATCTACAATTGCTCTAAAAAATGAAGTCTATTAATAAGAGGAGAAAAAGTTTCTGCCATCCAGAAACTTTAGTAATTTGTTCAACAAATAGTCCCTTAGTTTTTCATTTTCTATCCTTTTGCATTCCACCTTTCTGTGTCTTTAGGTTTTATGTGCATCTCCTATAAACAGAATATGGTTAGATTTGGGGTTTATTTAATCTAAGAAGCACTATCTTTAAAGAGGAGTGTCGAACCACTTATATTTATCGTTACTACAAATATATGTGATTTCTTCTTATTGAGTGTCCTATCTAGATTCTTCTTTGCTTCTTCTTTTCTCTGTTTTCCATTTATTTGGGAAATATACATCTTATTTCTATTATTTTAAAATTTTTTGATGTTTATTTATTTTTGAGAGAGAGAGTGAGAGAGACAGAGCATGAGCAGGGAAAGGGCAGAGAGAGAGGGAGACACAGAATCCGAAGCAGGCTACAGGCTCTGAGCTGTCAGCACAAAGCCTGATGTGGGGCTTGAACCCACAAGCTGTGAGATCATGACCTGAGCCAAAGTCAGACGCTTAACTGACTGAGCCACCCAGGCCCCCCTTATTTCTATTATTTTAGTAAAAATATTTAATATACTTATTTGACTTCAAAATTTTGACTGTAATCTCATGTTTAGACTCCTCCTGACAATTCAAGGTACTTAGAACCCTTTAACTCCATATGGACACATCCTCAATGTTCCATGATAGGTCATATAATATTTAATTCCACTTTATTTTGAACTTCTCCTCCCCCCATAGTCATTATTGCTGTTACGATTTTGAGGTTTTTTTTTTTTTTTTTAAATAGTCATTGGTTATTTAGGGGAGCCTGGATGGCTCAGTCAGTTGAGTGTGCGACTCTCGGTTTCAGCTCAGGTCATGAACTCACAGTTCATGAGTTCCAGCCCCACATGGGGCTGATGGCATGAAGCCTCCTTAGGATTCTCTCTCTCTACCTCTCTCTCTCTGCCCCTCCCCTGTTTGTGCTCTCTCTCTCAAAATAAATAGATAAATAATTTTTTTAATGTTCAATAAAATAAAATAAACAGTCATTGGTTATTTAAAATCACCAACATGTTTGCCAATTTATTTGCGCAACATGACTTCTTAGTATTGATCTTTCTTTCTAGATTCAATTTCCTTCTTACAGAAGTACATCCTTTAATATCAAGGGTTTGTGAATGGTCAACTCTCTCAGACTTTATTGGGAAAAATCTTTATTTCATTTTTAATCTCAACAGATAGAAGTATGATTTTTACAAAATGTTCCTGCTAGTTATTTGATTGTTCTTCCTTAGTCAACTTTCTCTGACACTTAATTCCCCCTCATTCTTGTACTTCTTTCTAAACTTACATTAGCATATGTTGAGCATTCTTTTTCTGTCTTTCATTTCCCTTTAACCTCTATTTCACATTTTCTCTTATTGTATCTATGTAAGCTGAATTCTGGGTAAATGTTTAAATCTATATTCCAATTCCCTAACTATTTCTTTAGTTGTCTTACCAGTGGTTTAACTTGGCTCAGCCACAAATAGCATTTATATAGTCAAATTATTAAGCTAACTAAAATTATAATGAAACTATGCTGGGAAAATTGGTGTACAGGAAATGTTCATGTGTGTGGTGGGGATGAAAAGATCTGAAAGAGCTAAGCCCTGATCTAAGATAGTAGAAAATAATCAGATAATTCTTATAAATTAAAAAAAAAACTGCAATATAAGCACGTTATTTAAAGCTATAGAGATAAACACCAAAAAAAAGAAAAAGATTAGGAAGCTGAAAATGTTGCCTCTAAAGAAGGAAAAGGGGTGAAGTGAGGAGACGGAACTGACATTTAGTCATAATAAATCTTGGAAAGTACCTGTCTCTTTAAATTACACACAAAAATAACTGATTAAAAAGAAAAATAAAATTTAAAAGAAGGTGGCTGCGTAGAAACAAAACTATTGAGTTGTGCAGATTTAAAAATCACATAAGAGGAATGAGTGGACAGAGTACAGAGGAGTTTTAGGGCAGTCAAACTATTCCGTATGATACTATAATGGTAGACACACATCATTATACATTTGCCCAAACCCACAGAACGTACAACCCAAGAGTGAACCCTAATGTGAACTCTGGACTCCAGGTGAAAATGATGTGTCAGTGCAGGTTATTGATTGTAACAAATACACCACTCTGGGGACAGATATTGATAATGGGGTAGGCTGTACACGTTGGAGGTACGAGAGACCACGGAGTATATAGGAAATCTCTGTACCTCCTACTCAATTTCACTATGAACCTAAAACTGCTGTAAGAAATAGAGTCTATTTTTAAAAACTCAAATAAGAATTAGCATATTATGCCAATTGTGATTTGAAAGTACAATATCCAGGAAAAATGACATTTTCTAGGTACTTGCAGTCAATTCTACATTTTTGCTAACTACAAGCCTTTTACCATTAATTTGCCATGTTGAAATTTATAAAAAGAAACCCCTAACCTACATTTGCTTCTATTCCCATATTGTAATTTATAAAGTTTACAAAATATATAAATACCAGTGGGAAAACTCACATTGATAAAATGGTTTGATATTTTTAAGTGATGTAATTTGGAAAATGGTTTTGTTTAACATTTTTCACCCTTTAGAAAAATAACACTTTTCAAACTGTAGCAGTAAATAATCAATTTTACTGGTAACTCAACAAATTTGGAAATACTTGTCCACCATTAAATTTTTCTGTCTACTTGCCTGGTTAAGAAGACAACTTTCTGCCCAAAGTGTCACTAATGACCCATGGAGAAACAAGAAGGTGGTGAACTCTGATAAAGCACCTGTTACGGTTTTTCTAGTGACTTGACAGAGGTTTGCTAATGGAAAATTGGTTCAGTAATAAGATGAATAAGTTCTGGAGACCACACAGCAATGGTGACCATAATTAACAACACTGTATTGTATACTTGAAATTTGCTAAGAGAGTAGATCTTAAATGTTCTCACACACAAAAATGTTAACTATGTGAAGTGATGGATGTGTTAACTAACTGCATTTTACACAGCCTACATATCAAATCATCACCTTGTATACTTTAAACTTCCACAATGTTATTTGTCAACTGTATCTCAATAAAGCTGGAAAAAAAATCAAATGCAAATTTGACCCCCAAAAAAGAAAAAATTCTATTTCCGAGGGGTGGAGTGAGGTGGGAAGAAGTGAAAAGTTTCAAACCAGCACTGTTCAAAAGGAATATAACGTGAACTATATGTGTAATTTTAATTTTTCTAATAGCCACATTGAAAAGTAAGAAAAAGCATGTGAAATTAATTTGTTTAATATATTTAATTTAATCTAATATATCCTAAGTATTATCATTTCAACATGTAATCAATATAAAATATTAATGAGAGATTTTACATTCTTTTTTTGTACTGATTCTTTAAAATCTAGTATATATTTTACACTTAGAACACATCTCAATTTGCACAAGCCACATTTCAAGTGCTCAGTAACCACATGTGTCTAGTATCTACCATATTTGATAGCACAGCTACAAACTATCACCGTTTATGTCCAAGCAAGACTCACGTTGCAGAAAGAGAACTATGAAAAATGTCAGAAAAGCAAGAAAGACTGATCAGAGGTGTCTAAGCTCTTCAGACCAGAGGGCTTCCCTTTCTCTCAGTGTCCAAAAGGCCCCTTGATTAGGATTGGCCTAGAGCAGGGGTCCACAAACTTTTCCCGTAAAGGACCAGATAGTAAATATTTCAGGCACTGCTGGCCATACAGTCTTTGTTGCAACTACTCAACTCTGCTGTTGCAGCATGAAAGCAGCCATAGACATGTTCAACACATGGGCATGGTTATATTCTAATAAAACTTTATTTATGGGCACTAAAATTTGAATTTCATATAATTTTCACACATCATACGAATTTTTTTCAAACATTTCAAAATGTAAAAACCATTCTTAGCTCATGAGCTCCATCAAACCAGGTGATGGGCCAGATTTGGCCCACTGTCTCTAGTTTGCCAACCCCTGACTTACAGGATGGGGATTAAGGAAGAGAGTGCTAAGAGGCTGTCTTAATTACAGATATTTTGTTGAAGACTAAAAATGAGAACTTTGGAAGCTAGAGGAAAAGAGTATAAAAAGAACAAAGGACTTAGTGTCCGGCCATCTCTGTTTTGACCCTAATTCTGACATGGATAAGTTCTTGTACCCTAGTCATATCATTGATCTTCTCTGGTCCTCAGCTTCTAGCTGTCAGCTAGATAATTACCATTGCAACCGCAATGAGTCCAACAGTAGCTCATATATTCACATTGCATTAAATCAAAACTGGTAATATTTTGAACAAAGTCTGTGCAAATTTACCATTTAAAATACAAGAGGAATGGCTTTGTTGAGAAATTTATAGGATTACAGAAACTAATAAAGAGCTTTTACACTGCTATACTAATTTGGAAACAATTCTTACTGTAAGTAAGTCAATAATCATCATTGTCTATGCATTATAATAAGAAGAAACTGTATGTAACCACCCTGGAACGTAATTCTATTATTTATATTTTAAAGAAATAATAGATGAGTATTTTAAAATACTCTAATTTTCAGACTCTCAACTATAATTAGTCCCAATATGTGTAGTTGTGCAGTAGTTCACATTATTTCTTATTTTGCCTTATTATACAGACCTTCCATTAAATCTCAAGAAGGCAAGCTCAGCCAAACCCTTAACCTAATGTAACATAACTTCTTAGACATAAAACCTGAGCTTTCGTTAATGAATTGGATTTTCAGAATTAAAGTGCAAATAGATAATTTGTTGATCCTATTTCCTGATTAAACATTAAGATGACTTTCTCCATAATGACCTATCCCAAGAATTTCACAACAAAAAGCAACAGAATTAGCTACAAATTGCAAGTTGAAGGAGATAGTATGGATTGGCTTCCCCAAAACTACTCTCACCTTTACCCCTTTTCCCTTGACTTTCTCTATCATAAAGACTAAAAAAGCTAAAGTTGATTAACTTCCATTATTGTTCAAGTTGGCCATATAACGTGGTTCTCGCCATGAGATAAGGCAGAAATCCCTGAGCAGAGTTATTTTACCCGAATAAAAATAGGGGAAGCCCTTTGTCCTTCCTTCTTCTCCCTGCCTGGAACATAGAAGTAATGCCTGGACACATCACAGCCATCTTGCCACTCTGGTGAGAAAAGTCACTTGCTAAGTATGGCAGAATAGGAAGTCACAAAGAGCCTGGATCCTTGGACACAGCATCCTTGAGCCCTGGAAAACAACCTGGACTGTCTCCCTTGTTTTGTGAGACAAAACTGGACTGTCTCCCTTGTTTTGTGTCTCCTTTGTTTTGTGAGAATAATAAAAATTCTTCTTACTTACACAGCCACACTATTTGCTAGGTTTTCCAGATTTGGGGGCTTTTTTTTTTTTTTTTGCAGCTAATTTTATTTGTAACCGATAAACAAGTAAAACAAGGCAGGATTTACTTGATGTCTATTACATACTAGTGATTTTCAAACTAGGGCAGACATCAGAATCAACTGAAAGACTTACTAAAATTCAGACTGCTGGACTCCTGCCCCAGGGTTTCTAATTAAGTAGGCCTTGGATGGCTCATAAGAAATTGCATTTCTAACAAGTGCCCACATGACACAGCTGCTCCATCAGGAGTTACACTTTAAGAACCACTGGATTACACAATAGAATTTCATAACATAACATCAGATCACACTTTCCAAGTTCCTGTATCCCCACTGCTCTGCTTTGTAAAAAAATAAATTTCTGCCTCATCTCCAGACCAAATACTCCTTAGTAATCTGCACTCCAAGTGTAAAGTAAGTCACAAACAGATGAGCAGATATTATAGTTCTGCTCCTGCCTGAAGCTAGAAGATAGGGAAAGAGCCGCCTAGCACTTGCCAGGCTAGAGTATTTGCCATGTCATTTCCTGGCACATAATTATGCTGCTTGCTGACAACTATTCTACTTTCTGTCCTTCCGTAAATTGTAAATGACAGTTTGGAAGCTGTTGGCTGAAGATTCTGAAAAAGAAATCTTTACAAGGAGAGGCAAGGATAAAATCATGGTCAATTTAGAGTGGTTGCTGATAAGCTGGCCCTGAGAAGCATCCTCAAGTTAGCTCACTATGAAAGAAATGGAATTTCCTGTCCCTTGCTCTTCCCCACCCCCACTCCTACCGCTTAGAGTCTCAAAGCATGTGATCCACTCAACAATCCAAATTTCACTGGAAAGAGTTAGAAAGTCTAGTGCTTGGAGGCCTTCTGCTGCCTGCTCGAATAACACACAGTTGAATTTTATAGTTAGGGTAGAAAGAAAAGCTCCATCCATGCCCACATGTCACCCTAAACCCATAGCCTGCCCCCTCCCCTCCATGTCCATTGCAAAGAGCCATCCTTTGAGAAAAGCAATTCAGCTGTTTCCCAGGTCTAATATTTGGTCTACTTTAACTCCCCTCCCACGACCTGGTCAAAATAATCCTTCTTCCCTCGTAGCTACTTGTTTTTAATGTTTATTTATTTATTTTGAGAGAGAGCGTGCACACGCAAGCTGGGGAAGGGGCAGAGACAGAAAGAGAGAATCCCAAGCGGGCTCAATCTCACGAACCAAACTGTGAGATCATGACCCGAGTAGAAATCAATAATCAGATACTTAACCGACTAAGCCACCCAGGTGCCCCTCTGCTCTCACAGCTACATTTTTTTTTTATTAAAAAAAAAATTTTTTTTAATGTTTATTTATTTTTGAGACAGAGAGAGACAGAGCATGAACGGGGGAGGGTCAGAGAGAGAGGGAGACACAGAATCGGAAGCAGGCTCCAGGCTCCGAGCTGTCAGCACAGAGCCCGACGCGGGGCTCGAACTCACGGACCGTGAGATCATGACCTGAGCCGAAGTCGGACGCTCAACCGACTGAGCCACCCAGGCGCCCCTCACAGCTACATTTTTTTTTTTTAATATTTTTAATGTTTATTTATTTTTGAGAGACAGAGAGAGACAGCATGAGTGGGAGAGGGCAGAGAGAGAGAGAGACCCAGAATGTGAAGCAGGCTCCAGGCTCTGAGCTGTCAGCCCAGAGCCCGACGCGGGGCTCGAACTCACAGACCGCGAGATCATGACCTGAGCCGGTCAGAGGCTCAACTGACTGAGCCACCCAGGCGCCCCTACATTTTTTTAAAAAAATGTTTATTTTTGAGAGAGCGAGAGACAGACAGAGAGAGACAGACAGACAGAGTACAAGCAGGGGAGGGGCAGAGAGAGAGGGAGGCACAGAATCCGAAACAGGCTCCAGGCTCTGAGCTGTCAGCACAGAGCCCGACGCCGGGCTCAAACTCACAAACCGTTAGATCATGACCCTAGCCGAAGTCGGGCACTTAACCAACTGAGCCACCTAGGTGCCACTCACAGCTACATTTTTTAAACCATGCGTTGTTAACCAACCAGGGAAGATGGATCCATCTAATTCACGTACTGCTCATCCACTCCCCGTTGTGTTCAGGATCTCAGTGAGGGGGTACAAAATAACTAGCCTATATTAAATAACCAAGCCTGGCCAGGCTTCATAGAAATACAGAATTCAGGGACCAGAGTAAAGCTCATTTATCTTCCTAGGAATGACATCTAAGACCCTGACCTTATTTTACCAGTGCCCAGCCTGCTAAGCTAACAACTCATAGGTTCCCAGAATAGACTTTCATGACTGCTTATATTCCTTCAAACATTTGCAGACCTTAGCACCAGAGATTTCTGGCTTTAAACCTTTTCCAGTATCTACTTTAGCCTTTCAACAAGTTTTGATTCCTTGCCATCTCCCATGAGAAGCCTGAGAATAAGAAACAGCATATAGAACCATCTCTTACTATACCTTCTTGCTCTAACATAGCTTTTCAACTGCAACCAGAGCTCCTAAGTTTCCCTTTATTTTTTTAACTTTCTTTTTTTGTAATATATATATTTTTTATTTTTTTATTTTTAAATTTACATCCAAGTTAGTTAGCATATATAGTGCAATAATGATTTCAGGAGTAGAATCCAGTGATTCATCCTGTACATATAACACCCAGTGCTCATCCCAACGTGTGTCCTTAATTCCCCTTGCCCATTTAGCCCATTCCCCCGCCCATACCCCTCTAGCAACCCTCAGTTTGTTCTCTATATTTAAGAGTTTCTTATGTTTTATCCCCCTCTCTGTTTTTATATTATTTTTGCTTCCCTTCTCTTATGTTCATCTGTTTTGTATCTTAAATTCCACATATGAGTGAAGTCATATGATATTTGTCTTTCTCTGACTGACTAATTTCACTTAGCGTAATACCCTCTAGTTCCATCCACATAGCTGCAAATGGCAAGATTTCATTCTTTTTGATTGCCGAGTAATACTCCATTGTATATATATACCACATCTTCTTGATCCATTGATCTGTCAGTGGACATTTGGGCTCTTTCCATACTTTGGCTATTGTCGATAGCAGTGCTATAAACATTGGAGTGCATCATCAGGGAAATAAAAATGAAAACCACACTCAGATATCACCTCACACCAGTCAGAGTGGCTAAAATGAACAAATCAGGAAACTATAGATGCTGGAGAGGATGTGGAGAAACAGGAAACCTCTTGCACTGTTGGTGGGAATGCAAACTCGTGCAGCCACTCTGGAAAACAGTGTGGAGGTTCCTCAAAAAATTAAAAATAGATCTACCCTATGACCCAGCAATAGCACTGCTAGGAATTTACCCAAGGGATACAGGAGTGCTGATGCATAGGGGCACTTGTACCCCAATGTTTATAGCAGCACTTTCAGCAATAGCCAAATTATGGAAAGAGCCTAAATGTCCATCAACTGATGAATGGATAAAGAAATTGTGGTTTATATACACAATGGAGTACTACGTGGCAATGAGAAAGAATGAAATATGGCCTTTTGTAGCAACGTGGATTGAACTGGAGAGTGTTATGCTAAGTGAAATAAGTCACACAGAGAAAGACAGATACCATATGTTTTCACTCTTATGTGGATCCTGAGAAACTTAACAGAAGACCATGGGGGAGGGGAAGGGAAAAAAAAGTTAGAGACAGAGGGAGCCAAACCATAAGAGACTCTTAAAAACTGAGTATAAACTGAGGGTTGACGGGGGGTGGGAGGGAGGGGAGAATGGGTGATGGGCATTGAGGAGGGCACCTGTTGGGATGAGCTGGGTGTTGTATGGAAACCAATTTGACAATAAATTTCATATTAAAAAATAATAATAAAAATAAATAAATAAATAAATAAATAAACAAACAAACATTGGAGTGCATGTGCCCCTTTGACTCAGCATTTTTGTATCCTTTGGATAAGTACCTAGTAGTGCAATTGCTGGGTTGTAGAATAATTCTATTTTTAACTTTTTGAGGAAGCTCCATAATGTTTTCCAGAGTGGCTGCACCAGTTTGCATTCCCACCAGCAGTGCAAAAGAGATCTTCTTTCTCCACATCCTCGCCAACATCTGTTGCTGCCTGAGTTGTTCATTTTAGTCACTCTGACTGGTGTGAGGTGGTGTCTCATTGTGGTTTTGATTTGTATTTCCCTGATGATGAGTGATGTTGAGCATTTTTTCATGTATCTGTTAGCCATCTGGATGTCTTCTTTGGAAAAGTGTCTATTCACGTATTTTGCCCATTTCTTTGCTGGATTATTTATTTTTTGGGTGTTGAATTTGAGAAGTTTATTATAGATTTTGGATACCAACCCTCTATCTGATATGTCATTTGCAAATATCTTCTCCCATTTCATTGGTTGCCTTTTAGTTTTGTTGATTGTTTTCTTTGCTGTGCATAAACCTAATCAAAGAGGTAAAAAAATCTGTACACTGAAAACTATAGAAGGCTTATGAAAGAAATTGAAGATGATACAAAAAAATGGAAAAATATTCCGTGCTCACGGATTGGAAGAACAAATATTGTTAAAATGTCAATACTACCCAAAGCAATCTACATATTCAATGCAATCCTTATCAAAATAACACCAGCATTCTTCACAGAGCTAGAATAAACAATGTTAAAATCTGTACGGAACCAGAAAAGACCCCAAACAGCCAAAGCTACCCTGACAAAGAAAACCAAAGCAGGAAGCATCACAATCCCGGACTTCAAGATGTATTACAAAGCTGTAATCATCAAGACAGTATGGTACTGGCACAAAAACAGACACTCAGACCAATGGAACAGAATAGAGAACCCAGAAATGGATCCACAAACATATGGCAACTAATCTTTGACAAAGCAGGAAAGAATATCCAATGGAATAAAGACAGTCTCTTCAGCAAGTGGTGCTGGGAAAACTGGACAGCGACATGCAGAAGAATGAACCTGGACCACTTCCTTACACCATACATAAAAATAAATTCAAAACGGATGAAAGACCTAAACATAAGACAGGAAACCATCATAATCCTCGAGGAGAAAGCAGGCAAAAGCCTCTTTGACCCTGGCCGCAGCAACTTCTTATTCAACACGTCTCCAGAGGCAGGGGAAACAAAAGCAACAATGAACTATTGGGACCTAAGTTTCCCTTAAACCAACCCCAACCACTACATCTAGCTCCATCCCACAGTGTGGTTCAGTAAAGACAGAACGTCTCCCTTGAAGCACCTGGGTGACTCAGTTGGTTAAGCATCCGACTTCAGCTCAGGTCATGATCTCACAGTTTGTTGGGTTCAAGCCTGGCCTTGGGCTCTGTGCTAATAGCTCAGAGCCTGGAGCCTGCTTTGGATTCTGTGTCTCCCTCTCTCTCTTTCCCTCCCCGATTCACACTCTTTCTCTCTCTCAAAAATAAATAAAAACACTAAAAAAATGAATAAATGTTAAAAATAATTTAAAAAAGAAAGAACATCTCCCTTTTCCACTGAGCCACTTAGGGTACAAAACAGGCAGATCCAGAAAACTTGGGGATGGATGAGATGTGTCTGCCCTTCAGAGTTTGCAAAGTATGCCTAACAGCTGAGTAAACTGGAAAGCCAAAGATGTAGTTAAAAAAAATTTTTGTGGTACAGATTCCAATGCCTTTAATGAAGTAATAGAGTATAGATATTCAGTGTGTCAAGAACATAAATGATAAATGTGCAGTGGAACAACACACCAAAGGTAGGTGACTACACATGAATCATTCCAACAAATCCATGAATAAAAACATATGCCAATATATTAGTCCCTACAGGACAACTGGATATGTCATGTGTTTAAAAAAAAAAAATTCTAGGGACTCCTGGGTGGCTGAGTCGGTTAAGCATCTGACTTCGGCTCAGGTCATGATCTCATGGTTTGTGGGTTCCAGCCCCACATCGGCTCTGTGCTGACAGCTCAGAGCCTGGAGCCTGTTTCGGATTCTGTGTCTCCTCCTCTCTCTGCCTGCCCCTCCATGCTCATGCTCTGTCTCTCTCTCTGTCTTTTAATAATAAATAAATGTTAAAAAAAATTTAAAAAAATTTCTAGATGAAAGTTGAGATTTAATGAAAGTTGGATCTTTAGTACTACTACTAAGAATGACTCTCTTTATAGGAGTGTTTACTAAGTGCTACAAATCTACTTGCTTTGCATGGATTAATTCATTCAATCTTCATGACAACCCGTGTGTCGATATTATCACCATTTTGCAAATGAGGTAAGTGAGGTAAAACAATTCAATACCTCATCCAAGGCCTCCTAACTAGTAAGCATGAGATCTGAGTTGAAACCCAAGCAGTCTTTCTGGAGAAACTGAATTTCATTATTGTTCCTGGCCTCCTCTATAAATGTACTATATCAGAGATTCTGCAGAACTACTAAAACTTTCTGAGGGGCTCCTCAAAACTTGAAGGTGCACCCTAGGCCCCTGTATGTTGTGAAGCACACTCTAGTGCCATCATGCTCCCCAGCATCCGGTCCAGAAACACTTGTCAGACTTTAGATATCACCTTTCACAAAGCTCCTAACATGTTATTTGGCCTCTAACTGACTCAGACTTTGGGAGAGAACGGAAGGGGTGTGAGAAGAATCAGATTGCCCTGCTAAGCTTAGGTAACTATCAATAGAAATAAAACTATCATAAATGCTGTGAATCAACAGACTTGGGTTCTGGTACTGACTCTACACTTGCCTGGCTATGTAAACAAACAAAGCCACCAATATTTATTGAACATTGTTCCGTCTATCTACTTCTTAGGAACAAAGTACCCCCAAATTAGTGGCTTAAGAAAACAACATCATTTTGTTATATCTCATGATTTTATGAGTCCGGGATTTGGGCAGGGCTCTGCTGAGTGATTCTTCTGATTCCCATGTTATCAACTGGGATTCCTCAGTGGTATTCAGCTGGTAGATGGGAGGTCTGGAGGGTCCAGGATGGGTTCTTTCACATGTCTGCAGGTGATGGCTGCAAGGCTAGCCTCACTTAAGACTGTTGAGTAGAGTGTCTGTACCTGGCTCCTCCAGCATGATGGAGTCAGAATCCTTATCAGGTGGCTGGTTTCCCTCAGGGTGAGCATTCTAAGAGGCTTGGTAAGCTGCAAGGTGCATAATGTCCTAGCCTCAGAGTTCCAGAATATCACATCTGCCATAAGCTATTAATTAAGAAATTCACTAGTCTAGTCCCAAACCAAGTGGAGGAGAAATAGATTCCACCTCTCAGTGGGAGGAGCCACAAAGAGAGAAGGCATCTTTATCTACCACAAGCACCCACTTTGTGCCATGCACTGTTTTAGTCAGTGGGAATTCTTTGGAGACAAAGACATATAAGGCCCATGCTCTCCTGGGTTAGATGTGTGCTTTTCAATATAAAATGGAACGTTTTTCTTATGGTATTGTCTTTTCTCTGACTGTTCATTTAAGATAGGACCCTTCTTGATCCCCAGAGGACAGACTGGTGCTATAAAGAGCCAGGATAGTAAATATTTTTGGCTTTGCAAGCCATACCATCTGTTGCAACTACTCAACTCTACTGTTTGTAGCTCAAAAGTAGTTATAGACCATTTGTAAATAAATGGGCATGACTGTGTTCCAATAAAATTGTATTTACAAAAACAGGCATTGGTCCTGATTTGGCTTGTAGACCATAGATTGCCAAACTCTGGCCTAGCAGATAATAGATATTCAAATAAATACTGGTTGAATGGATGAATTTTTAAAGCCTGGAATTTGAAGAAGAAACTATACATGAATACTTGTATGAACTGTCATTCCTTCAAATGCTCATCTGTTCCTTTTCACACAGGTGTAGAGAAGCCCAAACTGACATTCAGGTCAGCCCCATAGGATCTCATAGACACCAAGGGTTGAGGCACAAAGGGATTATGCCATGAGACCCATAACCTAAGCCTGGATTAGGAAAAGCAGTTCAAAAAGTTCTAAGTATACAGATCAGAATTTGTAGGAGATCAGGAATTCAGGTTAAGAACTTAGGAACAAAGGGACAGTGTGTCAGTTTTAGCAATTGATTTTATATACCATGCTTCATCAACTATAAAATACCATTTATGGAGGGAAACGCTGCCAATTAAATAATGAAACACCCTACTTGTAAAATGCATCCGAATTTTGGAGGTGTAAAATGTGGGGGGGGGGGGGGGAAGAATGCCAGAGAACTGATAAAATATCATAAATTTCCTCATTCATTTGTCCAGAAAACAAACCAAAGCAAAGTACCATTTATACAGTGCCTATAAGTCCTAAGCACTTTCCATAAATATTCCTGTGCAATCTTCACATCCATTTAAAGTGGCTCATTATCCTCTCTGCTCTCTACACGCCTGCCTCCCTAAACACTTTTGGTTTGTTGGACAGGCCATTCTCTTCCCCCCACCAGGTGCCTTGAGAATATTATTGCCTCTCTCTGTACCCCTAGCCCTTTCCCACAGTTCATCCCTACACAGCCTTCAGGTATCTGCCCTCTTGTCTCTGTCTCAAGAAAACATTTTGTAAGCAAGATGCTCATGTTAGTATAGTTCAGCAAATCTAAGATGTCATTAACTCTAAGACACACAACTATTATACCACTAAGAAAGAAAACCACACTGACAATTAAATCATGACCCACTAGCAGACATAATACACACCTCAGTTTCACAGATGTTAAAATGTGGGAGGAAAATGTATGCTTTGGAACTGATGAAATCTGTAGTTTGATGCAAGTCAGTGATTTTCAGAAAGACTTGACATATGTGCTGAAAAGTAATGTCACCTTCCACACTATTTGTCTTTCAGAACAATGGATGAGATGAAGAAAATTTTATTCACAGGAATTCCTAGGGAAGCTACAAACAGCGGGAAGACTCAGAAAGCCTGCTCCTTGTTGGAGAACTTGGAAGGTAGAGGGAGAAATATGAGCAGAGAGTAAGCAAGGGTGGTGGCGGAGGGAGAGAAAGTCAGCTAATAGCTGCCAAGATAATGGGAAGTTCAGGAAGCAGTTGAAAATCTTCCTCTAGGAGAGCCCCAAAGCTGGATTAAATCTATAGGCTAACCAGCCCATAATGGACTTCAAAACAAAACAAAACAAAACAGGGGCACATGGATGGCTCAGTTGGTTAAGTGTCTGACTTTTGATTTTGGCTCAGGTCATGATCTCACATTTCATGAGATCAAGCCCCTCGTCGGGCTCCATGCTTTCTGCATAGAACATGCTTGGGATTCTCTCTCTCCTCCCTCTCTGCCTCTCTCTCTCTCTCCCTCTCAAAAATAAATAAGTAAACTTAAAAAAAAACTGGCAGAGGAGACTTGAACTCTGGTAAGCTCAGGGCAGGATCAAGATGACCAACATGAATTCAGCCATGGGATTCTGTGGAAGTCCAGCGTGGAACTGAGAACACAGTGGGAAGAGCCCCACATTTGCTCAAGTGTGCAGCTATAGGGTTTCAGCCACATTAATCTCCCAGAGCAGGAGGTGGATTTGAGGTGATCCAGGACACATAGGTTCATCTTCTACCTGCTTGGAATCAATTTAGGGATGCATAGCTGGTAACCACTAATATTTGCTAGAAATATTAATGCTGTGTGCTATAGACTGAATGTGTGTCCCCGAAATTCATATGCTGAAACCCTAACCTCCAATGTGATAGTATTTGGAGGTAGGACCTTTGGAAAGAAATTAGGTCTAGATGATGTCATGAGGGTGAAACCTCCATGCTGAGATTGATGCCTTTATGAGGAGATGAAGAGACCAGAGCGAGCACGTGCTTGCGCTCTCTCTCTCTCTCTCTCTCTCTCTCTCTCTCTCTCTACCATGTGAGCACACAGCAAGAAGGCAGATATCTATAAACCAGGAAGAGCGTCCTCACCAAGAACTGGACCATGCTGGCATGCTGATCTCGCACTTCCACATCCAGAAATGTGAGAAATCAATGTTTTTGCCTAAGCCACCGAGTCCATGGTATTCTGTTATAGCTGTCCAAACTGACTATGACACTGTAATTTGCTATCACAACAAAATGTCTTCACGAGACCCAGGCACCTCTGACAATGAGTGACCAAGCTCCCCTGTACAGGTACACACATCCAAGCTGAGATGGCAGAATGAACGTGCTTTCCAGCCAAGTTACTCTCACGTTGACTTCAAACAGAAACGAAAGCACAGAGTGTCTTCCTAATGGGGCCCAGGAAATTAACCCCAGCCAGGAGGGAGACACAGAACACTCCAAAAAGCAGAAGATGTGAGCTCGGGCTCTGGTCTGTTTACATTCCTCCTAAGTGTAGGTAGCAAGGGCTCAGTGGCATGGGTTGGCAGCCCCAGACAGACAAAATCCTCTAGCACTAGAGGGCTCTAGACTGACACAGGGGTTCAGACACAGGATGGCTAGCTAAGGGTGGGCAGGTAAGGTACCTGCATAAAGGAAGCCAGGTGGGGGCTGCGGAAGCCCCATTTAAAGGGAAACCAGAATCAGAACTTGGTGAGTATTACCTCATGAGGCAGTAACCACGTACTCCCAGATTTTCCTATGAAAGAGATAAATTGAATTCCGATGTCCATGGTAATTTTCTGGATCTTTAAATATTGGCAACTAATTTAATTTTCTTCATAATCCTCAGAGACTAGTCTGAAGAATTGATTTCTCCATCAGGTTTCCCGTTTACCATCTCCAGGCAGGCCTTTCAGGGAAGTGTAGCCCTCTGCCTCACCTTCCTATCCTTACAGGACCCTTCTGTAATCACTTCAGGTTAAAGGCCACAGAAGAGTAGTGTGACTAAATGTACACTATGATGCTTAAGGCAGGGATAGAGGAACTAATAGAGGATGCTGGTCACTACCTGGTAGCAAGTGCAATTGATTGTTCCATCTCAAGGGCTATCTTCCACCAATTCTCAGGAAAGTCAGAAAAGGGCAGGGTGGGGATCCACACAGACAGCAAACAGTGGCCCTGGCAGCAGGAAGAGCCTATTTGAGGATTTTAAGGCAGTAAGGCACTCAGTCTACTTGGGAACTAGAGGAACACCAAGGTGGCTGGATCAGGGTAAATGGGTAAGAGTGGTGGGAGATGAGTCTGGGGTAGTAGGCTAAAGCCAGACCACAGGACCTGGGGGCACAGCCAAGTGAATGGGCTTTGTCCAAGAGCTGTGGGGAATTATTGGATAGACAGAAGCAGGGGCACGACCTGACTTGATTTGTGTTTCACAAACATCACTTTAGAACAGGGCTTCTCCACATAGGTCCAGACAATTCTTTGTTGTGGGTGCTGTCCTGTGCACTGTAGGACGTTTAGCAATATTCCTGGCCTCTACCCACTAGATGCCAGGGGGTGTAGCAATCCCCTCCCCTACTGTAACAAACAAAAATGTCTCCAACATGTCTAAGTGTCCCTGGGGGGCAAAACCGCTACAGTTGAGAACCACTGCTTTAGACGATGGGTCCAAAGGACACCAATGGTTGTGAGACCAGTTAGAAGGTGCTTACAGAAATCCAGGGAAGAAAGAGTTGTGACTTAAACTAGGGTGTAGTCTCGAGAATAATAATCATAGTTGCTAGCTTGCCTTACAACTATTAGCACCATGTTACAGAAGTGAAAACTGAGGACAGAGAACTTAAGAGACTTGTCTCCAATGGGACAGTCAGGACTCAAACACAGGCAGGTGGGATATATTTTGGAGCCAGAATCAACAGGACATAGTGATGGCATAAGGTGGAAGAAGACAAAGGGGAATGGCAAGGCTACTCTGGTTTGGGACATAAGTAATGGTGGGGGACGTGACATTTACCGAGTAAAGAATGCTAAGAGGAACAGATTGGGTGGGGGCCAGAGGAAGTAAAAAATTCCATTTTTGAACAATGTTACATTTGAGGTTCCCATAAGACATCCAAGTAAAGGAATCAAATAAGGAGTTGGAGTGGCTTAGAATTATTCTGGATAAAAATCCTGGATTCATGCCCATTTAGAGTTTTAGTTCCAGTTGTGGGTAAGATCATCTACATAGAATGAAGAACAAGAAGGCAAGCTGTATAAGTTTCCTATTGCTTTTTCTGTTCCCTTTCGCTTTCTGCTCCTCTCCTGAAAAAATCATCCGGCAGACTAGCAACTCTTTTAAGGAGATATAAAGGCCAAATTTGGCCCTTCAGTCATTCCGCCCTATGCCATTATTCAAGAGACCACCATTATTTGGCATTTTCTTTCCAGGAGACCTGTAACTCAGAGAAGTAGGAAAAGCTCTTGTTTTTCATATTCCAGGACATAAATAGCTCTCAAAAGCTCAGATTGGTTAAGTAGAGGTGGTATAATTAGTGACTAAGAATTCCATCTCTGAAGCCAGAATACAAGGGCTTGAATCCCAGCTCCATAATATATCAGCACATGAACTTGGGGAAGTTACTTGAGCTCTCCAACCTCAGTTTCCTCATCTGTAAAATGGGCTTCACAGTAGCTCCTGAAGCTTGGTGGCTTGTTACAAGAGAATACATGGACATAGCAGGGTGCCTTGTCCATAATAACAACTAAATATTAGTTGTTCTTATTAATTCAGATGAACTATAACTAAATGGGCCATGTTGCTTGTAAAATTTTTGAGCGAAGTCAATTCAAAGCACTGACAGACCGAGAAAATAATGACAGTCCCTCAGCCTAATTGGGTAGAGAAATGCTAAAAGGAGGTGAATTTCTACAGTGTGAGAAGATTGTGGTTACCCATGTGGTCAGATGCTGTCAAGAGCCCTGAAAGAGCTCTTTGCCTCATCTTCACACTTCATATTTCCTAATGCATAAAATCCCATTTGCATAGGACAAAGCCTTCCATTCCTGTGTTCAAGGGTTTGGGGAGGAGAAAGATGATTAATTTGATCCCCACGAAGTATAACAAAAGCAATCAAGAGGTAAGAGGCAAACCCCAAAAGATAAATCTCAGCTCCTTCTCAGATCTGTGGACAAGGAATAATGTCCTTGCTTTTGGACAATAAATGAATTGTTCCTTTGGAGCTGAGATGATAACAGAGATACAGACCTGGGAATTAAGGCTGGACCACAGAGGCTGTCATTTCTACTGTGTGTCAGAACCACCAAGTGAGATTCTGAATGATCCCTATCATTCAGGTAGGGCCCCACTCTCAGAGATTCTGAGCCAACTGGTGGGGTACAACCATTCTGCAGTACTGTTTGGCAGTTTCTTACAGAGTAAACATACATCTGCCCTCTGATCCAGAAAATTCACTCCTAGGTATACACTTAACTGAAATGAGTGCTCACGTGCGTCAAAAGACATGCACAAGAATTTGCATAGCAACTTCATTTAGAGTAATACAAAAATTGGAAACAACCTAAATGTACGGTAGAATGGCCAAATAAAACGTAGTAGCTGCATGCCACGGAACAGGACACAGTAACGGAAAAGAGCAAACCTCTGATACAACAGCATGGATGAACCTCACTCATAACATTGAGTGAAACAAGCCAGGTACAAGCGTATCTACCACACGATTCTATTTACATGAAGTTCAGAAATAGGCAGGACTCATCTATGGTGATAGAGGACGGAAGAGTGGTAACCCCAGGGGGAAGGTGGTGAATGGGAGGTATGCTTCTGAGGTGCTGGGAATGACCTGGGTAATGGTAACAAAAGTGGATACATAGGTAAAGATTCATTATGTTGTATACTTAAGATTTTTGCTCTGTGTGTGTATATTTATTTGTTTATTTTAAATCTCCATTGCAAATAACCTTTAAAATCTTAAAATTATAAGTGATATGGCCAGAATTGAGAACCATTACCACCAGGCTACCATGACTGCCAGGGTATTTTTCTCTTATCCACCCCCAGCTTTGTCCTTAAGTAGCAAATTTAACAATGTCATTCTCTGCTCTTACAAAACCAACCATGAAGCTTCTGTGAGGACGACAGAGACAGCACTAAGTGCATCATTTAAAATTCCTAGTAACACTATTATCTTTACTAATTCAACTTTCCTGCACTCCACAATTGTTTGTGGGAGTTGAGAATTCTCTTGTCAGACTTTAAACTCTGCAGGTGAGGCCCATGTGTCCAGACAGAAATCTATGGCATAAACAGTTGACCTCTTACCATTCCCCTGGGTTAGAACGTTCCCTCTCTTCACTGCAACTCCAAGCAAGGAATTATGAAATATTAGAACTATGTAGGAGCCTGAGAAATAATACACTCTGAGGTCCAGAAGGGTGAAGTAATTTGTACTATGTCACCCACGAAATCAGTAGTCTCCTGACACTCTCTCTACCTTGAGGCCCTGACACTTTGCCATTAATGTGCATTTCTGAATATAGAAACACCGTCCCCAGTGCTACCTGGTAAACAATGCAAACGATAGCAGAGGTCTTGGAAGGTTCGGGTTTTGTCTACTGAACATTTTTGCACACAGGCATTAGCTAAAAAGGCAAACTCTTTAGCGTTACCCTCTGTTGATATGGCACCAATAATGCTAGGACCCTCATGTGTGTCCAGTCACTCTCCATCTGAGGGTGCCAGACTACACCAAACTCTCTCAATCTGAAAAGCGAGGAGTGAAAGCAGGATAGAAATGTAACAGTGCAAAAGATACTGAGCAGATAAAGGGCTGTGATCTGAATTTGCCTCCCAGTTGACCTTAAATAAATCATTAATCAGTTTGCTAATCTATAAAATGGGAACAGGAGCTATGGTTCAAATATTTCACTCATTGGGGCACCTGGGTCGCTCAGTCAGTTAAGTGTCCAACTCTTGACTTCAGCTCAGGTCATGATCTCACATTCGTCGGATAGAGCCCTGTGTCGGGCTCTGTGCTAACAGTACTGAGCCTGCTTGGGATTCTCTCTCTCCCTCTCTCTCTCTCTCCACCCCTCCCCTGCTCTCTCTCTCTCAAAATAAATAAATAAACTTAAAAAAAACCCAAATATTTCACTAATTATTATAAGTATAAAATGAGACAAGGTTTATAAAACTACCAAAAGCCTCTACCAAACACACAAGGCTTCCTCCTTTTTTTCATGCTACTAAATGTGTCTGTGAAGTCAAAGGAGGAGAACAGAGTTGGAAATGTGCTGATGGATGGTTTCTCTGCTAAAATATTTTCCAGCAAAAGACATCTTGTTAATAAGCTACTGTGTATACTATAACATATATTTCACAATTTATCTACCTCCTGCAGGATGTCAAAATAATTGGCCTATAATATTTCTAAAATATAGTCAGCCATCTCTGGATTTATTATGTGAATATACATTTGCATAATGATGACTGAATTTACACACCACGCAACTTTCCCGAATTTAGGCTTCCATTACTCTTCCATTACTTTCAAAATCACAAGTCTTGTTACAAAATGCAAGAGTCTCTAAGCAGGGTTACCATTTTCTTCAGCATAAAAATAAGTGATGGAGGCAGTGTTCCAACCGTTAGCCTGGAGATGAGAGATTAGTAACCACTGATAACAAACTTGGAATTCTTCCTGCATTGGTCAGAAAAGACATGGTTACAGATTTGCTGCCCAACTCGGTCATGGGAGCAACCCCAGCCTCAGTAAGTTGGCAGAACACTTGAAGCAGAAGCATTGCTACCACTACCATTTTATCTGCTGGTGGGAAAGACTCTGTCTACCCCAATCCAAGAGGGGTGGAAATAGGGAGGAGGGTGGCCCCAGTAGATCCTGAGCTGGCAGTGTCGATTGGCTGTCCCAAAGCCATTCCCAGCCCCATTCTCCCTTGATGCCTCACACTACAGAGAGTGAAATGTCAAGAGCTTTCACATATTCCCTTGCAGCTTTGTGCTACTATATGACCCAGCTGTGGCCATAAGACACAACTGAATTTTTACAATTTTTTTTTGTCCAAAGGGTATATTTCATTAGCAATATACAGTCAAATCACTGTAGGTTTTTTGGAGTTTTTTGTTTGTTTGTTTGTTTTTAGTTTTAGAGCAAGAGCACAAGCAGAGGAGGGGGCAGAGGGAGAGAATCTTAAGCAGGCTCTATGCTTAGCACGGAGCCCAATGCAGGGCTCGATCCCACAACCCTGGGATCATGGCTTAAGCTGAAATCCAGAGTCGGACTCTCAACCAAATGAGCCACTCAGTGCTCCAAAATCACTGTGATTTTAAAGTCTTTTGAAATAGTCTTGTCTCTGTACTTTTGCAACTAACTAAACCTTTAGACTTGTTTATTTTGTCTTTTTAGTTTTAAGAAATTCTTTTCAAATTTAATTTTGTTTAGAGCTATGTAAAATATTGACATGATTTCAAAGTCCAATCTACAAAACATAATGTAGCAGAAAATCCAATTTCTATCCCTGTCTCTTTATCATGGTTTCCTCCTTCTTCCAATGTGTAGATAATTTTAAAGTTTTTGGCTTATTTTTCCACTGCTTTGGGGTTTTTTTTTTCTTTTCTTTTTAAATAATTTTAGATTTACAGAAAGTTGTAAAGATAATATGAAAGTTTTCATATACTTTTTATCCAGTTTCCCTTAATGTTACATCTTACTTAACCATGGTACATTTTTCAAAACTAAGAAATTACCATTGGTATAATACTATTAACTTAACTATGAACTTCTTTCAGATTTTATTATATTGTTATTGTCCCAGTGATGTCCTCCTTCTGGGCCAGGATCCCATCCAGGATCCTGCACTAGATTTAGTTGTCATGACTCCTTAGTTGTCTCCAATGTGAGACGGTTTATCAATCTTTCTTTGCCTTCCATGATTTTGACACCTTTGAAAAGGACTAGCTAGTTATATAAAGTTCTTTGAGTTTAAATTATGGTTCTTCATGGTTAAATTCAGGTTATGCATTTTGGGTAAGAAAACCATAGAAGTGATGCTGAGAAGGCTCAGTGAATCCTATCAGGAGGTACACGATTCAATTAACGATTAATTCGATTTTGAGGTGGGGGTAGGGTCAGAGAGAGAGAATCCCAAACAGGCCCCACACTGTTAGCACGGAGCCCGACTCGGAGCTCAAACCCACAAACCACGAGATCATGACCTGAGCTGAAGTCAGACGCTTAGCTGACTGAGCCACCCAGGCACCCCAAAACTTGCTTTTTTAAAAAGCTAGGTGATGAGTACGTGGAGGTCACTGTATTAGACTCTTGTCTGTGTTCGAAATTTCCATAACAAAGTTTTTTTAAACAGCTTTACTGACTGGGTGCCTGGGTGGCTCAGTTGGTTAAGCATCCAACTTCAGCTCAGGTCATGATCTTGGGGTTCGTGGGTTCAAGCCCGTGTCAGGCTCTGTGCTGACAGCTCAGAGCCTGGGGCCTGCTTCAGATTCTGTGTCTCCCTCTCTCTCTGCCCCTCCCTTGCTCATGCTCTGTCTCTCTCTGTCTCAAAAATAAATAAAACATTAAAAAAAATTTTTTTAAAAACAGCTTTACTGAGGTATCATTCGCATACTCTATCTGCTTAAACTTTTATCTGCTAATTTAACATTCATTATTAATTTGCCTAAAACAATTATTACTGTAGCTTTTGCCAAATGGCAAGTTTCTATTTCCATCATTCTTTCCATATTTATTATTAAAATCTCATCAAAAAAGAACTTCTTTTTCATTTATCATTTTACTCAATTATTTACTTATGTCAGTATGGATTCATGGATATTTATCTTATTCTATAGGTTATAATCCATTACTATCATTATTTGTTTTGTTGCTAGTATTTTCCCCATGTGGCCATTGAGGGCTCCTTCAGGTTGACTCACATGCTCTTTCAACCCATCCCCATGAGTTTTTAGCACTTTTGCTTTCTGACACCATATGATGTTTCATGTATTTTCCCTGCCCCAGCCCTGGAATCAGTCATTTCTCTAAGGAGTCCTGCTTCCTTTTACTGGAGAATGGTATTCTAACCCAAAATTTGGGCACTATATGTGCTCCTTGTTACTGGGGTGTCACTGAACTACATCAAAATGATTATTATTACTATTTTGCTCTACAAAAGGTATTGTTAAGAAAATGAAAAGACAAGCCACAGACTGATAAAAAATATTTCTAAAACATATCTGATACAGAACTTGTTCCTAGAGTATTAAAAAAAACTTTTCAAAACTCAATAGTAAGCGCGTGTCTGGCTGGGTCATTCAGTAGAACATGTATCTCTTGATCTCAGGGTCATGAGGTCAAGCCCCACGTTGGGCATAAAGCTTACTTAAAAACACACACACACACACCTGAATAGTAATAAAATAAACAACCCAATTAAAAAATGGGGCAAGAATCTGACTAGACTTCACCAAAGATACACGGGTGGCAAATGAGCATATGAAGAGATGCTCAACATTGTTAGTCATCTGAATGTGCAGATTACACCACAGTGAGATAATACTATACACCTGTTGAATGGACAAACTTGACAAACAAAAACTGACAGTACCAAGCACTGGAGAGGATGCAGAGCAACTAGAACTCTTATACCCTGCTGGAGGGGATGCAAAATGGCACAGAAGATGGCGTGGCAGTTTCTTACAAAGTTAAACGTACGCTTCATGCACAACTCCGCAAGGCCACTTCTAGGAGTTTACCCAAGAGCAATACAAATTTATTATGTTCACACAAAAACCTTACATAAGTGTTTATATTGGCCTTATTCAGAAACACCAAAAACTGGAAACAACCCAAATATCCCCCATTGGAGAATATGTAAACAACTGATGCTCTCAAACAATGAAATCTACTTAGCAATAGAATGGAACAAACTAGTGAGAAAACAGAACGACACGGATGAACATCAACTGCATTATCCCAAATGAAAGAAGCCAGATGCCAAAGGCTACATCCTGTATGACTCCATTTACATGCCATTTTGCAAAAGACAAAACTATAGGGACAGAAAAACAGATAAATGTTTACCAGGGACTAGGGTTAGGGTACAAGATAATTACAAAAGAGCACCAGGGAATTTTTTAAGTCAATGGAAATGTTCTATATTTTGCTTGCCATGGTAGTTATGTAACTGTTAAATGTAGCATGTCATGGTGCTTACATGCATTTGTCAAACTTCATAGACCTATGTACGAAAAAGAATGAATTGCCCATATATAACTTATTCCTCAGTTTAAAAAAAATGGGGGGGGGGCAGGAAGGAAGGCAGATGAGAAATTCAAGTCACATCTCTGAAACTCCACAGATTATCTATCTATGTCTTGTCAAAGGCTGCCCACAACACTTAACAGGGCGCCATTTAAATTTTCTGTAACTTTTTGTGTTTCCGTGATCATAGGCCTGGAAATGGCCATGAATCATCATGTGGATAAAGTGGTTTGGACATTTGGAGCAGGGTTTTACAAAAAAAGATGAGAAGAGCGGCCATTCTTCTATGCTGATAAAAGGTGTAAGAAGTAAACCATGTTAAGAGGCTTAAAGGCCTAGAGCTCTGGCAATCTTAATTTAAGAGATGCAGGTGGGCCAATTACTCTCTTTGAATAAAAGGCAAAAAATCTTCCCCAGCTTTGTTCAAGCCGGTGAGTCATTCTGAGTGAATCTGTTCAGGATCCCTCAAAGCATCAGGCACTGCTCATTACTGTGGCTGGGAAGAGGTGTCCGCCTGCTCCCAAGAGCTTTCTCTGCTCCGTCCCTCTCTAAACCTGAAGTCAGCTTTGTTTTCATCCTAATGCCTTTCTCCCCTCTCCCAATTAAATCCACATCTCTTTTATCCCTTACAGCCATTCTATCCTAATTAGGCCAGGCGTTTGCAAGCCGTGGCCCACCGGCCAAGTCCGTCCTGCTGCACGTTTTTGTACAACCTGTGAGTGAAGAATGGTTTTTCACATTATTTTAATGGTTGAAAAAAATCAAAAGGAGAATAACATTTCATGAAACATGAAAATTATATCAAATGTGAATGTCATTGTCCATAAATAAAGTTTTATTAGAACATAGCCCTGCCCATTTGTTTCTGTATTATCTATGACTACTTTAGCTCTCCAACAACAGAGGTGAGAAGCTGAAAAAAAAAAAAAAAAAAAAAAAAGACCATGTGACTCACAGAGCCTAAAATATTTACTATTTGGCCCTTTATAGAAAAAGTTTACCGACCCCTAATTTAGGCGTTATCATTCTCTTGCCTGTATGTTGATGACCACACTGTAAGTTTATAAAAAGGCAAGACTCAACAGCATCCTTTACACACTAGATCATGTCCCTATGACATTGTAACAAATTGTGCTCTTGTGTGATACTTTTTTGCTGCTGCTAAGGGGAATAAAGACATGTAGCATTGCAGTAAGAAAAGAACTAATTTGAGGAAAACAGTGGATTGATTTCTTCTTTCTAAAACTATCTACTTAGGTGTTCCATTGTTAAGAGTATTCTAGTCTTATAGGAAATTTGTAGAGTCCAAAGCAATTACTCTTCACCATCACTTCACAACATCCAGCCACTCAACTCCAAGAACATTTTACCATATCTATCAACTCTGCAAGTTACATTGTCTTTCCAATGTAAGTATAAGCATAACAATCACATCAGAATTGTGATGGTAAGTTATACTGATCCTGGGCATTTGCCTATAGCTGCTCATATTCTAGCATTGCTCATATTTTCTTTTAACATTAATCAGATTATAAAGCCAAATGATACAGGAAAAAGAGTGCTGTACCTAACATAGGACTTAGAGTCCAAAATTTGCATTTATATTTTGGTTATGCCACTTACATTGTGTGAATTTCCTAACACCATGTAGCCCTGATGCTTCTATCTGTAAAAAGGGAATAAAAATTACCTCTCACGGGACTTCTGGGAAGTAGTAATAATTATGTGAAAGCAACATGCTTGTGTCATGATGATGATGGTAAGGTTCACTGTATCTTGTGCTCCCCTTCTCTTATGCCCCCTCAACCTCTCTACAATTACTTCTCTGCTATTAAGAAAGCTATTCTGCTAAAAGATTTTCTCAACCAGTGTGGCCAGCAAATTGTTAAAAAATCAGTTTAAACTTTTTGATTAATCGTTCTTTTAAACTCACTTGACTAACGTCTGGCCCTTAAGTGGACAAAGACTAAGCAGTTTAATATTGCTTTTATTCTGTACTTAGGGAAAAAGTCTCATTTTCAATTAGCAGGATCAAAGATACCTCACTAATAGGAGATGATGATCAATTAATTATGAGCTACACTGCTGTAAGAAGAAAATATTCACTTCTCTTCTGCAGTCTTATTATCCTTCAAAAACACTGGGGAAGAATCATCAAATACCCAATGATTATCAGATCTCATGAGTTCTGAAGTAACAATTTAAAATGTGATTAACCATTCTATGGAAAACATACCCATTAAGGGCCATGCAGGGACAAAAACAATTGGTGCTAGATGCCAACATAACATTATGAATAATGTCAATGCCTATGCATATGAGTGCCAATTTGATCGATGTTGAAAAACAAATGTTGTAACATTTTTATATTTAGAAAACTCACCTCTCCACTAAAGGACCCTTCAAAGGGTTTTCTTTGATTATTGATTATTGCCAAAACCTCCTGCTGGAGAACCAATACAATAAACTTTGGTTTGCCTCAGACACAGATCCGAGACTATAAAAGAAACAGGAAGTACCTCAGCTTATGCTTTCTGTTGAAGACTAAGCTGAGAATGGCACGTGGGGGGCAGGGCAAGCCAGGAGGCCAGTTAAATTCAGCCAGTTACATGGTGATAGATTTCACTGTCACCTTTGACCAATCCATTTCCAAACCAAGTATCTATGATGAATTCATTTATCCATTCAATAACCATTTGCTGAATGTGTACTGTGTACCAGGCCATGTGCTAGGCACTGGGGATTTAATAGCATTGAAGTAGGGGTCAGAGACCTGAGTTCTAGTCCTAAATCAAATGCTAACCAGTTGTGTAAAATGGGAAAATGTTGCTTTATGAGCCAGGTTCTAAGTTCATAAGTGTTCTTTCTCCATTCTAATGCAATTCTGTGTGTATGCGTCTTGAGTGTTCTTGGCCTGAATCAGGAGGATCTGTTTCTTCTAAGGCAGTAATTGAAAGGTTCAGAATTCTAATGGGCATTGGTCAGAAGGGTTGTTGTTGTTGTTGTTGTTGTTGTTTTGAAACAGTGTCTTTTATTCTATGGAAGATTACATGCAATAAGAATTGGATGTTACTCACAAAGTCTGTTGGCCATCTGCTTGTTTCTTTGCTGTAACGTTCTCCTGTTACTCAGCAGTAAAGACCCCACCCCAAACCAAGTCATGCTCCCTTGGATGAGCCTGCTTTGCTCTTTAATACCTAAGGTGATTAAGAATAATGACCTCTGAAAAAGAAAAAAAAAATCTTTGCTATCCAAAACTAATGTGATATTCACAGCTAGACCTCAATACTTTTACATGCTCATCTGATACAGCCAGGCCATTTTTTTTCTCCTGTTGGATATAAACAAACTGACAAAACACCAGTCTCAAACAAGGTTACTCTGAGATCATGATAAAATGAAACAAAACAAGACTACTCCATAATTTTGATTAAGCATGAACAAAAACAAGGTCACTTTGCAAACCATAAAATGCCCAATCATAGAATTATCCTTGCTTTCTGACAGCATCCAGTCTAAACTCTTGCCCCCTAACTCAGCCAACTGAAGCCCAAATCTTATAATATGTTCTTTCTAACACTCTTACTGAGGGTACCCTGCAATGAGTAATAAACTCAACTTATTTAATTAAGTGTGCTGCCAGTGGTCTTTGGCTAAAAGGCATTGACACCTCCAAATACATCTTTTCCTCTCTCATCTGGGACACCACGAGCCAGGCTGATAGGAATATTCCAAAGGTATAAGTGCACAAAAATTCTCACCACATACGGCAAGCTGTAAAGACTTGGCAGAATAACCCTGCGCTCCAGTTGTCCCTTTTGTATCTTTTATTTAATTACCTCTTGGAAATGGAATCTCCCAAGCCTGACCATAAAGAGAGGAAATTGGGCTAGAATGGAATTTCCCAAACTGTGGTCCTTGGGGAAACCAGTGTTCTTCAAATGTTGATAGGTGTTTACAGAAAGGATTCTATGGGGAAACAAGTTTGAGAAACTCTGCATTCTAGAGTAAATCCCCTCTTATTGCTCTAGTCCTAGCTCTGTAAGCTAATTTGAGAGACTTTTATTTATTTTTTTAAATATAATTTATTGTCAAATTGATTTCCATACAACACCCAATGCTCATCCCAACAGGTGCCCTCCTCAATGCCCATCACCCACTTTTCCTCCTCCCCCACCCCCCATCAACCCTCAGTTTGTTCTCAGTATTTAAGAGTCTCTTACAGTTTGCCTCCCTCCCAAATTGAGAGACTTTTAAACCTCTCTTTACTTAAATCTCAGTTCCTTATCTGCAAAATAATTCTTAGAATATGCCCTGCCCATTCCCCAGTGTTGGGGAGCAAATGAAAAATGTGACAGACAAGTATTTCAAAAACAGGAGAGTGTTCTGTTCAGGTGAGACATGGAGGCAGCAATGAGATCCTTAAGGGCAAAAGCCTAATCCAGAAATCAGGCCAAGAAAATGCGTGTGTGAACCAGAGCTAGCATACCGAGGAAGGAGAGGCTGAGTATTCCAGGGCTATGGCTGAGTGACAAATCACTTGAAAACTTGCATAAAACGGCCATTTACTATGTTCAAAGATTTTGTAGGTCATAAATTTGAACAGGACATCACGAGGGCAGCTTGTCTCTGCTCTAAAATGCCTGGGACCTCAGCTGGGGAAGTTTCAAATCTGGGAGTGACCCAAGGACTGGGAACTCCATTTATTTATCTTGAAGACTTTCTCACATCTATGTCTGGTAGTTGAGGCTGGCTATTAGCTGACACACTTACACACAGCCTCTTCATGTGGTCTCGCCATGTGGACAAATCTGAGCTTCTTCGAAGCATGGTAGCTAGGCTCTAAGAACAAGAGCAAAGCAGATGGCACATTTATGACCTATCCCAGAAGTCACATAGGGGCACTTCTTCCATACTTTAATGGTTAAGGTTAGTCACAGAGGTTCACCCAGTGCAAGGGGAAGGGACATAGACCATACCACCCAATAGGAGGTGTGTCGAGGTCACACTGTAAGAAGAACATGTAGGACGGGAAACACTGCTGTGGCCATCTTCAGAAAATACAGCCTCTTACTCTGGGGCAGATGCAAAGTCAATGAGGGAATATGGATTCCCGGAGCCTGGCTGGAGAAAGAACAACAAGAAGAAAACAGGAATTTTCCCAGATTTCAAGTCGAGGTGGAAAAAAAGAATAACCACAAATAGGAAGGTTTGAGTCAGAGCAGATCTGAGCATGTTTATTGGCAGAGCCAAGAGGAAGAGTAAAGATAGAAAATAGATGAGGGAGGGGCGCCTGGGTAACTCAGTTGGTTGGGTGTCCAACTCCGGCTCAGGTCATGGTCTTGCGGTTGGCAGGTTCGAGCCCTGCATCGGGCTCTGTGCTGACAGTTTAGAGCCTGCAGCCTGCTTCGGATTCTGCATGTCCCTCCCTCTCTGCCCCTCCCCTCCCTCAAAAATAAATAAAAATTAAAAAAAAAAAGAAAATAGATGAGGGAAAATCAATAGGACAAGATTCTGGATGAGATAGATATGACCAAAATATTCAGGTAGAGGTTTAATTTCTTGAGAAGAAACACTATTTCTCTGCAACAAGAAGAAATAAAAAGGGGGCGCCTGGGTGGCTCGGTCAGTTAAGCATCCTACTTCAGCTCAGGTCATGATCTCACAACTCATGAGTTCAAGCCCTGCGTCGGGCTCTGTGCTGACAGCTCAGAGCCTGGAGCTGGCTTGGGATTCTGTGTCTCCCTCTCTCTCTGCCTCTCCCCTACTCATGCTCTGTCTCTCTCTCTCTCTCTCCTTCAAAAATTAAAAAAAGAAATAAAAGGAAAATATGGGAGAAATAGAGCAGAATTCTGACACAGACAAGACATTTTGAAGTGGAGAGAAAGAAACATGGTAGAATGGCCTATCTTCTCAGGGAAGGAAGAGGTAAGAAAATCTATTGAAATTAAGAAGTCTTAAGGTTCATAAGAAGTTGAAAGAGTAGATAAGACACTGAATAGGGCCTCTATAAGATAAGACTCAAGTATTTCTTACTTTTGAAAGAAGTTGGAAGACTGGAAAATCTATGCCTGTTGTTTATGCTAGATGATGGATATGTGGGAATTTATTATACTGTTCTCACTAATTATGTGTGTACTTGAAAATCTCCTAATAAAATGTTTAAAAATATTTCTACAGTTATGGAATAAAATACTTATCTATTTTTTTAAAGAAACTAATAAAATTGCATTCTTACTTGGTTGTCAATAAAAATGCTTCCCTTAGGCCAGTAGCTCTCAATGGAGAAAGGACTTTCTATTTGTCTTATACATATTGCCATCCCACACAAAAGTTCAATCAACTCAAATGCACTCATGAAATCCTCTGTCTGATGCTTTTCAAAATGCCAATAACGTACCTTAGTCAAGTTCTGAAATAATTTTGCTTATTTCCCCTAAGAGCACATTATTTATTACTTCTTGCTAAAGTAAAAAAAAGAAATTCTTCTTCTTCTTCTTCTTATTACATATTACTATTTCTTCTTATTATTATTACTTAAGACAGGTTGGTCGCATGTTGGATTCTATTCTATCGTCTCTACAGTCATACCCACGTGAAGAACATCACAGGGTTCCTGCTCTTCTAGATTTCTTCCTGGCATTGGAGAAACACTGAGCTGGCAAAATCAATAGCTCAAATCTCAGAAACAGAGTGATATGGAATCCTGTATGCTTCAGAGCTCTAATCATCAACTCATTTATATTCTTGGGGATTGAAGGAAACATATTAAGAAAGGATATTCTTGCCCTGTACAAAACTGTCACAGTCAGCTAGCAAGAAAGATTGAAGACTGAACAAATATCCATGAAGCAGCCACTTGGTTTCCTGAAGCATGTCAGTGACACCCAGAATTCATCAAGTTCATGGTTCCACATCTTGGATTGTGAAAAGTGACTAGGCAATGTGCATGATTTTGACCTTTAGTCAATATCTCTCTTTTGCATTATATTAGGAATAATGAATTGTCATAAACAGCACATGGTCCAAGCCAATATTCTGAGAAAATCACTGGTGGGTTTTTGAAATTCGATGGCAAGCAACTCAAAAGGTTCAGATGGTTTTGTTTTGTTTTGTTTTGTTTTGTTTTGTTTTGTTTTTCAACATACTGCAAGTGTCTTGAAAGTAGCGTAGCCTAGGGGTGCCTGGCTGGCTCAGTCCATAGAGTTTGAGACTCTTGATCTTGCAGTTGTGAGTTGGAGCCCCAGGTTGGGTGTGGAGATGACTTAAAAATAAAATCTTAAAAAAAAAAAACCGTAGAGTTAGCATAGCTTTCTAACTTTAGCTCTCACCAAACTATCCATATGATGACCAGGATCCTGCTCAAGCAAGAATTGCTACAATGAAGAACATAAGTAATATAGAGGATGAAAAAAAAAAATCTGAACAGCATAGAGGGAGAGGGAGAGGGAGAGAAAGCCAGGGAGATTAATGAAAGGGGAGACTCAAAGGCATGAATTCAAAGTATGAGGAGTGGAAGACATCATGCACCCCTTGCTGAGGGACTGAATTATTTCTTTCATATCGAGACTGCAATGCAAAGACAGAAAACAGGAAATGTTTCAGTCAGATACATTTTGCTGGGCAAAATCATGCCTAACTTCACTCCCAATGGCCTCTGACAGTAATTTGAAGAACGCAAAAGAAAAATTACTGATATCAAATGACAGCACCTTCTGATACTATTCCTCCCTTGATTGACATTAATCATGAGTTACTGTCCACAAAGAAATTTTTATTTAATGGAGAAAGAAAGCCCATGCCACCCTATCTTAGCATTTTACTCAACGGTACTTCTGCAATTCGTTTGCATGCACTGCAGACTCTGTCTGGAGCCCTGAGCCTGATTTTGATATCTTGTGTAAAGAGGAACAACACATGACAAATTAAGGAAAAGAGAATGATTGAGAGTGAGGCTGGGGTGCGACTCATGGCGATTTCTTCTTTAAGTCCCCTTGCTTCCTTAGTGGCTATAAATTATCAGCTGAACATACGTATACACCCTTAGTGGCGAGAGAAGAGTCATCTCATCCTTTCCTTTTGGGCTTTAGTGAGTTCCCAAAAGAGCCGGTCGGATAGCTGGTGGTGGACAGACCATATGGAGATGTCACTCATGGTTCTGCCCTTGTCAAATTGTCCCAGGACAAAGTCTGTCCGTGTCTAGGCACACCAGCACCACACAGCCCTGTATACTCTGGGCCTGTGTGACACAGATCCCATGGCCCCAGTATCGGAGGCAGAACCTACTGTGATCCAGCTCCAAGCCCTCACAGAGACTAGCTCTTGCACTGAGAGGGTGAGGAGTAGGTGCAGACATTATTAACTCAGCAAAATTGATTATTGGCCTTGAACGTGAAGCAAAGGTTGAAAGGCAAATATAACTTTTGTGTCCAGGCCTCCCCTGTGCAGTAGGCTGAATAATGGCCCTCCCTAAAGATGTCCACGACTTAATACAGGGTACCTATGAATATGTTACTTTACATAATGAAAGAGATTTTGTAGATATTACTAAATTCAGAATCTTGAGATGGGAAGATTATCCTGGATTACGTGGGTGTGCCCTTTCAATTCACAAGGGTCTTTATAAAAGGGACACAAGAGGAGTCAGAGTCAGGGAGAAAGAGATGTGAGGCAGAAGCAGAGGAACAGAGAGAAATTGGAAGATGCTATGCCGCTGGCTTTGAAGGAAAAAAAAAAAAAAAAAAGGAGCCACGAGCCAAAGAATGCAGGTAGCCTCTAGAAGCTGGAAAAGGAAAGGAAACAGATTTGCCCCCAGAGCATCTAGAAGGAACACAGTCCCGCAAACCCATGTGGGACTTCTGACCTCCAGAAGTGTAACATAACAAATTTGTGTTGTTCTAAGTTACTAAATTTGTGGTAATTTGTTACAACAGACACAGGAAACTAATATGCCAACAGCCTATGCAGACAAGATGAGATCAATTTACTCCGGGTCCCTAAATTACAACTCAAGTCCCATCTCACTTGTCACTAGAAGACCAGGCTTTGACTTCCCTCCAGAAGTAAAAGGGAAGGGCTTACTTTTTTCTCTGAGTTTGCCCTGGTTGTCCCCTGCTGACTTAGTACCTTCCTGGTTCAAAGCCACTCCTGTCCAGCCTTGGGGCCACTGATGACCCTGCTGCTGGTCACTGTCCTCTCCCAGGATCCACTTGCCCTGTGTTCCTGCATCACTCCCATGTGCTGCTCTGCCCAAAGCATGGTCCTGATCACCTTCCTTAATCTCCAAAGTGAAATGCAAGGCTGCAGCTTATAGTAATCAGAACATGCTAATAAGTAATAATAAAACTGCAAGTTGAGGAAGGTACAAAACAGAGTAACCATCTTAGGCTGGGTTCCCTAGAAGCAGAACCTAAGATAAGAATTCTCTGGCATGTGATTTCTTGGGAGGAGAGAGAAGAGGGGTGAAGGAAGCAGGATGGGGCAAAGGAAGGAAGGAGTGGGAATTCAGCTTCAACCTGGTCCCACAGAGAACCCTGGAGAACAGCTGTCCCCTGGGGCAAAGGAGCCAGCCTGTTGTACCTTTGTGTCAGTCAGTCATCAGCCATTGCTACTCAGGGGATAGGGTAACATAACTTCCCAGACAAGGAGAGTCCCATTCTGCTGAGGACAATTCTCCAGAGAAAGAGGCAGCTATGAACTGTTAACAGGCAACACTCACAACGGCTAAGGGATGGGGCACAGGCCCTTAAACAGACAGAGATCTGGGTGGGTACCAACAGCATCTATTACAATGACCAAAACAGAGCTCACAACTAGTCCCTGAAGAGCACCTCTGCCAATCTCCCTGGCCTCATCAGTGTTTAAAAGACTTAACCTTATTCATCATTTTTCCACCTCCTTTCCATTCCACCAACAAAAATGTCTTTGAGCTGGCTCCTCTCCGTGGAGTCCGAGGTCCCAGAGACATTTCTTTCTCCCTTAAAGACATCACTCAATCCTGTTTCAATTCCAGGATTTTCCAAGATGACTGACAGCCCTATTCCCTAATCTTGGTCTTAGGACTCCAAGAAGACATTGGAACACAAAAGCCTGACATTAGTACATTCAACCAAGTCTGACTTACATAAAACTGAGTAACATGCATGCATGGCACCTACAGTCCGATCTGTGTTGAGCCAAGGTGATTAGCAGGGGTCATTTCCTTTTTACAGCCTTTAACTCCCCCGTGGGGAGGTGAAGATTAGTCCTCCACTTTATTCCTGCTATACACAAACATCTCCATGAGAATAAGTAATAACATGCAGGCAGTGAAATCTATAAACTCTTTCTTAGGGAAGAATGAATCACCGAGAAGTATTATTCATACTGTAAGTGGCAACCCATTAGTAGTCCTGAGAAAAAAATTAATCAAAAAGGGTAGACTAGAAAAGATAAAAATTCATTTCAAATAATAAATGTACATACTGTTTCATGGAGCAAGTCCTTGTTTCAGTTATATCTATTCGTATATGTATATTCAAACGTTTGGATGTTCAGGGTTATGACGTATTTCGTACTATGAGCAAGAATCAAAAAAAAATTGGGGAAAAAAAAAACCCTCACCAGTATAAATACTCATTTTCATCCAGAACAGCTAGGTTTCTTGATGCTACTGGAGGTTTAGAAATCTCCATCTACTGTTGTGGATCTTTGCTTCATGTCTATGAAAGAGAAAGATCCATTTAGGTATTTATTTTCTTCAAAACGACAGAACTCTCAACTCCATTCCACATCCTAAAAATGAATTGAACTCTACTTTCCTGAGAAACTTAACAGGAACCCATGGGGGAGGGGAAGGAAAAAAAAAGAGAGAGAGGTTAGAGTGGGAGAGAGCCAAAGCATAAGAGACTCTTAAAAAATGAGAACAAACTGATGGCTGATGGGGGGTGGGAGGGAGGAGAGGGTGGGTGATGGGTATTGAAGAGGGCACCTTTTGGGGTGAGCACTGGGTGTTGTATGGAAACCAATTTGACAATAAATTTCATATATTTTAAAAAAAAAGAACTCTACTTTCCTACAAAGGCTACTTAAAGCTTTGAAATTATAACATTGAAGGGGTACCTGGGTGGCTTAGTTGGTTAAGTGTTGGCCTTCAGCTCAGGTCATGATCTCACAGTTTGTAAGTTCAAGCCCCGTGTTGTGCTCTGTGTTGACAGCTCAGAGCCTAGAGCCTGTTTCAGATTCTGTGTCTCCCTCTCTCTCTCTGTCCCTCCCCTGCTCACACTCTGTCTCTCTCTCTCAAAAATAAACATTTTTTAAAAATTAAAAGAAAAAGAAATTATAACATTATGGGTTAAAGTGGGTAGAATTATGTCCCTAAAAAGAAATGTTCAAGTCCTCATTCTCAGTACCCGTGAATGTGACTTTATTTGGAAATACACTCTTTGCAGATGTAATCAAGTTAAAATGGGATCATAATGGATTAGAGTGGGCCTTAATCCAGTGACTGGTGATCTTATAAGAGGGAAATTTGGACACAGAGCCACCTAGGGAGAACACCAGGAAACGACAGAGGCAGATATTGGAGTAAGGTGTCTACGAGGCAAGGAATGCCCAGAAGAGCTGGCAACCACCAGAAGCTAGGAAGTGGCAGAGAAAGATTCTTCCCTGGAGCCTTGAGAGAAAGCATGGCCCTGCCGACACCTTGATTTTGGACTTCTAGCCTCCAGGATTGCAACAGAATAAGTCTCCGTTGTCTTCAGCCACTCAGTTTCTGGTAATTTTTTATGGCAGCCGTAGGTGATTAATACGTGGATTTTCCTACTTCTACCCTGAGCACTGAATTTTCAAAGATCTCAGGAAATATTTACATGTACCTGTTTGAATATTCATAAAACATCTCTGCAAAGATAACCAAGAAACTGACAACACTGGTTGCCTTTGAGAAATGGAACTAGATACCTGCAGGATCAGGGATAAAGACTTTTTTTTACTGTAATACCCTTTTGAATTTTAAACCATGTGATGTATTATCTATTTTAAGAATAAAAAATTTAGAAAATTTGTGACTCGAACTTGACCTACCTAGCAATCTTCCTCTTCCCCAGAGATCACTGCTGATGGAAACCCATCCCATTTTTTTAAACAAAGGGGTAAAGTCTTTTTTTTTTTAATGTTTATTTTTGAGAGAGAGAGAGAGAGAGCACGTGAGCGGTGGAGGGGCAGAGAGAGACAGACAGACAGACAGAACCCGAAGCAGGCTCGAGGCTCTGAGCTGTCAGCACAGAGCCCGACACGGGCCCGAACTCATGAACCGTGAGATCATGACCTGGGCCAAAGTCGGACGCTTAACTGACTGAGCCACCCAGGCACCCCAGGGGTAAAGTCTTAAGAAGATGGATCTGCCTCTTTCACAGAGAACCCATGGCTCATGCCATTTCTCTTTTGTACCAGAAACACGGCAGGCTACCTGTCCGGTCTTATCCAGAAAGATCTTTAGTCATCTGCCTCTCTCTTTCAAGCTATTTGCTTGAGGATAAAAAGGTACAATGCTGGCAGCTGAGATAATGTTCCTCTCTATGATATTCCTTAATTACTGACTTAAATGAAGAGTCATTGTTTCATTGCCTCGTTAAAAGACATATCTTATGAGCAGATAATTCACATGGATGAATTAAGAAGAACAAACTCATTAGACAGATTAGACAGTTTGAGACTGAATCCAACAAGGTATGGGTAGTTAATTATATAATTTGAAGTTTTGGGCAAAATGGGCCCAAGGGTCTTTCAACATCAAAGCCTCCAGTGGAGAGGGATGCAATGTAACTCAGGCCCTTCAGCAAAACACTCCTGTAAGACAACTCTACACAATATTGGTGATCAGTGCATCTTTTATGAATTGAATCAAATTAAAAGGCTAAAATGAAGAGCTAGAAGACACTTTAGAATTGTTAAGCATGTTTCCCCTGTAATGCTCTAAAAATGAGCACCCGGCTCTCCGGGTTGGAATATGGACTTGACTTTAGCCATGCTTCTTCTAAGCCTCAATTTCCTCACCTAAAAAATAGAGTAATCATATATCTGCCTCTTCGGGTTGTTGAGGAGATCAATGGAGGGCAGAGCACCTCCCCCCAGCTGCCCATCTTCTCTGCAGAACTTCCCTGGATGGATAGCAGCCATCTCTTCCTTGAAGTCACCCCACCCCACGACCCACGGCCAATGACCAGCTGCTATGGGGTGTAAAAGAGACCCCCTTCCCCTCAAGGCAGGGATAACTCCAACGTATGCCTTGCATTTCAGAGCCTCTCTTTAAGAAAATGAAACCACTTCCTTGCTGAGCTTTCCTTTCCTTTCTTGTTTTCCTCCCTCCTCACAGGTTATTCCTGAAGAATGCTCCTGCAACACGTCCCATCCACCTGACTTCCTGCCTCAGGCTCTGCTTCTAAGGAACCCAAGCTCAGAGAGGAGGTGAAGAGCTTCAAAGTTAAGTGTATAAAGAGTCGATCATTTTCACTGTTATTACTTAATCACTCAAATTTAGGGCAAGCAGAAATAAAAGGACCTCTGACACACTCTAATCTGACCCAAAGGCATACATAGCAAAGTGGCGATATAAATTCTGAAAAGAAAAATTATTTGAGTGAGTCTACTCACAAAGTAACACTGAGGAGATAAAACAGGAGGCAGAAACAACTAGACTAGCTCCGCTTAGATTTTTTTTTTTTTGAAGAATAGAGACCCTGTGGTATAAGGCCTAAAATTAATATTACGTGTTGCCTTGACATCTGGTAAAATCAGGAAGGCCTCCATGGCCGACATACAAGTTCCTCTCCCCACTCTGCTGTGGAGGGTAATGTCCTCTAGCCAAACGATTCTCCTGAAGAGGGACTGAGCACGGCTCCTGCTTATCCCTGAGTAGTGGGTTGCAGTTCCCTGCCAGCCTTCAGAACTATCCAGACAAGCCGATCACATCCTCCCACAGGATCCAGGGGTCACCTCACCCTCTTGATTCCATCAAGCTTGCCTCTCACAGCCCCTGGGTGTTCACTCCGTTCCTGAATGCAATCCCCATGTAGCCTTATGTATGGCATGTGGTATTCTCCTCCCCCCAGACTGTGAGTACATAAGACCAATAAACTGTCATCCATCTCATCTATCCAGTGGGGGGTGCTGTGTGTTCAGCCATCCCTAGAACTGTAGGGTGGAAATTCCTCCATCACCAGTGGGGGCAATTAAAACAGACCCTTATTACTAGGGCTTATAAGAATTCCTATACTTTTGGGGGCGACTGGGTGACTCAATCAGTTAAGCGTCGGACTCTTGATTTCAGCTCAGGTCATGACCTCACGGTTCGTGAATTTGAGCCCCGCATCAGGCTCTTTGCTGACAGTGCAGAGTCGGCTTGGGATTCCCTCTCTCTTTGCCCTACCCCTGCTTGCTCTCTCTCCCTCTCTCTCAAAATAAATAAACTAAAAAAAAAAAAAAAAATTCTTATAGTTTTTTAAACTTCTCCATTGTTTTGTTAAACAAATGTAAAATTTTATATTTTCATATATGAAATTGAAAAAGGTGCGTGTGGGGGCGCCTGGGTGGCGCAGTCGGTTAAGCGTCCGACTTCAGCCAGGTCACGATCTCGCGGTCCGTGAGTTCGAGCCCCGCGTCAGGCTCTGGGCTGATGGCTCGGAGCCTGGAGCCTGTTTCCGATTCTGTGTCTCCCTCTCTCTCTGCCCCTCCCCCGTTCATGCTATGTCTCTCTCTGTCCCAAAAATAAATAAAAAGTTGAAAAAAAAATTAAAAAAAAAAAAAAAAGAAAAGAAAAAGGTGCGTGTGTGTGTGTGTGTGTGTGTGTGTGTGTGTCCAAGAAAGAAGATTACAGTAGGAGAAGTTGGAAGACCGTCTTCCTCTGCAGCAAACACCGCTAAGAGCTGTATATGTGTATGAGAGGTAAAGGTGGGTAAGGCAGGGCTCAGCTCAGGCCAGAGGGAGAAAGGAAGAAATGAACAAGCTGTTGCTGAGACAAAGTTGTGGTCCAGGTAGAAGCATCACTGCTTCTTGTTACACCAGGGTGCTTCTTATTGGAACACATAACAAAAATCAGTGGGAAGAGACCAGTGCTCAAAGGTGAAGGAAGTAAAGGCACTTGGGAAGAAAAGAAAAGTCATTGAGGAGCTGGTGAAATACCCATTATTTGTCAAGAAATCCTGACACTGATTCTCATTAATGCAGAATCTGAGGGGTGAGATATGGTTTCTCTCACCACTTTTAGCTAAAGTCATCAAAAATTTTGGCTGCCTCTTAATCATGCAATATCTCAACCTTGGTACCCAGCTTGGTTATGAGATCACCAGGGAGAAGTTGAAGGAGGTTCCCAGTTTTAAAGCCTTATAGGAGAAAGCTTTCTGATAATCCCAAAAGCAAATCCCTCCTGGACTTCTAATTCAGTTCAACTCATGAGTTATGCACTGAGTGCCTATAATATATAATACCTAATGTACAGTGTTTCTCCATGTGTGCACCTATGATATATGAGAGAATCTGCCTTTTTAACAAGTCCACAGGTGATTGTTATGTGTGAGAGGTAATACTTGAAAAGACACAAAGGAGAAAAAGATACAGGTGAAGCCCTGACATTAAAACACAAGAGCATTCTTTAAAAAAAAAAAAGGTTAGAGGCAGGGGGTAGTTCTTAAAAAAAAAGAAATAAGTAAAATACAAGATCATGTAGACTCAGTCACAGTATTAATGGACCAACAGGAAGAGCAGAAGCAGTCAAAAAGGGGATGAAGGTACGTGTTCAGTCTCCTGAAAGGTAGGGAGGTTAACCTGGGCTTCGAGGATGAGTAGGATTTAAAGAGACATAGAAAGCATTCCATGCATCCACAGAGTGATGGAAATGGGCACGCAATTCAGCAAACATCCACTAATTACTAAAAAAAAGACAAACATCACATCAAGTACAATGACTGCCATTTTAATTTGGTTGACTCCCTATGTGAGGGAGACATTTTTGGTTACACGTGACAAAAAATCCAATTTAAACTCACTCAAATCATAAAAACTACAACTAAGTAGTTGCACATTATTGCTTAATTCAGGTGAGACTTGACCCCATGGCTCATGAAGTGCCACCAAGGGCCTGGTTTCTCACTAGTCTCTTCTCAGCCTTCTGTGGCATTGGCACCATCCTCAGGCCTTGTATGCTGAGGCCTTGGCCTGCCCCCCATTGTAGCAAAAGGGCAGCTCAAGTCTGAACCTCGTATCTTCACCAACTCACTAGGATGACAGATGTTCTCTTCCGCTAGCCTCTGCCTATCTTTCAGTCCCACCCTGAACCAGGTTCTCACTTGGTCTCTGCAATCTACTTCCATTGGTCTACTTCAAGCTCATCAAATATGCTACCTTACTTCTATCAGAGCACATGGATCTCCATGGTGTATTCTTCCTCCTCTTTGCCTGGTTAAGGCACACTCAGACTTCAGCTCCCAGCTTAAATTTCAGGACCTAAAGTCAGACTTCCTTGCCATCCTCACCTACCAGAAAAGGTCAGCCCCTGTTATATGCTCTCAATACACAGTGTAGTTCTCTTTTGTGGCAATATATTATTATAACCATTTGAATAGTGTTTGTTTCTTTCATGAGAACAGAAACCATGTCTGATTTTGTTCACCATTGTATCCTCAGCATCAAGCATGTGTCTGGACAGTGGGAACTCAATAAATATTAGTTGGATGGATAGGTGGATGGATGGATGGACAAACTTGGCTTCTAAACCCGGCCATGTAACTAATTAGCTGCATAACCTTCAGCTTTTTTGAGATTCAGTTCTCTCAAGTGTGAAATGAAAAGGTTGGACTAGTTGACCTTTAAGATCTTTTCCGAATTTAAAGCACTGCATTCATAAAGTGTTACTGGCAAGAGAATTTCTTTAACTGCTGGTATCATGAAACCAAACTAAAAAGTGATGCTTTTGGTTACTCTGCTATCCTTTCACGAATGTTATTTTTAATCTAATTCTGACTTTGTGTGGTCTCGTGTGGTAGTCAGCAATCTGGAGAAATTCGTATCCTGCAACTGTTATCAAGCAGCTGGAATTGCCAAATAGCTAACACAAGTTAGAAAAAGATATGCTGACAGTCTAGGCAAATGTTAAATGAAATGTTACTGAGAGCATTTTACACATGTTCCTTTCCCCACCCCACCCCAAAATTGGCAGTATTCAAAGTAAAGGTTGATTTGGTTTAATGCACTGTTAAAAATAAAATTTCCATCTTTGAGTGATGGTTCATATGGAACATTGTGATATTGAACTAGTTTTATTTTTAATGTATAAATAGCCTTAGTGTATTCAAATTCATAGAAATTTGATTAGATCCTAAATATATTTTCATTCAGGGTCCAATTCATAGCCATCTATTTGTGCATTTAAAAAGAAAATACAGGGGCGCCTGGGTGGCGCAGTCGGTTAAGCGTCCGACTTCAGCCAGGTCACGATCTCGCGGTCTGTGAGTTCGAGCCCCGCGTCGGGCTCCGGGCTGATGGCTCGGAGCCTGGAGCCTGTTTCCGATTCTGTGTCTCCCTCTCTCTCTGCCCCTCCCCCGTTCATGCTCTGTCTCTCTCTGTCCCAAAAATAAATAAAAAACGTTGAAAAAAAAAATTTAAAAAGAAAATACAATTCATCTTTTCACTTGACATGCCTATGAAGCGCAAGATAAAATTTCTTACCTGCTCCCCCATTCAACATCTGGATCTGAACGATAATCTGCCTATAAATAAGAAATGAGAATTTTGATCAGGCAGCTTTGCAATCTGTTCAAAGCAGTCTGGGAATACTTGATTGCATAACAAATCTCCAAGTAAATTAAGTGGTGTTAAGACAGTTTAACTACCATAAAATATTTTATTATATTCTATATCCCTTAAAAATTTATACTTTCTAATGAAGTGATGCAGCCAGAGTACTGATAAAGAGAAAGCACTATACGGAAATGTCCCTGTAAAAAGAAACTCCCCTTTTTGAGGAAACCAAGGCCCCATTGTTCCTTATACTTCCTCTTCTAAGTGACTGGGATAGGAACTGGCCAATTGTTCCTCAAACCCATTTCCATTTCTTCCTTGGCTCCCCTGTAGACTACATTTCCCAGCCTCCCATGTGACAGATTCCTGACCAATGGAATATAGGCAGGAAGTTATACACCCCATCTCCAGGCCTGGCCTCAAAAATGCTCCCATGTAATCCTCTACCCTCCTTCCTCCCACATGTTGAAGGTAGCAGACAGAGGTAGGTCTGCCTGGTTTCCTGAACACTGTGTGGGGCAGAGTCTCTCTCCATTTTTTCGTATTTTCAACCAAATTAGAGGTAGCAAAAGAGGGACAACATTATTTCATCCTTCATTCTTCATATCTCAAGCTTCAGAGCACAGCACACAACCAAACCTAGAGTGGTTGTTTTTTTTTAAAGGTGACACGAGTTTATCCGTCTTATCTGTATACCATTTTGTTTTAATAGATTTTAGCCACTATGAAAACATAAAGGGTCAGGACCAGAGCAAACTAGTCTCAGTGATGGGTCTTGTTATCAATTTTGTTTTTTATCGGTTTTCATCAGTTGATCACATAGTGCTCCCCCCTTGAACAGAGGCTCCTTAACCACGTTAGGATCTACATTTGGCTGCTAGTTATGGAGACCTGAGACACAAATGGTTCAACTAAGACAGACATTAATCCACCCCATCCCCACCATGTAAAAGAAGTCTGTAGCTAAGCAGTAGAGCTCCATGGCATCATCCTAGACCCAGTCACCTACTATATTTCTAGTCCTTCATTCTTTTTTTTTTTAAGTTTATTTATTTAGAGAGAGAGAGAGAGTACATACAAGCAGGGGAGGGGCAGAGAGAGAGGGAGAGAGAAAATCCCAAACAGGCTCTGCACTGTCAGCGCAGAGCCCAAAGTGGGGCTTGATCCCACTAACCACGAGATCATGACCTGAGCCAAAATCAAGAGTCAGACGCTTAACCAACTGAGCCACCCAGGCGCCCCTCTATTCCTTCATTCTTAGAGTGTGACTACCATCCCCTCAAGGTCACCTCATTGTTCCACAATGGACACTGGGAATCCAGTCATCATGCCTGCATTCCAGTCGGGATGAAGGGAAAGGAGTGAAAAGTATAAAGCATGTATGCTAGCTATTTACCCTTTTCTTAAAAAAAAAAGGGGGGGGGGAGCTAAACAACAACAACAAAACCACACTTTTTCTGGGAAGTCCCACTGCGTGCAGACAATTTCAGCATACAGCTCTTTGGCAACACCTTGCCCCAACTGTTTTAATAGAAGAAGGGGATAAATCCTTCCTCTAGAAGCAGGTATTCTTTGTTACAGCCATTTCTCAGGCTTGGTTCTGAAAAGAAAGTTTTAATTAAAAAAGACTGATGAGATTTTTTTTCCTGTGCTACCAGATGAATGCATTATATTTACGAGAGCTATCGATCCAATTCAATTGCCTTCCATAAATTTGCACATATTGTTTATTGATTGTCTATATAACCTATTCATTTTGTACTTTCTTTCCTCTCTGGGCAAAAGTAAATTATTATTATTTTTTTCATTGTATTACAGGCCTTCTAGGTTATCTGCCTAACCCACCAACTCCCCTCTCTGAGAACTGCTCTCCCAGACAAGAGTGGTCCCTGAGTCATATTTATAACTACCTAACCTACCCCTTGGCCCTTGAATATTGCGTCAGGGATGAAAACTTACCCAAGCTAAGCAGACCTGTTTCTCTCTTTTGAGACTTTGGATCTGTGATCAAAAGCACAAGTCAGTCTCCACTAGTCATTTAAACAAAGGATATATAAGTTCAGAAACAATGGGGCAGATATCTTCTGCCAAGTTTATGCCAAGAGAAGTACTTTGCAAATAGAGGAGAGGGAAGCAGAGATGGTGCAGCCTTTGTTTTGCAGATCAATGTTTTCTGTGGATATTTCCCCCAAAAGTTACATCCAAGTAGATGAAAGGGAAGGACTATAAAGAGCTGGTGTAGCTCATGTCAAGGGCTTACCTTTACTACTATGACCTAACCAATATGATCCCAAACCTTTCCATCTGTGATCTTCCCATGTGGTACACCGGAACCAGCATGAAATTTGCTGGCTTTTTTATGTGTTCCCCGATCCCCATCCCTAGTGTATAGTTCATTGAGTAGGTATCTGTTACTTCCTGCCAGGAGAGTCATCTTGCCTGCCATATGTCATCACAGGCTATTAAGGGAAAAAGATAGTGAAAAGGGGTTGGTCTATTGGTTTGGCTTGTTGGATTCAATTTGAGAAACTGAGTTCAACTGAGGTTCTACACTGTGCTAGGTCTTGGGACTGCACATATGATTAAGACATGGACCCTGTCCAGGAATTTATAATTTGCTATCGTAAATGACTCTCACCCAACTCCAGTATTGTATATGCACATCAAGTCATATCTAGCAAGAAGGAGTTCAGATCTCTTAGTTGGAAGATGACTTAGTAGCCTAGAGGCAGAAAGGGGAGATGATTCCATTGATTTTTTAGAAGAAGGAAACCCTTTCAAAGTTTTTTTTTTCCTCTCTGACCTGATTTTTACCTACTCCCCTGTTTTTCTACACTCTGTATAGATAACTCCATGGAGGAGGGCATCAAAAAGAATGCCAAAGCAAAGTAAACAAAAAAATATCTATACATAACTATTTTTAGGTAGTTTTCAAGTCAAAAAGCTCAGAATTATGCCAGGTTATGAAAGTCTATAAAACTTTTAATGCAGGCAGAAGAAAAGAGCAATATTTTTTCTTAGTCTTCCCTTTTCACTCTGATCTGTTTTGACCTTAAAAAAAAAAAAATTAAGTTCCCTGCCTTCTGGAACTTTTTACCAGCAGGAGGTGAGAAATCACATAAATTGCTGGAAACAAATGGTAACAGTCAGTCATTTCTTTTATAATGGACCATTAGGTTGGTGTATTTGCATGTATCATTAAGATTTATTACAAATTCTCTAATGGAATGACAATGCTAGAGATATAGTCTGTCTAATACAATTAGAATGTAGGCTTCTGGGGTAAAATTGCTACACATTTTCCTTGGAGGACAAAAAATGTGTATCTTCTGCCATGAAAATACCAGTGAGAATAAAGAAGCTATTCTGAATGCTTTTGTCCATTTTTACCATTTTTTATTGTAACAAAATTCTTATGAATTTCACATTAGCTGGTGAGTCTTCTGAAAAAAATTTTTAATGCGGAACACAGGATAATCAAGATCAGGAGGATTATCTTTTATTTGTTGATGGAGAAGTCAAATGCTTTATGGGTACAGTTATCAGGAAGGCCAATGTTATGTCCCCACAAAAAACTGTAGGAGCACTCACCTGAGCGATGCTTCCTTGGGGCAGATGAGAGATGGAACTAGATACAAACTCTCAGAGGGGTCAGAACAAAAAGCCAGGCCTTATTCAGATATGCACATAGGTCCATCCCAACCTAGAGGTTGGTTTTCAAGAGTTTCTGGTACCAGATCTAATTTGCATACCTCCTTTTCTCATCAGTACTTGGAACTATTGGTCAAACAGCCCCTTGCTTCATGGAAGGCGTCCCTGGTGAATACTGCTCCCTTCTACTCCTTGAAATGACAGAACTTTCCCATCATCCCTTGCACTGTTGCCACAGCTCCCTTAGCACCTCACTCCAGGGAAACCATAAAGCCATATGAAAGTCAAATCCAACGTAATTCCACATCTGGAAGAGTTTGGGGGAATGTCTTCCCAAGCCTGTAGTTTTACACTGATTTTTTAAAAGTGAATCTAAGCATTTTGGAGACTTTATTTTTTAGTCACAACATTAATTTAACATATTAAATATTATGCTTATATTCTATAGAAAGGTAGGAATAGTAAAAAGAGTGGAGAGAACTGGATTCAAAAACCAGGGACTTTAACATGTATTTTTTAAAGAAATGAATAATTTAAATCTGTCTTTTGGCATCAGAAGAACATTATAGAATATTTTACAGAGGAAAATTTTGGTTATTTGAAATTGAGTGATATGGTAGGCTTTAGCTATGGATCATTATAAGTGGAGTAGGGCTAACTCAGGGGATGCCAGAACCCCAAAGGAAAGAAAATATTAAATAAAAATATCTGGTTTATTATACATTCAGAAGCTCTGAAAATTTCTTTCTAAGTATACTTGAAATGTCTATGGTGTACTTTATTACAAATGAGGAAATAGAGTGTGAAATTAAGTGAATTACTGAGTGGTCAATCAATTTAAGTACATAAAGTGGAATATTCACTGAAGTGGTTACATAGTGTTACTGTAGGGAGAGCCATCATGGAATGCACATACGTACTTTGAAAACAATCCTGAAGTGTGTAAAACCCTGTTGATCAATGCTTTCTCCAGATACTCTCCCAAATGTTTCATCCAAGTAAGTGACTTACAAGGACCACCGACAGCTGGTGGATCTGGTATCAGTTGCTTTCAAAACTACTGTTTTATTATTATGACCTAACCAATACAATCTCAAACCTTTCTCTCTCTGGTCCTTTCACATGGCACATTGAAATCAGCGTGCAATTTGGTAAATTTTTTTTATCTCCCTCATCCCCACCCCCATTCCTATGTCCAGTACATATTCCCAAGTATTTGTTTACTTATTCATTTATGCATTAATTTATCAATCTGTAAGCAACCAGAGGGCAGAGACTGTATGTAGTTCATCTCAGTATCCTTAGTGCCTGAGACATAATGGGTATCCAGCAAATGTTTGATGACAGCCTAATTATGAATCTCAGTCATTTATTAGCGTTGTGGTCTTGGGCAATAAATGGAGATCTCTGAGGCTCAAGTCTTCTCATCTATAAAGTGGGGATTAACAATAATACCTGTTTACATCATAGAGTTATTTTTAGAACCAAATAACACTGTCAGAATATTTGGTTTTTCTTATATCGTCATCATCATTATTGCCATTATTATTCTCATCATGAATTTTCAACTATTACCCAAGAAGAGTGATTAAGTCAGGCCTCTCAAATGTATATGGCTGAATTTAAACTTGAAAGACAAAGCCTGACTCATGAGAAGAGGATAATAATGGGCGATATGTTTACCCTGGAAAATTCGTGTTAGCGGCAAGAGCCCTGTTTGTTAAAATTCAGATATGAATACACAATGAGTATGGCTCAGGAATAATTGCAGCGTATCCATGGTTACAAAAAATCTTGTCAACACCCATTGTTCTATTTATACCTTGGGAGACATGTCACCACATTTCTATAAATAGAGTAGAAATTAATTCATTTCAACACTGATCATGTGCAAGCCTGTAATCTTCTGAGGAATAAAGGAACTGGACTTGAGTGTAATGGAGGAATATGTAATTTCAAGGGTGTAATGGGCCAGATGTCTGAGAAAGAGTCAACACAGCAAAGAAGCAAGAAAGTTTATAAAGGCAAATGAGGCTTCCTAAGATCTTCAGCAAGAGACTACTTAGGGGGGAGTGATCCTGGGAAGCTGAACAACCTTAAGCTATAGTTTCTTCTGACCACTCATTCAGTTTAGATACAAAACAACAAGAGGATTGAAAGATTTCAGATTAAACATGGCAGGGAAAATGATTTTTTAGAAAGGCTATGAGGTCAGAAAGAATGAGAGAGCACAAGACAGCAAATGAGAAGTGGCCATAAAATTTTGAAAGCTGAAAAGCAGGTGGCTAGGTGGTAACTGACTTAGCATAAAGCTAAAACTTAAGTATCCACAAGGATTCAGGGTTAGGTAGCAGTGGCAAGAAAAAACGAATCTGAGTCGCAGAATTCCTGGGATGCTCAGAAATTGGCAGGACCAGGTGCTTCTGAAGGTTTACTGGCAGAAGGCTAAAACATAGCCATAAGTGAGGGCAGGCAGGGGTACTGTACTAAAACCAGAGGAATTAATTCAGAGTTATTATATTCCAAATAGTGATATGCTCCCAATCCCTTCTCCTACTTGGCTCTGAGAATATCAGCAACCACTCACTTACTTCCCAGATAAGATAATAATCCCTGAGAAAGCACTCACAGATACTACCATGTGGGGGTCTCCAATGAAACATCCAAGCCCCCTCTTAATCAACCTATGGTAAGGTCCATCAACTGTCAAGCCCTACCAGTATACACAGTTTCCACTACACTAAGCTTTTTATTTTTATTTATTTTTATTTTTTAATGTTTATTTATTTTTGAGAGAGAGAGAGACAAAGAGACAAAGAGACAGAGCATGAGTGGGAGAGGGGCAGAGAGAGACACACACACAGAATCCAAAGCAGACTCCAGGCTCTGAGCTGTCAGCACAGAGCCCAATGCAGGGCTTGAACTCATGAATTGTGAGATCATGACCTGAGTGAGCTGAAGTTGGATGGTTAACTGACCGAGCCACCCAAGTGCCCCAAAACTAAGTTTTGTAGTGTTTCACTCCTAGACTACCAAGAATTTTCACTTAAAGGAAGATTCTAACATGAAAGACAAAGAAGAAAAATGGAAAAAAGGAACCCAGAGAAAACAGAAACAATGCAGAGAGCAGAGGAAAACTAAGCCTCACTATAAATTATATCCTGAAATGATAAAAGAGATTGCATCATCCAAGGAGCAAGAGCAGCATGCTATAGAAAAAAGGAAGCAATAAAGAGTTCTCTAAAATTAAAATATAACAGAAAATAAATCAATAGAGAAGTTATAAAATAAAGCTGAAGAAATTTTATAGAGAATTGAATAGATAGAAAAAGAAAAGAAATGGAAAAGACAAGAAAAAAATAAGAAAATCAGAGGATCAATCTATAAGGTCCAAGACTGTATCATAAGAGTTCTGGAAAGAAAGACATAAAAATGGTGAGGAGAAAACAATAAAAAACAAATAATTAAAAGTTCCAGAACAGAATAAGGAGCCAACCTCCTGCCCAGCACTTTACTCTTGCTAAGGTATTACTATAAAATTTCAGAATACTGGGTATACGGGGAAGATTCTAAAATCTTCCAGAGAGGGGAGTCTGGGTGGGTCAGTTGGTTAAGCATCCATCCAACTCTTGATTTCAGCTCAGGTCATGATCTCATGGTTCCTGGGATAGACCCTTGTGTCAGGCTCTGTGCTGCTGGCATGGAGCCTGCTTGGGATTCTCTCTCTCCCACTCTCTGCCACCCCCCCCCCCAAAATAAATAAACACTTAAAAAATAAAATAAAATAAAATCTTCCAGAGAAAAAATATAGCTCACAAAGAAAAGCTAAAGAAGCAAGCTGGCTAGAAGACAGTGGAACAACGCTATCACAATTCTAAAAAAATAATTTTGACATAGAATTCTACACATAGCCATCTCATCAATCTGTTTTGATGGTGGTTTAAAAATATTTTCAGGCATGTAATGTCTCAAAAACATATAGGGCCTCAAAAGCCTCAGGAAACTACTGGGATGTTGTGATATTGTGATTTATATTTATTTCTTATTAGAAATATAGATTTGGTCTTTGTCTCAGTTTACCTTTGGAATTTCCTGTGATGAGAAGGATAAAGGTGTCATTTGTTATGTTAATGAAGTGATTTTTAGAAACCACTGGTTTGCCTGTGGAGCCAATCATGTGATTAAAAAGGTGAAACTTTCAGTCCCACCCACCCCCAATCTCTGGGGAGGGAAGTGGGGCTGGAGATTGGAGTTCAGTCACCAATGGCCAATGATCTCATCAATCATACTTATGTAATAAAGCCTCCACAGAACCCCAAAAGGACAGTTTTGAGAGTTTCCAGCTGGTGAACACATGGAGATGTGGGAAGAGTGACGGGCTCAGAGAGTATGGAAGCTCTGGGCCCCTCTCCCCATACCTTGTCCTATGCATCTCTTCCATCTGGCTGTTCCTGAGTTACATTATTTTATAACAAACCAGCAATCTAGGAAGTAAAATGTTTCTCTGAGTTCGGTGAGCCACTCTAGCAAATTAGTCAAATCCAAGGAGGGGGCAGGTATAACCTCCAATCTATAGTCAGTAGTAGTCAGGTTAGAAGTACAGGTGACGGGGCGCCTGGGTGGCGCAGTCGGTTAAGCGTCCGGCTTCAGCCAGGTCACGATCTCGCGGTCCGTGAGTTTGAGCCCCGCGTCAGGCTCTGGGCTGATGGCTCGGAGCCTGGAGCCTGTTTCCGATTCTGTGTCTCCCTCTCTCTCTGCCCCTACCCCGTTCATGCTCTGTCTCTCTCTGTCCCAGGAATGAATAAAAAACGTTGAAAAAAAAAATTTAAAAAAAATAAAAAAAAAAAGAAGTACAGGTGACAACCTGGACTTTCGATTGGTATCCAGTCTGACTCTGACGTACTGGGTCGGGGCAGCCTTGTAGGACTGAGCCCTTAATCTATGGAATCCAATGCTATCTCCAGGTAGATAATGTCAGAATTGAGTTGAATTGTAGGACAACCAGCTGGTTTTGGAGAGTTGCTTGGTGGGGTAGAACCTCTATCCCCCTCTGTTGGAATTGACATCAGTATCAGTAGACGTGCCCACCAAACTGAGGGAGTCAACTAAGACAGAAGATAAAGAAAGGATCAAGAAAAGGAATCAAACAGAGGAGAGAGAAGATAATTGTCTTCCACCAGGATGAAGGTGAAGAAAATCCCGGGACCACACAGCTAAGAAGTGGACCCAGAGAACCACTGATTCAGACTGAAGAAAGAGGATGAGGGCTCCAATTATGGTAACGCCAAACACAAAATGAAGCTGTAGATTACCACACACGTGTGATGCACTCAAAGGGAATTGATGCTTCTGGCCGAGTGTTTGAGGATGAGTTAGGGAAAGATATGCAGAAAACCAGTCCAAGAATTATGCAATCATCAGCTCCCAAGAACACAAAGCTTTTCCAAGAAAAGAAATGTAATGATTATATACTACATAATTCATTTATACATTATAGTTACAAAGTCATATAAGAAACAGTGACTTCTGATCTTTTTTCAAATTTGGTATAACAGAACTGGAAGGTAGGATGGAGTAAATAGGTGAGTTTTGGAGCTCAGTGTGAGATTGGAAGGGAAGGGGAGGGGAAGAGTTAAATCCTCAGCCTCTGTACTAATAAATTCACAAATAGCACCAAATTAGAAAAAAATTAGAACTCTCAGTGTTGATTTAAAATAAAGAGATAAATCCCAGAAAAAAAATAGCTAATAGAATCAATAGTGATTGACTCTTAGAAGTGGGTGACAGACATGGAGAAAGGTGGGGAAAGAGATTATTTATTTTCATTGACAACCTCGTAGAATAGAACCTTATGAATTTGTAGAATTGTGTGATTAAAAATTAATTTTTTTAAAAAAATATTGCTGTATATCTTCCATTTCCCCCTCAGATCTACCCTTTGCCCTGCTCCTCCCCATTGAGTGTCCTGGGAAGTTGACTCACATGGACCCCACCAACAGTCTTAGCTGAATCAGCTAAACAGTAGAGACTGGAGTGAGAGAGAAGAATTAGACCAGGGCATTAATGTCACAGCTCCCTCTGTATGCTGGCACCACAGGCCGTCTACATCCCTCCAGCGAAGGTCACAACTCCAGTTGGGTGGTCTACAAGGCTCTCTCTCCACTTGCACTCCAGACCTAATAATGGTAACAGCTCCACTAATCTATATTCAAGTACCACACTTTCCCTTGGGATTTCTCTTTATCTAAACCTTTAAGAACAGTTTCTTTTTTTTTTTTTTTTTTTAAGTTTATTTCTTGAGAGAGTGAGTGCTTGTGTGAGTGCGGGGAAGGGCAGAGAGAGAGGAAGAGAGACAGAATCCCAAGCAGGCTCTGCAGTTTCAGTGTGGAGCCCGACGTGGGGCTCAAACTCACGAACCTTAAGATCATGACCAGAGCCAAAATCAAGAGTTGGATGCTTAACTGACTGAGCTACCGAGGCGCCCCTAAAAACAACTTCTTCATTAAAATTCTCTTCAAACTACGGAATTTAAATGTGTCATGTTCCTGCCAGGACCATGACTAATCCAGAGCTTAAGGTACATATGCCTCTAGATTGACTAGAAAGTAATGATAATTATATTTTCTTAACTAATAACACAAGCACATCTCTCTTCATCACAAATCTCTGGAATCATGAGTTTTTCTCAAGACTTACTGACTTGGAGTAGTTATGAGTTTGCAGCAGATCTGAGATTTCCCATATCCCCCTGCCTCCCATATATGCATAGCCTCCTCCATTATCAACATCCCCACCAGAGTGGTACATTCATTACAACTGATATACTTACACTGACATGTGATAATCACCCCCAAATCCACAGTTGACATTGTGATTCACTCTTGATGTTCATTCTAAATTCATCATTATAGCATCATGCAGAGTATTTTCACTGCCCTAAAAATCCTCCGTGCTTTGCTTATTCATCCCTGCCCCCTGCACACATGACCCCTGGCAACCACTGATCTTTTTATTGTCTCCATAGTTTTGCCTTTTCCAGAATGTCACATTAGTTGAAATTATACAGTATATAGTTTGTGTTGTTTTGAGATCCTTTTTTCTAGTTACATACTTCTAGAAAAAATTGGAAAATAAGGAAATTAATCACTAGTCCTTAATTCCACAAGCCTGAGTCAACAGACACTGAACATTTTGGTGTGAAAAACTATAGCAGAATCATAATTAGGCACCACTTCAAGTACATATTCTTTAGGCAATGTTCAATGTTTATATAGAGGAGATGTATTATACAGGAATGGCAGAATATAGAAACGCTCAGTAGCCCCAGCCTCTCTTCATGCTCCCAATAATATGACTCCAACCCAAAATTCTACACTTCACTCAGCTCTACTTTGAGTTCACCATCTTTACCTCCAAATGGCTTTGCAAAGTATTCCTTCCAACCATGCACAGTGCTGTGTGAGAGAAGTTTCTCCATCTTGGCAACATTTCCAATGATGTTTAGTGCTCTTTTACCAACCCTGCTTCTTAGCCATTTGTACCCTAGGAAGATGGCCATGCCTGTTTTCCCACTTTGGCACCAAACTAAGCATGGTAAGAGGAGATCACTTCAACATTGGCAGCAGCAGTAAAGCTGAACTAAAACATGATTTGCAATTTTCCAGTTATCCTATAAAAATGTCAGCTTATCTTGTTTTACAGTCACCTCCACCAAAGTTTCTTCGTGAAGTGTTCACAAAGAGATATTAATTTTGATCCATAGCTGGTGTAAGGGGGAAAAAATCAAGTAAGTGTTATAAATAAATACTTTAACTTGGATAAATGGAATGGCCTATAGATGAATGAACTTCACCGACAGAACATACCGTTAGGGAAAAGGAAAAACTTGTGTCATCAGTGAGTCAAACTCTCACTGCTGTTTAACTTTATACTGTTATTGCTAAAAGCACAGGAGCAATGGTGACATCTTGTGTCAGGTTAAAAAGTAACAAGATCTTAATTTTTTGTGGCACCTACTGGGAATACTTCAGATGAGCAGTAGCTAACATTCATCTTTCTTTACCTGCTCCTTTTAGCTGCTGATCAAATAATACAACAGGGGAATTCCTTTCGCGGGTGCAGAGATTATATATTTTCGGGAATGATGGGGAAACTCTGGTTGGCACTTGGCTCATCTAACGGCCACCTCAAGAATAGGGCAACCAGGAGTCCCAGTCCAGTTCTTCAACTCAGCCTTTCCTCCTCACCAGCAGGTCAGACACCTGCGGTCTGGGCCCACCCACCATCAGCCTCAAGCAGCCTGGTGGGAGCTGTGCAGCTCTGTAGTAATTGCACCGGTGATCCAACTGCTTCAGGCATTGTCCTGATCTTATTTTTACAGCAGGCCTTTCAATGTCACAGGCCATGACTAAAACCTCTGGAAACATTCTGGAACCACTGTGGAACCACTGCTGATAGCAGACACTTGGGGAGCCGAATCTTTTGTTTCATATACTCTTCACGAGAACAGTGGTTCTTAACCCTGGGCGCACAAAACCAACCTGGGGAGCTTATAAAAATATCAATACCTGGGCCCATCCCAGAGAAACAGAATCAGAATTTCTGGGAGTTCAGGCACACATTTTTTGTCAAGTCTCCCCAGGTGATACTTGCATGTGACTTTCACTCAGGTCTCTTGTCCTGGGAACTCAGCCACCATGCTGTGAGAAAGCCGAAGTCACATGTAAAGGCCATGTGCATCCTTGTGTTTAAAGATGTAGGCCAATCTCAGTGCATATCTCTGATTACATTTTCTTTAAAAACAACAACAAAAAGCTTCTTAGAATTATTGAGTAAGAGTATCCTTGTAAAATAAAGATATTAATTAAAAATTATTTCATTTTTAAATTTTAATAATTAAAAGAATTTAATTACTTATTTTAAAAAACATGTTGCCATATAACTTCCCAGAAAGGTAAGTCTTTCCTCAAAATAGCTCTCTCTGTTCTTGCCTTCCTCAATCCTTCTCCTCCCATTCTCCATGAAACTCACTTCAGTTATGCCTTTCATGTTATCACTCCACTGAAGCCACTCTCCACAGCTCCCTAATGATCTTCATATTGCTGAATCCCCGGTTGAGTCTTCTCTTACACTGACCTAGCAGCAGCAGTTTGCACAGTCCATAATCCCTCCTCCTTGATACACACTTCTTCCTTGGTTTCCGGGGTCCCACCCTCTCTTGCTTTCCTCATCTCACTGACTGCACCTTCTCAATCTCCTTTGCTGGCCTCCTCTTCTTTTCATGTAATGTTCCAGGGCTTAATACTGGCTCTCTTCTTCTCCGCCATTCTCTGTATGATCTCAACCCATCTCGAGGCTTTAAATGGTACAGAATGCCTTTAATTCCCCCTAGTTATATCTCCAGCCCATACTTCTTTCCAATTCAGGCACATACATCCAACTGCACAGTCAACAATCCCATGTGACAGACACCTCAAACTCAACATTTCCAAACTGTTTCCCCCCAAACCTTCTTCTCTACCAGCAACCTTTCCTCAAGTAGTGGCAACATCTGCCTTCTATTTGCTCAGGCAAAAACTCTTGACACATTCCCAACTCTTTTCATTTTCTGCCACCCCATATCTGATTCATCAAGAAATTATGATGGTTTTACTTTCAAAATACATCCACGATCTGATCTCCTCTTACCACCTCACTGGTACCACCCTGGTCCAAGCACCTGGCCTCTTGCCTGGGTAATTGTAACTCTGCCTGAATTGTAGGTCTCTCTGTCTGAATCTGTCCTTGCCACACATGTATTCTAGCAGCCAGGGAGGTGGCACCTTCTATAACATGTGAGATCATACTGCTGTCTCTGCTGAAACTTCTCCAATGGCTCCCCTTTTCTTCCCACATTCAGTGTCCCTTTCCCTGCTCCACATGTTTGGTTTTCTATTGCTAGTATAGGAGAAGAAAATTTTACTTCTACTCTTCTAAGTCCTTTGGCTGGCCTAATCATTAAATTGACATAAGACAGATTAACAGGAGAAAAACAAATTTAATTTTGTCCGTACGGGTGCCCCAAAGACATGAGACTCAAAGGCAGTCAGCCAATTAAGACTTATATGCCATCTTGAGCTAAGAAATGAGATAGGGGCTGGGCCTTCAAAGGGGAGGAGGACATTAGATGTTTGCCTTGACGCACAGATAGGTCTTTCTGATGAAAGTTATCTCCGGTAATAGCTCTCCTTCTGGACCAGGCTCCCTGTCTAAATTCTTTTAGGCAGTTAAGGGAGATGTAAAAGTTTTTCTTGAGTCTGCTGGGTCTTGATTGCCTTCAGCTCAAAATAATCCACATGTCAAAGTGGCACATTTTAGAATGGCAGGCATGCTCTGCTCCCTCTCGCTCGTCTCACTTTCTAGCATATTATACGGTTTGCTTACTTATTGCATCTTTCATTTATTGTCTGTCTCTCCCCAGTAGCATATAAGCTCTATGACGGCAGGGATCTCTTGTCCATTTTCTTCACTCATGTACCCCAAGACCCTAGAAGAATGCTTGGAACAATGAAGGCCTTCCCTGAATATTTGTTAAATGGACTAATGAACGAATAGAAGTTATTACTCTACTGTGAGACCTCTGTTATGGCAGGATACCATAACTTCATTTATCTACCCCCTAGAAAAAGGGCATGTAGACAAGGTTTGTCTGCCTGACCTCCATTTCCCCATGCAAGGTGTATTCAGGTTGCACTGGTAAGCTCCACTCCAGGCTTCTTTCCCTCACAGAGGTCCAGACTCCCAGATTAGGCCTTTTTCCTCTCCCGCCCCCATTCTGTCTCTTTCCTTCCAGCTATGAATATCAGCAAATTGTCAGCAGGAAAGCCTCCAGTTAAACTAATTCCAATTAGACTAATTCATAAAGGTGTTTGTGATGTCTTTGTTCCCTTCCCCAAGTCTCTTCCCTAAACCCTGAGGCTGAGGATGAGCCATAGGATTAGCTAAACTCAGTTTATCCATTAGTTCTTCAGCATGACAGTATGTTACTCCCAGGAATATTTGTATTTCAGAGATAATTGCTCCAAAGGGACGTTGCTTACATTTTGACAAACTTTCATGATATCCCAAACCTCCATTATTCAAGATTCTGAACAGGAAAAAAATATTATTGTAGCAATAGGAAAAGACAAAAAAGAAGTAGCCCTTTCACTTATTCATTCATCAAATATTTTTTGATCAACTATTATGGGTAGTCACTGTGCAAGGCACTGAGGATAGAGTAAAGATCACGAAAGACTAAGTCACACTCCCAATGCAGCTCCCATCCAATATCTGGATTTAAATGTTCTATGCAATGGCTTTAACATTAATTAACTAATTAACACTAATTCACATTTATTAATTTAAAATTTTCTCCAAGCGTAAAAGCATGATCTTAATTATTAGACACTGTGATCAGTTTTTCTTTGCCAGTCAGAATACAAAGGACTTTTATGCTGTGAATGAAAGGACTGTTAAAATAACCCACAAGATAGGCTGGGGAAGAAAAAGCTGATATCCAAAGCAAAGCCAAAACATTACATTACCATTGAAAGGAAGCAGAATATGCCACCCCAAAATGTGCCACTTTGACATGTGTATTATTTTGAGCTAAAGACAATCAAGACCCAGCAGACTCAAGAAAAACTTTTACCTCTCCCTTAACTGCTTAAAAGAATTTAGACAGCAAGCTTGCCCCAGAAGAAGAGCTATTACCAGAGATAACTTTCATCTGAAAGATCTATCTGTGCAGCGGGGCAAACATTAATAACCAAACTTCTGCTGTTATATCCTGTGAATTGCCCTCTTCCCCTTTGAAAGCCCAGGCGCCCATCCCATTCCTTGGCTCAAGATGGCATATAAGTCTTAATTGCCTGGCTGCCTTTGAGTCTCATGTCTTTGGGGCACCCACACAAAGTAAATTTGTTTTTCTCCTGTTAATCTGTCTTATGTCAATTTAATGATTAGACCAGCCAAAGAATCTAGAAAAGAAGAAGGGAACATTTTTCTACCCCTACACCATCAGGTCAGCAAAGGCCCTCGTTATTCCTCTTTTCTAAGCTAGAAAGATCTGCAGAAGGGTCAGAAATTGCACAAGCCAAAACTGATCTCTTTCTGTATTCTACCTGTGTCTTTTTTTAGGGTGAGATCATGAGTCCCATTGGACAGGCTGTGAATCCTCCTCTGTTCCATATTTTATAATGTGATGACTGGGCCTTTCACACGTCACATAATCAGTGAGCCATCTTGTGAGGAAGGCATTGCAATCTGTATCTTGCAGATGAGGAAAATGAAATTGAGAGAATAAAGTAATTTGCACAAGACTACCCCCTGCTCTAACTGCTCATGCCAGTATTTTAAAAGCCAAGTCTTGCTGCCTCTTTTGCCAGTATTGTTTTCACTGCAACACACTGCCTCCTGGATCATAGTTTTGTGAGATAAAAATTAATAACTTCCTAATTCTGGTGTGAGAATGGAAGGGGCTCCTCTTTGTTTAGAGAAGAAGAACCAAGAGGGGACGTAACTGGTTTTTGAATTTAATAATAGTGGAGTGACAACAGAGCCTGGGTAAATCATTCATTTTCTTTTCCTGCATCTAGGTTTCTTTAGGTGATAAGTGGGAATAATGAAATAGAAAAAGCTCAAAGGGATACTAGGCAAACAAATCTAGTGTTTATGACAATTTGACAAAGGAACACTAAAAATTCTTATTAGTATATTTCTTATCTTTGTTAACAAGACTATTGTAAGAACACCTGGAAACAATAAACAACCAAAATTGTTCACAGACAGGACAATGGATAAGTGAATTGTGGTAATGTTCACCAAATGGAATATAAGAACAGCAGTAAAAAGGAATGAACTTCAGCTATAAACAATAAGTGAATTGATGAATGTTAGAAACTTGAGTGAAAAAACACTATACACATTATGATGTCATTTTTTTATAAAGCTCCAAACAAAGCAAAAATAAACTGTTTAGGAATGCATCTATATATGGCAAAAAGTGTTTTGTTTTTAATAAAAGGGAATGCAAAATTCAGAAGAGCAGTTATTTTGGTGGAAAAAGTAAAAATCATGGAGGAGAGGCCACATATTAATGTTTCAACCCTTGTGTATTTATATTTTAATATTTTCCACAACATACATACATATATGTATATGTATATATACATTACATATTACATTTACTATTTTCTTAAGTAGGTTTCACACCCAGCACGGAGCCCAACGTGGGGCTTGAACTCAAGACCCTGGGCTAAGACATCAACACCTGGGCTGAGATTAAGAGTTTGATGCTCAACCAACTCAGCCACCCAGGTGCCCCCATTCATTATTTTGTATACATAAAACATTACATAATAAAAATTTAAGAAAAAAATATTTTTCTGTCATAATATTGTGATGTAAATTCCTAAAAGATCTTAAGACCAACGTATTCTCCTTGAAAAGTTGAGAATTTGTATGAATTGAGAAGGAGGGACCAAGTGAAGTGTCAATTCTGGTGCAAAGGACTCACAATGCATTTCTCCAGGTAGCTTTTAGAGCAGCCCTTATCAACTGATACAGCAGTTTCCTGAAACCCAGGATCATACTTCCAACCCAACTCCAAATACCTCAGAATTATTGAACTGGCTCATGCTAGCCAGCCAGCTCCCTTCCACCAGGGATAGGACCATTTGACAAATTATATAACCAATTTGAGGATTTATCTTTTTTTTTTTTAAGTAAGCTCTATGCCCAATGTGGGGCTTGAAGTCACAACCCCAAGATCGAGAGTTGCATGTTCTACTAATTGAGCCAGCAGGGTGCCCCATTCGAGTAATCATCTTTTGATTCAACACAACAAATCTTCAGTCTGGGACACTGGACAAGCATTTTTCAAAGCCCGGGAAAATAATGATCATTATCAGCAACTTCTCATCATTCTTTGTGTCTTGACGCTACAAGGAGAAAGTTCATGAAAGAACTCAGAAATACTGGAAAAGCCTTTGGGGGCCTAGATTTACAACTGGGAGTTTTCCTTTGGAGTAAGTCTCACAGTCAGAGAAAGTGGAGAGAAGAGAGGGGAAAGTGGGGAGGGAGAAGAGAGAGAAAGAAGAGGAAATGGGGAGGAAAAAGAAGGGAGAGGAGAAGTGATGAGGGAGGAAGGGAAGAGGAAAAGGGGTAAGCTGAGAGAGGGAGAGGAAAGTAAAGAAGGGAAGGAGAAAAACATGGGGGGGGGCAGGAGGGAAGAAATGGGGATAAGGGAAGAGATGTTGGGAGGAGGGCAGAGAGATGGGAAAGAAGAAGGGAGCCAAGGGAGGGAAGAGAAAGTTACACAGTCTGAGGCACCACTCTTCCACATGCTGTGCTAGATTCTTTATTATATACAGGTCATCTCATTTATTTCTCCCAACAACATTGAGAGGAAAGCCAGGAAACTCGAGACTCAGTAAAGATAGAAGACTTAAAGTGACACAGCCAGTAAGTGACTGCATTTAACTCTAGATCTTTCTGACTCGGAAACTAAACTCCTTCTAAGTGCCCACCTCTGGCAATTGAATTCCAAAACAAGGTAATGCACCAAGGAGCAGGGCCCTGGTGCACAGCAATAAGATGGGAACCCCAAATACGTGGACATCTGAAAGTTTCATCTTACTAAAAAGAAGAGTATTTGATCATTCTTGGCTAGTCTTACAAGAAATCTTGAACAGGAGGCAGACAAAAGAAATGGGACACTTAATTCTGAATAGTCAAGAACAACTGATTAAACAGAAGTGTGAAAAACTTTTGAAGAAAGAGATAGCATTATCTAAAAATTCAAAAGGCAAGGACGGTAAAATTGGATGTGGACTTTTAAGAAAACACATTTCTACTGATTCACAGAAAAGAGAAAACCACAGAAGAGATAGTATCAGGGGACTAATTCAAGCTAGAAGCTCTAAAAATAAAGCTCTGCCTATTTAATGAGAATACTAGGGGAGCCTGGGTGGCTCAGTCGGTTGAGCGTCCTACTTCGACTCAGGTCATGATCTCGCGCTCCTTGAGTTCGAGCCCCGCATCGGGCTCTGTGCTGACAGCTCCCTCTCTGCCCCTCCCCAACTCATGCTCTGTCTCTCTCTCTCTCTCTCTCTCTGTCAAAAATAAATAAACTTTAAAAAAAAGAATACTATAATACCACTTAAGACTAAAGTAGAGAAAGAACTAAAGAAACAAAGTTTGCTATGAGCTCAGGTGTTTATAAGGATAAGAACTGGCCACACAACCACTCCTAATTCACTGTGTCCCCAGGGAAGGCTTCTGGCACCAAAAACAAGGAAAGGGGGGTTAATATCTAAAATACATAAAGAACTTATACAAGTCAACACCAAAAAAAAAAAAAAACCATATAAACTGATTTAAAAATGGACAGAGGACCTGAATAGACATTTTTCCAAAGAAAACATCCAGATGGCCAACAAACACGTGAAAAGATACTGAACATCACTTATATAAGGGAAATTCAAATCAAAACCACAATGAGATATCACCTGACACCTGTCAGAATGGCTAGAATAAAAAAGATAAAAAATAACAAGTGTTGCTGAGGATAGGGAGAAAAAAGAGCCCTGTGCAGTGTTGCAGGGAATATGAATTGGTACAGCCACTGTGAAAACAGTATGAATGTTCCTCCCAAAATTAAAAATAGAAGTACCATATTGTTCAGTAATTCCAGGACTGCATATTTACCCAAAGAAAACAAAAACATGAATTTGAAAAGATATATATGCATCCCTATGTTCATTGGAGCATTATTTACAATAGCCAAGACATGGAAGCAATCCAAGTATCCATCAATAGATGAATGGATAGAGAATATGTATACATACACACACATACACACACACACACACACACACACACACAATGGAATATTACTCAGCCATAAATGAATGAGATCTTGCTATTTGCAACAACATAAATGGATGTAGAGGGCATTATGCTAAGTGAAATAAATCAGACAGAGAAAGACAAATACCATATGATTTCACTTATATGTGTAACCTAAAACACAAAACAGACTCCTAAATACAGAGAACAAATTGATGGTTGCCAAAGGGGAGGTGGGTTGGGGGATGGGTGAAGTGGACAAAGGGGATTAAGAAGTACAAATTTCTGGCTATGAAATAAGTAAGTCATAGAGATGAGAAGTACAGCATAGGGAATATAGTCAATAATATTGTAACAATGTTATATGGTGGCAGATGGTGACTTTGCTTACTGTGCTGAGCATTGAGTAATTTATAGAACTGTTGAACCAACAAGTTGTACACCTAAAGCTAATATAACATCGTATGTTATACTCCAATAAATAAATAAATTAAATATATTAATTCCAGGACTAAAAAGAAAAAAACAAGATGAAGGTGACACAGACCCTGGGCTCAAAGCTCCGGGTGCTCCTGGTTCTCTCTTGTGCCCCCACCAGAGTCCCATAGTCACCGATTGAGAGATCTCCATGGGGGTATGGAGGGGTCCAGGAGAAAGAAATGGGAGATAGCCGCTCACTAGTCACTGGTGTCCAGGTCTTAAATCAAAGGAGAAAAGGGAATTCTTGACCTTTCTGCACCATCCATCCCAGGTTCCCGATGCAGGCAAGTGGTTAGGGATGCACAAAATGCCAGGAGGAGGATGCCTTAACCTCCAGGGTCCTGCCAGGAAACAAATGGCACACTCCCATGGGGGTAACGGAGAAGGGTGTAATGAAGAACTGTCTATAAGAGCAAGGGCAAGGTTAAGGGAAACCATCATGGAATGGTGTGGTACCCTGGGGTGAGCAAGTCCCTGAGAACTGAGTCCTGGGAGAGGACTGCCAAGGCACCACAGCCATCATCAATACAAGAATGCAGCTAGTGACAATCCACAAGGAGACAGCGTGGAAGTCAGAATATACCACCCACCTTTCTCTACCCTCCCCCGATGTCCTGCTTGTGCTTCCCGTTGCCAGAGAGTAAATGAGCCCACTGACGCAGACCACAGAGCAAGGCAAAGAGGGATGGGGAGTAAACTCAGAGGGGCAAACAGACAGTAGCCAACACAATCATGGAAAAATTAAGGGTATATGCAAAGATTTAGCTCTAAGGATACTCATCACACATTTCTTGTAAAAGCAAAAATATGGAAATGACCTAAATGTTAGAGAAAAAAATAATGTTATACCCATTTGAGGGCAGAGACGATCTTACCTATTTTTGTATATAAACTGCAGCGATTGGAATAATGCCTCGCATAGAAAATACTCCTTTAACATAAAAAATGCTAGTGTGGGGGCTTAGTTACAGACACAGAAAGATGTTCATTGATTCAGTTCAAAAAACGGGTTACGAAATAAAGTGGTAATGGTCCCATTTTGTTTGATAGCTAGCTACCTAAATACATGCAGGAGGCAGGTTTGGAAAAACGTATGTGGAGATGCTTGGAATGATTAATGACGCTGTGAGGGAAGCTGTGTTGTGTTTTTGTTTTGTTTGTTTTGTCTTTGTGCTTCATTTTCTGATTTTCTGCAATGAATACAAATTGCTTTTGTAATAAGAAAATACATCTTTTTTTCAGTTTCATTTATAAAACAGTGTTCACGTTCCTGGTGTTTTCCTTTCCCTTCCCTGTGTCATCTCTTGCTCCATAACCTTGAGAGTGGCAGCAGATGGCTGGGCAGGCGTGTGGATCGAGGGGAGGGGAGGGAATCCCGCCATATGGGAGTCATGACTCACAGCTTGTGGAGCACCGAGGACCAAAATACAGAAGAGTGGCAGAGGCCTAGAAAAACCTCCTGTTCCCAAGGCTTTAAATCCTAGGAAGCTGAGAATTATAGTACATGCTGACGATGACTAAAAGTATTTTTAAGCTGCGCTGGAAGCAAGATGAACAAGCAGGGAAGAGTGCTAGCGAAAGATGTCACATTACCAGATAGCGTGGAGGAGAAGCAGTTGATTTCAGCTTTGCTTTAATGTCAACCATAAATGAGGCTTTCGTCTCCCTTTCCCTTTCTTGGCCATCATCATCATCATCATCCCCACCATTATCATGGTCACCTTTTCCACAGTCACTACCATTATCGACATCTCCATTCCAGATAGTAGAATTTGCAAGAGCAATACATATGCCTTATCCTTTTATATACTAGAACATTTAACACATGATCCTACATAGGGTAAGCCTGAACCAAAATCACAAGGATAAAGGCATTCTTGTCAAATGAGCAGATAACATGACGCTGGGAGGAAGAGTTAATACACAGCAAGAAAAGTGTATAAATTTTTTTGAGCCAGCATCCCAAAGGGTGGGAAGTTTTCATCATGCAGCCTCACCCCAGTATATTTATACGCATTCATTTCTAAATCTTATACATATTCTACTACTACAGTACAATGCCATATACATTACAAGGTACATATAAAATAAAAACTTTAATGAAAAAGGCAATTTTGTTTTCTACATCCCAGTGGATTATTTTGGGGTTTATATACCTTGCATGGGAAACCACCATCCTAAACGACAGAATCAGGACCCAAAGTTTCTGAAACAAATCCAGAAAGGAGGCTGTGACCAACAACACGAGATTAAATACAGATGAAGGTCAAACGCTGCATCTGAATTTCCAAACTGAGTCCAAGTTGACGAGTTTATTATGCAGGTACACTCTTGTAATACCAACACATCACCACCAGATGACTTCTAGCTCTAGTAATTGAATACGGGTGGACTGAGTAATAAGCAGCATTTAAAGAAAAGCCAACCTTGACAATTATTCAAATGTACCAGATGGTGCCCTGTTCTTGCTACTATCACTATTCAACATTGCCGTATTAAATTAGTGTGTTTTCTTTCTAGGGATTTCTTGAAACAAAATAAGGTTTCAGAGGGCAAGAACAATATATGCCTGCTTCCATCATTTTCGAAAACTGCTTTACTACCAAGGCAACCAGAAATTCTCACTTCCCCAAGAGAGCCCTGCCTTTCCTCCCTTTGGGACCAGCAGCCTAGGCCCGGGTTATTAGTTCTGTTGGTTATTAACTGCAGCAGGAGGAAGGAGGCGTCATCCTTCCTAGTTCACCAGTGTGGTTTCCTTGTCCAATTCCACCCAAATCTGGATGTTCATGTCATAATTTCAGAATCAAATTAGGAAACTTCTGCAGAAACTGCCACCCCCAAAGGGTGGGGTTGGGGAAAACAGAGTGTGTTCTGGGTAGAATAACCTTTGGGCCACAACAGCTTTACGGAAGGTGAAGGGGAGCAGAATATGCAACCCCAAAACATGCCACTTTGGTATGTGGATTGTTTTGAGTTGAAGGCGGTCAAGACTCAGTAGAATCAAGAAAAGCTTTTACCTTTCCCTCAATTACCTAAAAGAACTTAGATAGGGGCCCGGCCCAGAAAGAGAGCTATTATCAGAGATACCTTCTCATCTGAGTGGGCCACCTCACTTGGCAGGGCAACCCTCTCATTACCAAACATCTGCACTTCTTTTGTCCTGTCAATCACCCTTCTTCCCTTAGAAGCCCCAGGCCCTACCCGTTAGCTCAATTTGTCCTTGAGTCTCACATCTTCGAGCTGCCACACATATATAATTAAATTAGTTGTGCTCCTGTTAATCTGTCTCATGTCAATTTCATTATTAGACCAGTCAAAGAATCTAGAAGGGAAGAAGGGGAAAGTTTTTGTCCCCTACAAAGGTTAAGGTATGACGGAGTAAAGAGAACAAACGCTTTGGAGCCAGATCTGGGATGAAATCCTGCCTCTGTTCTGTACTGTGTGACACCGGGCAGGGCCCTGAACTTCTCCTTTACAAAGGGCAGGTAGTAAAATGTCATACAATTTGTTAGGCTTATTGTGGGCACTAGAAATAATATTTATAGAACACCAGGCACAGGATCCATTTGCTCAGTCATGCCTGTGGATGTGAATACCTGAGGCACTTGTTAAAAATACAGATATTGGGCGGGGGGGGGGGGGGGCCGGGGTGGTTCAGTCAGTTAAGTGTCCAACTTCATCTCAGATCACGATCTCACAGTTCATGGGTTGGAGCCTGTGTCGGGTTCTGTCCACTGACAGTGCGGAGCCTGGAGCCTGCTTCGGATTCTGTGTCTCCCTCTCTCTCCGCTCCTCCCCCTCTCGTGCTCTCTCTCAAAAAAAATAAACATTTAAAAATTTTTTTAAAAATACAGATATTGGGGCATCCGGGTGGCTCAGTCGGTTAAGCCACCGACTCTTCATCTTGGCTCAGGTAGTGATCTCACGGTTCATGAGATCCAGTCCCAAGCTGGGGTCTGTGCTGACAGTGCAGAGCTTGCTTGGGATTCTCTCCCTCTCTCTCTCTGCCTCTCCCCTGCTCATGAGCGCGCATGCTCTCTCTCTCTTTAAAATAAATAAATAAACTTTAAAAAAAATACACACATTGCTCCCCCAGAGACTCAGATGTCATAAGCCCAAGGTGAATAAACCATAAACCAGGGTGAACATTCCATAATTCCCTGCCTCTGGGGAATCTATTTTTTTAAGAAGCCCCCCTCCTCCCTGAGGTGACTCTTATTGTCAAACGAGTTTAGGCATTCCTACGCGACATAGATTTACCATTATTGTGATCACTGTCGTTGATATCTGGCTCCTTCCTGTCGCCCACCCGTGCAGCCCTACTCCAGGGTGCCAGTTATGGAGACTGCCTACTTTCTTCCACTGAAGGCGCTGCATTTTCTACTCCACTTCCTTCCTCCCACCTTCACTCCTCAGTCAACCTGCTCTCTGCCATCTGTCGAGTTGGAAAGGCCCTAGTGGATGAATTCACAGGAAGGCTTTGAACTGAAAATGACTTACTGAGTTACGCAGGCCAGGCATATTTCATAATAAGTGGCACAAACTAGAAAAATTCATCCTAAATAATAGCAGTCCTGGCCCAGTGGGAGAAGTTTTGAGAAGAGGGATCTCTCAATTCCTGCCTTTGCCTATGCGCTGATTCATTTGCATGTGTGTAGGAATCACTCAGAAGATCTTGTTAAAATGCAAATTATGCTATTATATACACTAAGATGGGGCCCGAGATTCTGTCCTTCTGCCCAGCTCTGTGGTAATCCCATGCTGGTGGTCCAAGGACATTTTGAGTGTCAATCGTTGGGTAATGGTGAAGAAAAGAGAGCTACATCCCTCAACGTTTGGAAACTTACCAACAGCTAGAGACTGATGTGATCAGGAATGTCTAGAGTCTCATAGTAAAGCAGGAAGAGATAGGCTTGTTGCCACCACACCCACACAGAACCCACAAACACCAAATCAAAACTTTTCAACAACCTCAACAACTTCACTTGATCTTCACCAAAAGGCTGAGAAGCAATCCCTCAACAACATAAAGTAATTTTTTTCCACAAGGAAACATTTCTGCAGGGAAATAACAACTAAGAGCTCCCAAATTAATTGTAAAAAGCATTTGATGCAGTTATTTTAAAAAAGTTTTTTTAATGTTTATTTATTTTTGAGGAAGAGAGAGAGACAGAGAAAGAGAGACAGAGTGTGAGCAATGAAGGGGCAGAGAGAGGGGGCGACACAGAAACTGAAGCAAGCTCCAGGCTCTGAGCTGTCAGCACAGAGCCCGATGTGGGGCTCAAACCCATGAACTATGAGATCATGACCTGAGTCAGGTTGGATGCTTAACTGACTGAGCCACCCAGGCGCCCCGTCCATTTCTTAATTGCCATCTCAAGACTGCCATCCTGCTGGGGGTGGAGGGTGTTCCCTGGGGCTCTCCTCAGTCTTTGCTTCCCTCTGATCATAAACTAATTGGAGGCTCGGGTTGGTGGGTTCGAGCCACGGGTCAGGCTCTGTGCTAACGGCTCAGAGCCTCGAGCCTGCTTCAGATTCTGTGTCTCCCTCTCTGCCGCTCCCCCGCTCAAGCGCTCTCTCTCTCTCTCTCTCTCTGTCTCTCTCTCTCAAAAATAAGTAAACATTAGAAAAATAAGTAAATAAATAAAATTACATCACAACAGTTATAAAAAGTAAGTCGAGAACACCGAGATGGTTGTCGACAGAGCCAGCACTCCTGGAACAATGAAATTTCCATTAGCCTGTGTGGCATGGTCAGCGCCACACACGTAAATGGTTTGGAAAACATTCAACTGGCTACTGCTGTTAATATTCTGTAGGGAGTTAAAGCACAATGTGAAACAATCAAATACTGAATGTGTAAGCTGGGAACAATGGAGCAGAGTCCTGGCGTTCTACAATTTGGGCAGTAATCTTGTTTGTAACCCTGGAAGGCGTCTACAAAGCAGACACTGGCTGGTGTAAAAGGTTACACGGAGCAAGCTCTGTAACTGCAGCTGTTTTGAGGAAGACAAGTCCCCCCTTGGGTGTGTGGGTGTGAAGCTTCTAGGGACACTGACATCCGGGGTCACAGACATATCACTTGATCCTTCGGCTCCACACATCACCTAGGAAAACCAGCTTTGGCACTTGTACAGATTCAAAGCCTCTTCCTGGGGCAGCTGGAGCTTCCTGGAACAACATGGCGGTGTTTGTTTACAACCCATTTAAAATTGCCTCTGCTGTCGAGAGGACTCCGGCTAGGCCCCTGTTCTGGAGTCCACGCTGCCTCTTATGCAGAAAGCCTTCCTCCTGTCCCTGGAAACCTGGCTTTTTAGCCTCCAGCTGCTGAGCTACCAGGCTGAGAAAAACAGCATCAAGCAATGTCAGCCAGAAATTTTCACTGTGTCTGCAGTTCTTTCTGCTTGTGCCTGTGGGAAGATAATATTATACTCAACCTTATACAAGGCTAGTCGTCTTCGTACGCTCCAACTCATTAGATTTTAACCCATGCTGCCTTTTTGAAGCAGAAAACACAAAGGAGGAGTAGCCTGTTCACTGTCTAGTTTGGGACTCAACGGGACAATTGTCTCGTTTACCTCTAGTATTAAACACATCATTCAGATTTTTCTTTTGTGTTTTAACTTCTGATTGACCTAGAACACACATAGAGTAAAGTGCACAAATTATATACTAACAGCTCACCAGATACAAACTGATCACATCCTTTGAATCAGCACCCAAATGGGAAATGGAGCGCTGCAGGATCCCAGAAGCCCCTTTTGTGCCCCCTTTCAGTCACTACCCCCACCCTGTCCCCTGGAATGACTATCCTGACTTTTATTTATTTTTATTTATGTTTCTTAATGTTTACTTATTTTTGAAAGAGAGACAGAGTGCGAGTGCAGGAGGGGCAGAGAGAGAGGGAGACACAGAATCTGAAGCAGGTTTCAGGCTCTGAGCTGTCAGCACAGAGCCCCATGTGGGGCTTGAACTTATGAACTGCAGGATCATGACCTGAGCCGAAGCTGGACCATTAACCAACTGAGCCACTCAGGCACCCCTATCCTGCCTTTTAATATTCCATAGATTGGTTTGGCATCTTTTCAAATTGTAAGTAAAACTCTGAAAATGGATTTATTTTTGAAACATGAAATTAAAAGGTAATAATATTAATACCAAAATTCTTAAGTTGTTTTTTTATGGTAATTTGAGAGTCTTATTATTAAAGTGTCTTTTTTAGGGGCGCCTGGGTGGCTTAGTCTGTTAAGCATCCAACTTCGGCTCAGATCACGATCTCACAGTTCACAAGTTTGAGCCCTTCATTGGGCTCTGTGCTGATAGCTCGAAGCTGGAGCCTGCTTTGGATTCTGTGTCTCCCTCTCTTCCCCTCCCCTGCTCATGCTCTGTCTCTCTCTCAAAACATAAATAAACACTTAAAAAAAATTTTTTTAAGTGTCTTTTTTAGTCCAGTCCAATTGCTCTGTACTGGATTGTGTCCCCCCAAAATACATATGTTGAATCCCTAGCCCCCAGAGTGACTGTATTTATAGACAGGGGTTTTAGGAGGTCATCAAGGTTAAAGGAGGTCATAAGGGTGGAGCTCTGATCTGATAGGACTATGGCCTTACAAGAAGAGGAAGATATCTCCGTGCCCCCCCTCCCCCACTCCTACCTCCACCCCACCACAATCTGCCCTATGAGATCACAGCAAGAAGGCTGTACAAGCCAGGAAGAGAGCCAGGAAGAGAGCGCTCAGCAGGATCTAGCACCTTTTTGGACTTCCTCCCAGCGTCCAGAACTGTGAGAAATACATTTCTGTTGTTTAAGCTCCCCAGTGTGTGGTGTTTTGTTATGGCAGCCCGAGCTAACCAATACATCCATTTTCTTTAAGATGCGTTTCACTTTTCTGAGTTAATGAGTTTATTTCTGAAGACCAGCCTCTGCACTTCAAAATAATGCATCGTTTTTTCATTATTAAGAGAAACTGGTACAAAAACTAACTGTGCCCAGTAGGACAAGCAGGTTTCTTAGATAAACATAATGAGACCTGGGCACAAAGTGCTAGGGCACTAAGGCAGACAGGCCAGATCCCTCTCTCCCATGAAATTAATTCACGCCTTTCTCGGGAAGTTTTGGTTATTTCAGGTCATTGGCCGATGTTAGTGGCGTCTTTGATGTAGGTTTAGGTGCGCTGACTTGGAAAGAATGCAGTAACCCCCCCCCCCACCCTGTCCTTGCCACTGCCTTTGAAATGAGGGTGAGAGCTGCAGTGCCTCACATTAAAAGTAGGCATCGAACACATGTTGTTGATTAAAGAGGTGGCTGGAAGATTCTGAAGTGTAGCTGGAGCAAGACAGGGGCCAAGAGGTGGCTTTCTTTAATTAACGCTCTGTTGGGAAGAATCGGGCTCCCAGTGGGATCACCCACAGCACCCGAAGGGAGTGCAGTGATTCTATTTGCAAGCCAGTGTGACGAGAAGGGTTTCCACTGAGTCAGATTTTCAAAAGCCATCATTTTCCCCTCCTGTAAACAAATGCCAATTAATGTGTAGGATGTGACTTTCTTAGAGTCGAATAAAAATAACACGGCAACTGGGTGCTATGCAATTTGCCACTTGTGCTTTTAATTTACAGACCTACCGCGTGCCACTTGTGTCGGTCAAAGAAACAAGAGATCATCAGAAAGGTAGGCTAATGAGAGAATGAGATATTTGTATATCTGGGTCCTCCTCATAGCTCAAAAGGCACTGTTTAGTATACTGCATCCAAATATAAAACAAATGATCTGTCTCCAACATAAACTATTTAGACTGAAAACCAGCCAAACGAAAGCAGCTGCCACTAGATTAAAAAGTCATTTTCTCAGCCAACTCAGATTAAAAAAGAAACATTTTATGAACATATTTCTTCAACTCAAGCAGATTTTTATTATTCTGTGTTTCAGCTGCACACAAAAATAAAAACAGCATCTCCTGGCGTGACCATTTGCCAGAAATTTAATTTCAGATAAACAGATGGTGCTAAACTAAAAATATTAGTAGGGTATCATCTGTGAAATTCAAATCATTTTAGTATATGTTGTCCTTAGTCTTTTTTTTAAACAAAGAAGTTTTTCCTTCTAAATCTATTACTCCAAAATATAGCTAATATTTATGTTCAAGGATGTTGAACAGGGGGAAATTGGCATTTCTCTTATGTCCCTTATCTCTAGGGGCTCTTGACAAGAAATAAAATTAAAACATTCTGTTCCTTCTTCACTACAGGGCCCTGAGCTAAATCTGGATCCAAATTTTGAAGACTAGAAATTAAGTTAGAACTCTCTTTCCTGGTTGGTTTACCTGCTATTCAAGGCTTGAGCACACCGTGTGCACCTGGGGACCTAAGTTCTTTATGGCCCATGCCAGGGAAATGCACAGAAGCGGATAAAGGAGAAAAGGGCAGGGACAGCAAATAGCTGAAAGACGAGTTTCCCAAGTGCCATTGGTAATGAAAACAAAAAACTAAAGCTGTCCTTCTAACCGCTCAGTGAAAGTTCTACCCCAGGACCAACAGCCACAGCAACTCTGCGGCCCAGCCAAAGCCCTACATGACTCAAAGGGTTGGGTCAGCGTGCATTTCCATCTCGTGCAGTCTTACCACACAGCATCCGTCAGGTCGAACCATGTGAAAGTGCCAACATTCAACCAGTTTTGACCATCATGTACTTCAACCTAATATTGACACTGTTTCCCGAGACCACCTCATTTCTAACCCCGCCCCAGTACAAATCAAGAATGTTATTCAATAAACATAATTAAGAGTACAAATCTTATATCACAAGCCTATTCTAATATGTGCCAAAGTACATAAGAATTTGAGTCTACTTCTGCTGCCACCAGCATCCATAATTATGAATTAACTAGTTCAGATAAATGAAAGGCTTTGGCATTATTTTTCCAGGAAATAAAAGAAGGCCAAGCCCTATTTGGAAATATATTGGTAGCCTTAAAGGGATTAAAAAACCCATAAATATATATGATTTTCCTGGATTTATACTGCCTTAGATGAGTGATTCTTTAAGGTAAGGTTTCTCAGCCTCGGTACTATTGGCATTTGGGACAAGATAATTTGTTGCTGGCAGGGGAGGGCGGTCCTGTGCCCTGTAGGAAGTTTAACAGCATCCCTGGACTCTACCCACTAGATGCCAGTAGCAAGTTCCCCTCCAATTAGGACAACCAAAAATGTCTCCACACATTGCCAAATGTTGGGAGTGGGGGGGCACGGTCACCCCCAGTTAAGACTTGAGAAGACTTCTTTAAGGTCTTTACTCAGTGGCCAACCTATCCTATGAGTTGCTCTTTATCCCATGAGGAGGAAAGCCTCACTAGAAATAATAAAATACCTTCTCAAAGGTTTTGTGTTAGGGTTGCCAGATTTAGCAAATTAAAAATAGAGGATGCCCAATTAAATTTGAATTTCAGATAAACTTGAAATCATTTTTAGTATAAACGTGTCCCAAATATTGCATAGCATTTAATCTGACAACCTTAGATCCAGTGACATACTAATATCACAAATAAATAGATACATTACTAATTCATGACAGGGAAAGACAGGGTTAAAACAGGATTAAATAGTTTGAGTGACGAAGATAACACAGCCAGTAGGTTATGGTAAAAAGCAGCACGCACTTTGGAGCCAGGCAGCTCTGAGGTGGAACCTGACGATGTCCAACCTCCATTGTGGGAGGGAACATTATAATCCTGTTCCTGAGTAGTTAGGTGAGTCGTATGATGAAGTGAGGTAGCCCCTTAAAGAAGAAATGAATAATACATAATATTTCTAGTGCTTGGCACTCTCCAGGTGTGTTGGGCTAATGACCTAGGAGTCTAAGAGTACCATGGACAGGACACTCATCTGGTACCGTCACTACCCCAATGGACTCTAACAGGCCCCAGGCAGCACCTGTCCTGTGCAAGAGGGGAAGCCCAGAAGACTGAGGTTGTCTGCCCACTCATAGCTGCCTGTCATGCCGGATCACCAATAGCCAAATGACCCACTCAGGCCCCCGTGATAGGGCCACGAGCATGTACTGAACAGAGAGGTGTGCAAAGACTGAGAAAAAGAGCATGGCAACCTGACATTTGGAGGGCTGTGGTGTTCAACTCCTAAAAGGCTCTTCTCAAAAGAGCTTTTTGCCCCAATTTTCCACCTTGCAATTGGTCTGATGATGTGGAGAATATATTGAACTTTTTTTTAATCTTTTTTTTTTTTTTGAAGAAAAAAAGGTACTTCCCGGAGTGCCTGGCTGCCTCAGTTGGTACAGCATGTGACTCTTGATCTCAGGGTTGTGAGTTCGAGCCCCACGCTGGGTGTAGAGATTACTTTAAAAAATAAAAAATCTTAAAAAAAAATTTTTAAAAAGGTACTTCCCTGTATCTCAATTTCTTCATCTACAAAAGGAAGGGATGGGGCAAATAAACTCTCATATTTGTTCCAGGCTTGAAAAATTATGTGATTCCTCCCTTTGAAGGCCCAACTGAAGTCTCAGCTCCTCCTGAAGGGTTCTGCTCTGGAAATCCTGCCAGCACTAATCTCTCCTGTGGCTTTTACTATCTCTACCTGCCATTAAAACAAAACTATCCACCATGAGTTACTTCATATTTTAAAAGATTATACTACCTATATAAGGTATACAGAATAATAAAAACAAGTATCTATGTATGTACCACTCAATCTAAGAAACAATGCTACCAATGTTTCAAGATCTCTATCACATCCCTTTTGCCTCCAGTGGTAACCACTATCTTGAATTTCATTAATTTTTTTACTCCTTTGCTTTTCTTAGTAATTTTACAACATATATATTTAAACCTAAAGAATATTTGTTTAGAGTTGCTTGCTTCTGTATGCTCTGTGTGTGTGTGTGTGTGTGTGTGTGTGTGTGTGTGTGTCTTTATACTCTGTATTCTATATTCTGTGGCTTCCTTTACTCATCAGTATATTTGTGAGATTCAGCCATCTTGATTGGTGAAATTCTAGTTCAGTCATGATCACTGCTCTACAGTATTCCATTATGTGAATACAATACTATTTATTCATTATCCTGTCAATGACTATTGGGTTGTTTCCAGTTTACTCCTACTTTGAATAATCTGTGGTGGACATTTTTTTATGTCTCCTGGTACACCTAGACCACAGTTTCTTTAGAGTATAGCAGTAAGGCCATGGGGTATGTGCACCTTCATTTTTCTAGATGATGCCAAATTGTTTTCGAAAGGAGTTTACCAATTCACATCCTCACCAGCAGAATATTAGTTCTCCTTCACACACGTCTTCCACACTGGGTATTGTGAGAGTAAATAAAAACTATTTCTCTGTTTATAGAGGGCAAAGAGACCATTCTCTCCCTCACTCCTTTTCTTAGAGTGTTTCCTAAGACACAGTGAATTGGAGTCCTTGAATCATGAATTGGAGTCCTTACTCTAACCTCTGGAATAGAGATAAATGTTTCCAGTCTCCAATTTTGACAATGTAGTTATCTCCAAGGTCGAGGACCAAAGAGCCTCTAGATATGTAAATGTGTGTACCTCTGGAATTAGCTAAAGGGTGTCCTGAAAGAGGTACAGGAGGCCTTCAGAAAGCTAAGTCCTTCGTCTCCTCAGGACATAGGAGAAGTCATTGTTTTTCCTTCTACTTTGCTCTATAAAGTATGTGAGATTTTGCCCTATTTCCACAGTTTCTTGTGTGGACTACTTGCATCCTGTGTTTTCTCTCTCTTCTATATTAGTACAGACAGGGGTCTTGCTGGCGGGACTGTTTTTCTTTCCAACATATTATTCTTCCATCTATTAATTTTTTTTCTTATTTTGGAGTAAACTTAGATTTGCAGAAGAGCTGTGAAGATGGTATGGAGAATTCCCAGGCACCCCTTATTTGTACTCTTGGACATTTTTATGTAGTTTAATACTTAGTATCATCTATTGTTTGCATATGTCTTATGTATATTATATATAAACTACATTATATTACATATATTTGCTAATATATACATTTGTCTCTGTAGAGTCTGGGGAAGGAGTTGCCCCAGGTTTCTGTACTTACTAGAAGGGCGTAGCTATGTGAAGAAAGGCCCTGGCTGAATTTGGAGGTCCAGGTGAGAGACAGCCAAATCTCTCCCCTGAGAAAATGGAAGGAATTTGTGTTTGGCTCCTGAGAGGAACAAAACAGAAGAGGAAGAAGAGAGAGAGAGCTGAACAAGGACACAAGCTGATGCAGAGTTGTAGAGGAGGCCAGGAAATTGTTTTAAAAATCTGGATATCTGATGTTAATTTTCAGTTTTGTCCATTGTAATCCAGGAGTGCACAAAATACACATTTTAAGCCAAGTGCCCAATGGCGTAAGCCAAAGCCACAACCAAATACAGTTAGTTGACCCTTGAACAACACAGCTTTGAACTGCATGGGTCCACTTATAGGTGCATTTTTTTTCTGTAAATATATTGGAAAATTTTTGGAGAGTTGCCACAATTTGAAAAAAAACTCACAGACAAAACACATGGTCTAGAAATAGCTGCCCCCCCAAAAAAGAAAAAGATATTGTAAGAGTACAGTACACAATACGTATAACATACAAAATATATGTTAATTGACTGTTTATGTTGTCAGTAAGGCTCCCTATCAAAAATAGGCTGTTCGTAGTTAAATTTGGGGGGAGTCAAAAGTTATACGTGGATTTTCAATTGCAAATGGGGTTGGGACCTTAACCCTCATTTTGTTCAGGGGTCAACTGTATTTTATCCTAGAATGATCTTCTATACATATTCTAAAATATTACAATTTTATTATTCAAAGTTACAGTAGTCATTATTTAAAATGTGACATCTTACTGTAGCTACAGAAACTTCTGAGTTCAGACAGCTGCTGGACTGCTCTCTCAACCACTGTACCACACACATGCTGGCAATTTTGTACCAGATGGACGTTTGCTTTCGAGTGAAGTCAGAACAGGCGTGCAGTGTTTTTGGCCAGCACCTGCCAGCATGGACTTCTGCTTCTGGGGATGTTGCCACCGATTTATTAAGTTTCCTTCCTAACAGTAACTGACCAAGGTCAAAATTTACCTCCTACAGTTAAAGGTTAGGTGGATGTTGACGAGCAATTTCAGTGAAGAAGGCTCACTAACCAAGCTTTTGTGTACGGCTTAAAGAAGAGAATTTCTGAATATTTTCAGGAGCAGCCTTAAGATTGTTTTTCTTGTTCTGGCTTCTTATTTCTAATATGCGTGCAGCACTTACATTGCTTCACATGATTACAGGAGATAAATTTGTCCTCAAACCTTGGATCTGGAAATGTGGCATTGGAGCAAGTAATTGGCTTTCAAGATGACAGAACTACCTCTGAATTTCCACCTGCATCTCAGCCTTCGTTCCATTCACACCAATTTCAGCATCTTGGGTGGAGAAAAATGATGGAGGCATCTTTCCAGCAGGTCATGGAGAAAATACTTGCATCTTCAAGGCACATCACTCTGCTTAACTGCTTCAGCAGCTTCCAGCAAACAACCTATCTTCATTTGCAAGTAACCATGGTTGTTAATCCATGCTACGTTGGTATCGTTATCTTCTAAGTACAGAATTAAAGTTCCTTTGTCCCAAAGTTTTTAGTTATTTACTTAAGTAATCTCCACACCAAGCATTCAGCTCAAACTCATGGCCTGGAGATTAAGGGGCACATGCCCCTTCAACTTGGCCAGCCAGGCGTCCCCAAATAACCTTTTTTAAAAAATGTGTTACTGCTGCTTTTACAACTTGTTTGACCTGCAGTTTGGGAAGCACTGCTGGTAGCACTTTGCACACTGTTAGGGGAGGAGTTCCTGTTATTAAAAGCAATGGTGAATTAAATTAAATTAGTGCTTCCTCAACTTTAAGGATCCCCAGGGATTCTGATGTGGTAGTTTGGGGTAGGACCCAAGAATTTACATTTCTACCGAGCTCCCAGGAGACACAGCTGCTGGTGAGAAGTCCACACTTGAAATAGCTCTGAGTTAAATAATGACCTTGTCCCCACCCACTGTCTTCATCCATTTAAAGTGTACAATCCAAGGGTTTTTAGTATATCAATAAAGTTGTGTGACCATTAACATAATTTTAGAATATTTGCACCACCTCAAAAAGAAACTCCAAACACTTTAGCTATTACTCCTCTTTCCCCCAGTCCCTGGCAATCTACCACTAATCTACCTTCTATCTCTATGAATTTGCCTATTCTAGACATTTTAGAGAAATGGAACCTACAGTCACCCTCTGTTCCTGAGTGTTTTCTTGAAGGGACAGGAGTACCACAATATTTGTCATGACTGAACAAGATTAGAAAAACAACTCTGTTGGGCACCATTCTTTAAGAAATGAGGCTCCAGAGGCACCTGGGTGGCTCAGTTGGTTAAGCGTCCGACCTGCTCACAGTTCATGGGTTCGAGCCCCACGTCAGGTTCTGTGCTGATGGCTCAGAGCCTGCAGCTTGCTTCAGAATCTCTCTCTCTCTCTCTCTTTCTCTCTCTCTCTCTCGTCCCTCCCCCACTCACGCTCTCTCTCAGAAAAATACACATTAAAAATTAAAAAAAAAAAAAAGAAGACAAATGAGGCTCCCAGGGATGATAGCTCTTCCTGAACAGGGTCATAGCATTAGTGGTGAAAGTTATTTGGATTTTGAAGGTTTATTATTTGCTGTTGTGGTGGGATCTACTTATTTTATGTGGCCACTACCCTGCCTTCTGACAAAGACCCATTCTTTCTTCTGGAGGACTGTCTTTCGTGCTCCAACTGTGTGGTTTTAATGGCACTGCTAATCCTAATACCCTCCTCCCAGCTCCCATCAGCACGCCGCAGCCCATGTTAGAGACTGAATTTTGTGTCCCCACAAAATTCACATGTTGAAATTGCAGCCCCCAATGTGAGGGTATTAGGGGCTCATTGGGAAATAATGATGTTGAGGTGGAGCCTCACAAATGGGATTAGTGCCCTCACAAGAGACATGACAGAGCTTGCCCCCTCTCCTGCACCCTGCCGTGTGAGCACACAGCAAGAAAGTGGTCATCTGGAAACCAGGAGGAGGGCTCACACCAGAAGCCAACCATGCCAGCACCCTAATTTCATACTTTCTAGCCTCCAGAACTGAGAGAAATAAATGTTGGTTGCTTCAGCCACCAAGTCTATGATATTCTGTTATAGCTGCCTGAGCTAAGAAACCTGATTCACAGGAGAGGGTACATGACCAAGATTGTTCTGGACATTTTCCAAACAGCCCAGAGAAGAGAACTGTTTCTTTTCAGGCATCTGTGCTAGAAGGATGTGAGCCCTTGAGCTGCCATCAAGCAGGTTTTCAACATCCTGGTTGAATCCTGCATCGAGAGGGAGCAACAAGGGAGGGAGGGAATCTTGAGGGGCATCATCATCTTATCCCTGAAGTTCCCAGGGGCGTCCTGGTTTTTGCTTCGCCAAGACTGCTTTGCTGGTTCTGATCTCTATTCTAGAAGTATGGAATGGACCTCAAGCAGGCCTGAAGGCTCAGAACGAGAAACTTGTGGGAAATTTACCTTTAATGTCTCCAGTCTCATGGCAAATGAGGAGTGTACAAGGGTTGTTTTGTGTACGTTTCTTTCTGGCAAGTAGGCAAGCAGGTGGCCGGGCTCTCCGGTACGATTGAAAGGGGCTAAGAGAGTAAAAAGACCCCAAAAGAAGCAGCAAGTGAAGGTTTCTCTCATCTAGTAAAATTGTCACTCTGTGCCTGCTGTCCTTAAAAGGATCTTGGAGGAATCAAGGATGCAAACTGCATCGTCTCCTGCTTTGTGAGGCTGTTGCGTGAAGCTAAGTTTCTGTATCTTTTGACATCAGAGAAAACATACTCCTTTAACTCTGTCTATCGGCATCTTTCCACAAACCACATCACTGAGAAAAGAAGTACGATGAATCATCCCAAGGTCCTTCTAATAAATCCCTTTTTACCTAAAGTCCTTTTTGTTTGTTTTACCATCTGTCTTGAAAAGTTCCAACTAATACAACTAGCAATGCTAAGAAATTTAGTCATTATCCTGCTTGTCTGAAGATAATGCACTCACTATACTTTGGTGCAAAATATGACTATATATCACTGTCGAGCAGAACACCATGCACCAGCTATCAATCCCCTGCACACTGGCCACCAGAGGACCCTAAACACTTCTGCCCATTGCATGTTGGTACTGGAGTTGCTAAGGAAAACGCAACACAGTCCAGCACTAGATGGAATGATGCTTGACTTACATGGAGAAAAGACAGAGCAAGACCAGTGACAATAGGGGGGTTAGTCCGCCGTAGCCAGCAGGTTCCCCAGGAAGCCAACGCAGGGCAATTGGCCTATGCACACCCCTCTTGTGCCACAGAAGAACTCTGACCCTTCCCATGGAGTCTGCAATACCAAAAGCTAGGTGTGTGCCTGTGGCCTGTTGACATACATGGAGTTAAGGAGACTGAAGGAACATTCATTGAGCATGAAACAGGAAAAGATCTTCCCACACAAGGCAGCATAAGCTGTGCAGGCTCTTTACCTCTTGGCAAGGTAGTGGTCAAGGTCCAAGGCCCATTCTTATGTGGCCAGGTGGGGAGCCAATGTATGTGAGCCTGCCTTTCCCAACAATAACCAGATCCACTTGGAAACTTTGGCTTGCAAGTTGCAGAAGACCTAACTGAAACAGGACTGGGTCACATAACTGACAAGCTCCAGTAGTAAGGGCCCCAGACTCCATTTATTCGTGACTCTTTGCTCTGTCTTCCAACATAATACCATAATGATTGCCAAGACTGGCATTCTTTATGGAAGTAAAATGGGTGCAGGTTTTGTCTCTCCTGACATTAGACTCTTCTCTAACTGGACAAACTCAGCATTCCCGAAACAAAAGGGGAAGGGATTAAGGCTGCCACTTGTTGGGAGAGGCAATTGCCAAGTCTGCCGCATTGACCCGAGTCTCTTTTTTGGCTCAGTTTAGTTTGATAATGGCTGCACTTCAATTTTGAACCAGGTATTGTTGATGAATGAACACAGCCCTGCCCAAAAGAAACTCACAGGCTTCTAATCAATTCAGAAATAGTTCCTTTGAATGTAATATTAAATGCTAATTTAAAAGTAACCTAAGAAACCCAGAGGAGGGGACTTAGCCTAACACAGGGTATTGTAAAGGCTCCTTAGTAAATATTTTCAAATACTTGAAGATATTTCCACTTAAGACTTCAACTCTGTACAAATGCTTCATAAGGCCTGACGCTACAGTATCCACTTATCCTTGGCAGGGACTGGCTCTCAGGCCATCCTAAGTTTATTCCAAAAGAAGCCTTTGCATAATTGTACTCTTTTCTTTAGCCCATTAGTGGTTTTGTTTCCATTTTCAACCAGTTGTTTGTTCTCTTGCTATATTCTCTCTCATTAACTTCTGACAGTGCAACAATCTTATCCTTCCCTCTTCCATTTGTTCTTATAGCTTTCCACCCTCTCCACCTACACAGGAAAGCTTAATTTTCATTTTCCAACATATAGAGACACACTGCCACTTTTTAGAGCCAAGTCAGAGAGTAATGGAAAGGTGAAAACTGACATTTATTAAGCGCCAACTACGTACTGGAACAAGAGTAGACTTTTGTGTGTGTGCGTGCATCCATTTAACTCTCAAGTATGTGAGATAGGTATAGTGTCTCTGTTTTACAAATGAGGAAACTGAGCCCAGAAAACTCGTATTACTCATAGAAAGTTACACAGCTGCTTAGTGAAGAGGCAGAAATCTATACCCAAGGCCATCTGATTTCAAAGTTTTTCTAAAGCTATTTTCTTTATTACCCAGTGATTTCATTTTTGGCTGCAATAAAAATCACCTGGAGAGTTAAAACACACACACACACACACACACACACACACACACACGACTTTGGCACCACTCCTCTTAGAGATCCTTATTTTAAATAGGTGGGGCCCAGGCATCAGCATTTTCCTGCAAAGCTCCTTGGATGAGTATAATGAAAACCCCGGGTTAGAACAAACTGTACTAGAATGTACCTCCCCAACGCTATCAGTAAATTTCATGAAACATAGCAGAGGCTGGACAGCACTTCAATCTCAACATCTAAAAATAGCTAATAGTGGCGGCAATACAAAGTATTAAAGGAAACCCAGAGTAATCTCACCTCGGATGCTCCACTCAGGCAAAGTGTTTATGATCCGCCTGGGACCAAGGTAACAAATCAGATCCCAGACTTTGTTTCTGAGCCTGCATGTGACGGTTGACTTCTTAGCACACACCACAAATGCTCTGCCCCATATGCCCTCGGCCCACCCTGGGTTCACCCGCAGCTACTGGGGAAGACAGTCCTGTGCATGCTGACACTTCCTTGCCTCAAGCAGTGACCCATGTCTCCCTGCATCTCTGCCTGAGGGCTTTCTCTAGCACCTTTGGAGCTGGCTCAGCCTGTGCCCAGCAGTCTAGGAAGTGCCAGGGATTTATTATTCCCTGGGGGCAGCTCTTAATCAATGAGGGACAGAAGCCTGTGGCTAAATACCTTGGGCTCAGAGGCTGCTCAGTTCCCCTGAGCTTCATTTGCACATGGGTATAATGACTCATAACTCACCCTTTTTGGTGACTTCCTCCCTCGCCTAACGGTCCCCACTCCCTTACCTATGCTTCCTGGGATCACCTGCCCATTTTACTCTTTGCCCCCAAATCCTAGTTTCAGGGTCTGCTTTGGGGGAACCAAATGAGAACAACATGTAAGTGTTTCATTTTAGCCTCAGATATAAATAAGTATAACCCAACAACGATACTAACTCACACATGAATACTACTTTAGAGCTTACAAAGGGCTTTCACAAACACATCATTTTGATCACTAAAGGAGGAAAACATTTCCTAACACTGTCACAAGAGGGTTATGGGATGGATGCAATGAGCTTTTATTTCTTGAGAGAAAAGTATACCATTATCATAATAAAGACAGGCATAGATTCATTTTTCCCTGTAGGCACATACCCTGCTGATTCTATTTGACTCTATTAGTGGGTCCTTCACAAGAAAAATGATCTATTCAAGCAAATATTAGAAATAATTCTATGGTTTTACACAGGGGATGCTCAAGTAATTAGTGCAACAACATCAATGGGTATTTTTTGAAGTTTTATCATGAATAGTCATTCATGCTTCATCATGTAAAATTAGATGTTAAAAATATGTGTTATGGAAACAGTTTTATTGAGATAAAAGCAATTTGACAGGGGTCACAGACTAGGGATAACAGAGAAATTCAACATTTTTTCTCTGTCCTCCTATAAATTTAAATAAAAATGAGATAGAAAGGGGGAGATCACTAGGGTCACAACATAAAGAATAATACTCCTTGGCCCTTACTTTGCAACATACAAAAGATTCTGCTGGGTATTATAGCTTCTAGCAGTCTTAGCCATAGAGAACTTTAGATAAAATTGACTAGCTCAAGGAAAGGATATTATTATTGTGAGAATAAGAATGAGCAAAAACGCACAGCTCTCTCTGAATCGAAATCCCTAATGAAATGGATAATCCTGCAGCAGAAGAATTCGATTTAGGCTATTATTGCCCCATCTGTGCTGAGTCAGGGCTGGCCACATTGTACTTTTCTTCACAGAAAGTAGGGCTCCTTTTTCAGTAGAATTGCAATCTTTTTTCTTTCTCTACAATTTGGACATTCATCCTGCTGGTTGGATTTCTATTATTCGTACTGTAGGAATTTTAAAGCATTTCCTTAAAAACAAGATTAAGCGTTTTAAGTTTATATAGGAGGGTACCACCATAACCATGAAGTTAGGGTTCTTTCAGTTTCCTATTTGCTTTTCAAGACAATCTAGATGATTTCTTAACATGTCTAAGCTATAATATCCACAAATGAAGCCTTGAACTTCCAGTTTTTTCTCCTAATCTACTGGCCTCTGACCTTAATTGAAAACACACAATTTCATTTATCTTTTGGAGTCAGGATTTGGTCTGAGTGGTCATGACAAACTGGGGTGAGAAATGGATGTTTCCTTATAGAGGCTGATAGTGTAAAGGGGCAAATTGTGTCTCAGGAAAAAAATAAAAACGAAAGAGGAAAAAGATCTGATCCCCATCGCATGACTGAGAGAGGGGGCAGGCCAGATATGGAAGCAACATCTGTCCAGGCTCCATGAACAAAAGGGCAAGCGAACTGAAGAGGTAGAAATTTGGAAACACATGAAGAAGTTTGAGGGGAAGGAAGTGGGTGGGTAGAAAAAAGACACTAGAAATCAGTGGAGCCCCCAGAGAGAAGCTGAATTCGCCAGTGACTGCATTACTTGACCACCTCGGTATAGTCAGACTTTCTAAAATACATAAACAATTCCTATTTTAGTCCTCAGTCCCTACCGGAACATTCTGGATAGGGATGAGGAGACCAGTGGGCTGGGCTTGGCCTATAGTCGAGTAATTGCCATCATGATCTGGAACACTGCTACCATTTTTTTTTTTAAAGCAGCATTCCAGATCATAATGGCAATTACTACTGCAGGCTTAAGGATAGACTGTAAAAGTGTAAAATGTAAAAATTGCATATATTTATCCATTTTCCTCTGTTAAATTAATAAGACATTATCTTGGGGAAGTAGGAAGATGTAATGCTCTTTCCAAAATTTTTCTCTCTTTTCTCTCTTTTTTTAAAGTTTATTTGTATATTTTGAGAGAGATCGAGAGAGTGTGCACACGCACACATGCATGAGCAGGGGAGGGGCAGGGAGAGAGGGAGAGAGAGAATCCCAAGCAGGCTCTGCGCTGTTAGCGCAGAGCCCGATGCAGGGCTCGATCTCATGAACTGTGAGATCATGACCTGAACCGAAATCAAGAGTCAGACGCTCAAGTGACTGGGCCACCCAGGCACCTGTTCAACATTTTTCTTTGGGACTTTTCATTTTTACCATTGGTTTTAGATTGTGGATAGAAATAAGGTTTTTTTTGAAAAATTTAAAATGCATTCACATCTTCTTTGAGGCAGATTTTTGTCTAAAAGAGGTGATTATTTGTTATCAGCATTCCAAAAACACTTTTGGGGGGTTACTGCCCTCATCTGTGCTTATTTCTATAACTTAGGAAACACCAACATCTAGTCTGCAAGTAACTTCAAGGAAAAAAAAAAGTGTTTGAAATGTATAGTGCTAAGATCAAGAGAGATGGCAATTTTGGTGCTTCCCACCTGAGAACTGAGAATCAGTTTAGTTGTTTTAGAAGCATCCAGTAGCCCCCTACTGACCTGAATTTTTTTCTGTGTCACTCATGAAGATGTCATCTTATCCACATATAGCACTTCAGTTTTACCCTGGGTTTTGGGACGATTCCTGTTTTCTCTTGGCCAAGGGTAGACACCTATTTTTGATATATGAATTCATGTTTCTGAAAAGTTCTAAGTAATCAGTTAACTTAAGTTCAAATACTATCACACAACACAGAATACTTGTTCGTGTTTTCAAACACCAAATATTACTTTAAAATCATGCCTGCTGTAGCATTCAGATGGGTTTTCTGTCAACACTTGGATATTATAATATTCTTGGATGTTTTATTTATCAGTTCCCTTTCTCCTACTGCTGTTTGCAAGTTGAAGTAACAGTGCAAGCCAAAAGATTTCAGTTAGAGTCATGGGAATGTTATAAATGGTGGTGATTGGAACTGGACGAGGGACACAGACATTCCTAGGTTACATTATGCATTTTTTTCCCTGGTCTGGCTAAGAGTTAGGTCCTTTGATATCAGCTAAAACTGTCAAAATTAGTCAGTTGTGAAAATTCAAACCTTAGGAGGCATTCTTCATCTGAAAAATCTGTGTTAATGCTAACTGTCCAGGCCCCCAGGAGAAAATCTGGTGAACAAGACTGCAAGAGCAGATTCGAATTTTCTAATGCATGTTTCCCAGTTGGAAACAAATCACTTTTATTACCTTTCCTTATTTTTTCATTTGCAATTTGTGGACTCATAAATATTATACGTAGTTTAAAATTGAATGGAATTCTATGATTTACTTTTTCATAAATTTTTTAGAAAGTAATTGGCTTGTTCTTTGGTGCTCTCCTGATATTGAAGATGAAAAATATTATATAAGCATTTTGATGGATTTTGAGGTTTTAAAAAATTTATGGTGGGGAAGTTGACTCTAGAATAATACCGTTTCTGATTTGGTGTCTCAATTGTACTTTTTCTACTCCCACCCCAGCCCTCATGTACGCACCCTATTCATTCATTGCATTATGTATGGCACCTGGAGTGGAACAGTCTTACAGTGACAGCTGCTCTTGAAGAGTGGAGGACAGATATCACCACATCAAGCAAAATGTTTGGTAACCAGTGGGCTTTGAGTTTGCCAATTTAGAAGGACACACGTTGAAATTTTAACATTCATTTGTTGCGGGATGTTGGAAATAAATTTGGGCATGTTTAATGCCTTCCTTGGTAGGCTACTTGGGTAGCCTCTGGGTTCCTGTTAAGAGTACTAGTAATTATTTTCATGTTTATTTTCCTTAAGCAGGTATCTATTCTTTCCATCTTTTGTTACTCTTTGAAGGAAAAATAGGTCCTTAAAATTAATCTTGGATTAATACATATATTGATGTGTTAACTGGCCCAGAAAATCTTTTTCCACAGGTGACCCATCTCACTTACTCTGAACTTATGATGTTGGAGTTTTTAGATGCCTTTGGAAAAAAGAAGAAGAAAGGAGAAGGAGAAGAAGATCACAAATAGATGTGTGATTAGGTTTTACTCATCTTTCTGGCTGGCTTCTATCTTTCAAAATCCTGATTCTGGATCTGGTACCCCATCCACTCGGGTATTGTCTGAAAATCTGATCAATTTGCCATCTCGAGAGAGAGACAGATGGTGTGCTGGACGGGCCTGTGCCTCCCCTCAGGGAGCCTAGTGACAGGCTATCTCACAGGAAGGACCTCGAGGTGTTCAGCTGACAAGGGTGGTTGCTTTGTGCAAATTCCAAGATTAGGATGCTCCTCACCTTGGCAGAGCCATTCCATTGACCATGAACTCAAGTCTTCCTAAGTCCTGACGATGCGCTCCCGATCGGGCGCCTCCTGCCCCTCTCAACTTCTCTATGAGTACAGAGGAGCACAGTCCTTCTCCTGGAGCCAACCCTGGTGCTTCCAACTGTACCCTGCCCTCAAGCACTTCTCTACAGGAAAGAGAAGAGTTGGGAGAAGGGCACATGTGTGACACTGTCATGTATTTCATTGGTCCTCCTCTAAGTTTCCTCAATAAACCTGGTTTACCACTGCATTATGTAGTATGTATAGTATTTGTTGCTGCCTTGGGATTTAATAGTGGCACCACCTGACCTAATGCTATGATCGTTTGGAAACACAGAAGGGTTCACCCAGGGAGACATACATCTTCCCTGGGGTTGTTGGCAAGTCACCCGGCTGAGTTGGAATGACCAATCATCAGGTGGTCACAAGGCTTATGCCCAAAGACTGCAGAAGCCCTAGGGCAGTGTATGTTCAATGAAAGGAAAATATGGGATGATAAAGCTGCCCATGACTTCATCCCCTGGTTTCTTCTCAGAAGTCTGAAGATCCTTTCATGCTCTAAAGATGACAAGGAAGGGGTGGAAGGCAGAGTAATGGGTCCCAGAAGATGTTCATGTCCTATATCCCTAGAACCTGGGAATATGTAACATTACATGGCAAAGGGGAATTAAGGTTGCTAATCAACTAACTTTAAATTTTTTTTAATGTTTATTTGTTTTTGCGAGAGGGAAACAGAGTGCATGCAGGAGAGGGGAAGAGAGAGAGGGAGACACAGAATCAGAAGCAGGCTCCAGGCTCTGAGTTGTCAGCACAGAGCCCAACGTGGGGCTTGAACTCACGAGCCGTGAGATCGTGACCTGAGCTAAAGTCAGACGCCTCACCGACTGAGCCACCCAGGTGCCCCTGGCTAACTTACAAATAATGAGGTTATCCTTGATTATTGTTTGAGCCTGATGTAATCTCAAGGGTCCTTCAAAGTGGAAAAAGGAAGCAGAAGAGTCAGTCAGGTTGCGCTGGAAGGCCACCTAGCTGAGGGAGGAGTGTGTGCAGAGGCTAATACCTCCTGCTCCGTCTGGTCATCAACCAGGCCAAGTCAAGCAAGCCCTGCAAGGCCTGGGGAAGCCACCAAGCAGCTCCTGGTCACCTCTTGGGATACTGCCTTGGGTATGTGTGCACTGAGAGCCCCACAGAGCTACATGGTTGGCTCTATACTACTTTCTGGAGTCTATTAACACAGTGGCTTCTCTAACCTCTGGCTAACTGTAGAAACCCCACTGAGGGCCCAGTTAACTTCTGCCCCTGAAAGGAAGCCTGTATTTAATGAGCCCTGGGAGGAAGGTCTGCAAGGCCTGAAGACTAAAGGCTGAATGGGTGCTGGGAAGCAGACTCTCCTGGTGGGCTTTTGACATGAGGATATTCCTCTCACCAGGAGGCCCTTCCTTTGACAGACCTCCCAAGGCTTCCCAGTTCCCACTGTTACTTGACAGGGTGCTGCCTGACCCTTCCAGCTCCTCCATAAATATTGGAGTAACAGTGGAGGGGCGGGGGGTCTCTAAAACTGTAAAACTCTTAGCAGAAAATCTAGACAGAAATTATGACTTTGGATTTAGCAATGGATTCTTTGACATGACACCAAAACCACAAGCAAAGAAAAAAATAGATATGTTAGACTTCATCACAATTAAAAACTTTTTGTGAATTAAAAGATACTACCAAGAAAGTGAAAAAACAAGCTACATACAGAATGGGAGAAACTATTTTCAAATCATATATCTGATCAGGGTCTAATATTTAGAATATATAAAAAAAAACTCCTACAACTTAAAAACAAAAAGACAAACAACCTTATTTAAAAATATGCAAAGGATATAAAGAGAATTTCAAAGCGATAATCAAAAACAGTGATTTATAAGCTTCTAAAATTGAAAGCCAGACAGTACAGTTTGAATTCAGAAGTACAGTTTGTCAAAAAGAGAGAAAACAAAAATTACTTAGAAGAAATAACAAATTGCATAACATTAACAATAATGAAAACACTTAAAAGCAATGAGGAGGAAAGAGAGAAAACCTACAAAAGTGAGAGTAAAAACCTCTACAGCTTCTACAGAGGTGGAAGACAGAAAAACAAATATTGGGTGCCAAGCAAAAGTATTCAAGCTAGAACTTGAAACTTAGTGAAAATATCTATAACGAATAAGAGTTAAGTTAAAATGTTTTCAAAAATAAATTAACTGAGTGATGTGATTCCCAATAGCAGTTTCTTAAGAGTACACTTCTAGGAGAAATAGAAGTTTTTACATATGAAGATAAAAGGAAAATAACAGTAAGTGATTTGATATGGAAATATCAAATCATCATGGACATCAAACTAAAGGAGCTCCATAATCCATGGCAGCATCAAATTCAAAAGTATTTAGAGATAATAGTGTTTTTTATTTGAGAGAGAGAGAGAGAAAAAAAAAAATCTTAAGCAGGCTCCACACCCAGCACAGAGCATGATGTGGGGCTCAATCCCACAACCCTGGGATCACGACCTGAGCTGAAATCAAGAGTCAGACACTCAACCAACTGAGCCTCCCAGGCGCCCTGAGACAATAATTTTTTTTTAATTTTTTAATGTTTATTTATTTTTGAGAGAGAGAGACAGACAGACAGAGCATGAGCAGGCAGGGGCAGAGAGGGAGGAAGACACAGAATCCGAAGCAGATTCCAGGCTCTGGGCTGTCAGCACAGAGCCTGATGGGGGGGCTTGTACTCACAGACCGTGAGATCATGACCTGAGCTGATGTTGGACACTCAACCGACTGAGCCACCCAGGTGCCTTGAGACAATAAATTTTTAATTCCATAAATTAAAAAGATGAGATAAGAAATTCTGTGCAACTTGAATAGTTTAATTTATAGGCAGAAGAATCTGTTTTTCAGAAAAATATTCCTATTGCTAAATTGTAAAATAATAATAATAATAAGGTACTTCCACTGCATATTTTGTGGAACACTGATTATCCTCTTAGCAGAACTCATTTGCACCAAAGGACTGACAGTAGCATAGGTACTGACTAGCAGCCTCTGGAAACCCAGGATTACTGGGCCATACACCCAGAAAAGGGTTGAGGAGGATGAAATTACAAAGTCCACCCAGTATATTCACCAGCAGCAGGATGTTCTTGGTGGCCCTTTTCTCTGGGGAGACTCTGGGGGAGAGGCTGATGCTATGAAGGTGCTAAGTTCCCTTCTGATGCCTGAACAAAAGAATCACCATGTATGCACTGGAGAGACACATGGCTTCTACAAAGAAAATGTCCCTAGATAGTGTCAAAGGGAAAAAGAGTTCTCTGATGATGGAGATCATAGGGGAAAGTGAGCAGTGTTCACTGACAGTCAGTAGATTGGTCTGGGAAAGACTGCATGAAGTCATGGTGGAGAAGATCATGTTACCGCTACAAGACAAAATAAAGAACCATAAAAGGAAGAACATATGGGTAATGTAATATTTGAATTTATGTTTAAATCTTGCCAACCAGGAGGGCTGATGGTAATGGCCTAGAACATGCTCAGGAGGCAGGTGGTACAGATCCAGAGGTCCCTAATTACCCTGTTCATATAGAGAAATGCCTTATATTTTATAATTTTGAAAATTTAGTGACAGAAAAATCCATTACTGTGAAGAGCATCACTATGTGGAGGAGGGCCAAATGACAGGTAATCCGGTCAGTGGCTTAGGCCTGTGATCTAGAAGGAGTGTGAAGATGGAGGAGAAAAGTCTTTGCACACAGACTGATGCCAGCTTGCACACCAAGTAATCTGTACGATAACATAAGTGGTAAGTGTATTCTACCTTAATGGCATAGAGAAAACATATTCTGTATATCTGAAAAAAACAGACTTCATACCATCAATATTATTTCACAAGTCAAAATCATCACCATATCATCATTTTTATTTCAACCAATTATCCTTGACTAACCTTCACTACTCATGTAACTTCTTGATAATCCAGCCTCTGCATTATTTTCTACACCAAGTAACTTATATATGTAAAACACCAATAGGTGCACAATCATAACCGTACAGGATTTACAGTATCTATAATTATACCTGGGCATCCCTTTCTAGATGTCATACTTTCATTTTCATTCCTTCATTTTCTGTTTATCACCCAAAACTGGCAGACATGTAAGATTACTCAACGGATATTCGTTCAGCAAATAAAGTGTTATGCTAATACAAAATAAATCATCAAAACAATTTTTAAAGATGTACAAAGAACTTAAATAGACCTTTCTACAAGGAAGATGTAGAAATGGCCAATAGGTACATGAAAGATACTCATCATTAATCATTAGGGAGATAGAAATCAAAACCACAATGAGATACCATTTCACATCCACTAGGCTGGCTATTTAAAACAAAAACCAAAAACCAGAAAATAACAAATGTTAGTGAAGATGTGAAGAAATTGGAATCCTCATATATTGCTGATGGGACTGTAAAGTGGTACGGCTGCTATGGGAAACAGTTGGGCAGTTCCTCAAAAGGTTAAACATAAAGTTACCATGTAGGCCAGCAATTCCACCCCTAGGCATACCCAAAATGATTAAAAACAGATGGTCAGGGGCACCTGAGTGGCTCAGTTGGTTAAGCATCTGACTCTTGATTTTGGTTCAGCTCATGATCTCACGGTCATGAGGCAGAGACCTGCACTGGGCTCCACGCTGAGCCTGTTTAAGATTCTCTCTCCCCCTCTCCCTCTGCCCCTATCCTACTCCTGTGCTCTTTCTCTCAAAAAAAAAAAAAATAGGGGTGTCTGGGTGGCTCAGTCAGTTGAGCATTCGACTCTTGATTTCGGCTCAGGTCATGATCCCAGGGTAATGAGATTGAGCCCCGTGTTGGGCTCCACACGGAGTGTGAAGCCTGCTTGAGATTCTCTCTCTCTCTCCCCCTGCTCCTCTCCCTCCCTCCCTCACCCACTCACTCTCTCTCTCAAAAATAAAAAATAAAAACTTTTTTTTAAAAAAGCAGACTAGTGGGGGCGCCTGGGTGGCTCAGTTAAGTGGCTGACTTCAGCTCAGGTCATGGTCTCACAGAGCAAGAGCCCCGCATCGGGCTCTGTGTTGACAGCTCAGAGCCCGGAGCCTGCTTCAGATTCCGTGTCTCCCTCTCTCTCTGTCCCTCCCCCACTCGCACTCTGTGTGTCTCTCTCTCAAAAATAAATAAACATTAAACATTTCTTTAAATAAAAATTAAAAAATAAAAATAAAAAGCAGAGTAGTAATTTCCAGGGCCTGGGGGAGGGGAGAATAGGGAGTGATTGCTTAATGGGTATGGGGTTTCCTTTTGAGGTGATGAAAAAGTTCTACAACCAACTAGTGGTAACTCTTGCACAACATTGAAAATGTACTTAACACCACTGAATTGCATACTTGAAGATGATTAAAATGGTAAATTTCATATCATGTGTAATTTACCACAATTTACAAAAGAAATAAAAAAGAACAAAGCCACCTAATAAGGCCTATCTGTCCATCTCGACCGATACTAAGACCTTGCCAAACACCTTGCAGAACTTTCTGTACACTATTTACACTACATTACTTTGACCAACCAGTCTCACATCATTAGCAAAAGTACAAGTAAAAGGAAATCTAATGACTGATGTTACGTTCTTTGTGACCCCACCATCCTAGCTCCTACAGCTCAGCAATTTCCTGTGTGGGTGCTAAATCGTTCTTTGAATATTGTAATCAATTACCTGGGAGTTACATCAAGTATACTAGACTGTAATTTTTGGTATTGCCTCATTTTTCAAAATTAGGAACTCCCCCCTTTCCCCATACCCTTCCATCCCTCTAGCTTCTCTCCTTTCCAACAGTAGGAATCCAGGGTCTCATTTGTAAGTTTTTGCTGATGGTTCATCGTATTTACCTGGGCTCAAACCCCAGTACTTATGGCCAATCAATGCTGCATTTTTGTTGATTTTTTTTTCCTCCTCTTCTTCCTCGTTCTTCTTCTTCTTCTTCTTCTTCTTCTTCGTCTTCGTCTTCGTCTTCTTCTTTTTAAATCTCACCTCTCGTCACTCTCCTCTTCACTCACTACTCCAGCCATGCCAGCTTCCTCCCACCAATCTTTAGGATTTCACTCTCTTGTTCTCTCTTTCCCCGGAAAGCTTATCCCCCAGATTCTACAGGTTCATTCCCTCACTTTCCTCAGATCTATGCTCAAATATCACATTGCCAGACAGGCCTTCCCTGGCCACTCTATCAGAAATAGCAACCTCTGGGATGCCTGAATGGCCTGGTTGGTTAAGTGCCCGACTCTTGATTTCGGCTCGGGTCATGATTCCTGGGTCATGGGACTGAGACCCGTGTCAGGCTCTGCACTGAGAATGGAGCCTGCTTGGGATTCTCTCTCTCCTTCTGCCTCTCTCCCCTGCTCATACTCTTTCTCTCTAAAATAAAAAAAATTTTTTTTTAATTAACAAAAAAAAGAAATAGCAACACCCGCTGCCCCTCTCTGGCATGTTTCTGGTGCTGTTTCTCACCTCCTGACCTATTTGTTTATCTGCTTATTGTGTGTCTCCTGCTGTCACTCCCTTCTCCTCACCTCTTGGCACTTCTCACTACATGACAGAGTTATGTGTTTATTTTTGGATTGTCTAGCTCCCCTGGGATATCACAGGAGCTCTGCATTATTTATGTAATAAATTCAGGTTGGCCTTCAACTTTCCCCTGACCCATTCAGTCAGTCAACCAAGAGTTATTGACCAATCTTTATACGCCAGGTACCGTATCAAGTTTCTGAGACACAGAAAATGGAAAAACAATGTCCCTGCTGGTAGGGAATGTCTGGACTAATAGCAGTGGCCAGACAACAATAGGTCACGATCTAGGGAATGTCAGGGAGGTCTCAGTGAAGAAGTGAAAAGGGCTGAGGTTTTCTGAATGCTGAGGAAGGTTTCCACAGGTGTTCAGTCACTGAGGTAGAAGAGAATATAGGTCGTTCAAGGAACTTTAATATTCTGAGGCTAGAGCCCCAGCTGCAAAGGAGAGAAGGGTAGCACTTATCATCATCTGATCACGTGTTTATCATTTATCTGTCCGCCACTCTCTTTCCCCTCACTTCTTGGGCTCATCAACTCCTGAGCAAGCCCGAGTCTGGCCCTGAAGGGCCACTACACAGTTTGACACCTGCAAGCAAGCAAGCAAGCACGGAGCATGTGGTCAAGAAGACAGAAAGAGGGAAACGAGGCAGGGAGCCCAGCAGCTATGCTGTTTGTACAAAGCCCTCATTATTCCTGCTTGCAGATGGCTGCAGTACTTAAGACAGCTGCCAAGTCAGATTAAAATCAATCAAGAATGTAGAATATGGGTCCTAGGTTCAACAGACAGAACCACTGGTAAGGGACTCATTGCTATACAAAAGCTTCCCTGTTTCGGTGTAGGTTGGAGCAGGGCAGTGTTCAGGGAAAGGCTGGTTAACCAGCCCAGCATGTAATTGAGTCTGTTCTTTTCTCTGTTCTACTAATGATTCATTAAGCAGAGTGTGCCACTTACTGTGATCCAGACTCATGACTTCAAATCCAACAGAGGAGGCCAATTTCTGCAAAGTACAGGAAGGAAACAATCAGTGCCCTGGGCTTGGTTAGGGCAAGAAGCCTGTGGTTGCTATTCTCCGGGCAAGACATTCTGGGAGAACTATAGCTTCAGACCTAGACACAGAGCTGGTGGTAGAAAAAGCTGAGGCTAATGATAAACACATGCCTTGTACTTGGTTACCATCACACCAACTTTTTTTTTCAATAAACCTGTAAAAAATTTTAGCTGCAGCTGAATGATTAGATTAGGGAAAGAAATGGCAACTGGCACTAAATATTACAGTGTTAAGAAACTAGTTTGGGGGCGCCTGGGTGGCTCGGTTGAGCGGCTGACTTCGGCTCAGGTCATGATCTCGCACTTTGTGAGTTTGAGCCCCACGTCGGGCCCTATGCTGACAGGTCAGAGCCTGGAGCCTGATTCAGATTGTGTCTCCCCCTCTCTACCCCTCCCCTGCTCACACTCTGTGTCTGTCTCTCAATAATAAATAAATGTTAAAAAAAAATAAAAATAAACTAGTTTGACTTATTACTTTAAGGAGAGCTGAGGGGCAGCTGGTGGCTTGGTCGGTTAAGTGTCTGACTCTTGTTTTCAGCTCAGGTCACGATCCCAGGGTTGTGGGATCGAGCCCCATGTTGGGCTCTGTGCTGAGCATGGAGTCTGCTTGGGATATTCTCTCTCTCTCTCTCTCTCTCTCTCTCTCTCTCCCTTTCTCCCTCTCTCTCCCCCGGTATCTGCCTCTTTCCCCCACTTACATGCTCTCTGTCCCTCTAATATAAATAAATAATTTTTTTAAAAAAGGAGAACTGAGAATTCCTGGAAAGTTGCTGTGTGAAGAATTCATAGTATTCACATGCTGCCTTATACCTACTATGTACAAAGCATTGTGATAGGTCCTCAGCATCCTTTATTTTATTGCACCGTCAAAACAACTGTCTGAAACATATATTTTTAAGATCCATTTTAAAGTAATCTCTACACCCAATGTGGGGCTCGAACTCACAGCCCCAAGATCAAAAGTCACATGCTGTACTGACTGAGACAGCCAGGTGCCCCTCTGAAACATATATTTTTAACCTCATTTAACAGATGAGGAAACTGAGGTTCTGAAAGATTAAGCAAGCTGATTAGGGCACAGAGAAAAACCAACATTTAAAGCTTGAGTCTGTCTGACTTGAAGGGCATAGTGTTTTGTATGGTTCCCTGAAAAGCTTTCAGGCTTTTGTGGCCAACACCGAGTACCTTCCACAACAAAGCGCTGTTGGAGAAACCATAAGATGAGAATTAGAAATGTATTTGTACTGGGGCATCTGGGTGGCTCAGTCGGTAAGCGTCTGACTTCGGCTCAGGTCATGATCTCACAGTTCATGAGTCCAAGCCCCACATCGGGCTCTGTGCTGACAGCTCAGAGACTGGAGCCTGTTTCAGATTCTGTCTGCCTCTCTCTCTGCTCCTCCCCCACTCACACTCTGTCTCTCTCTCAAAAATAAATAAACATTAAGAAAAAAAAATTTTTTTTTAAAAAGAGAAGTGTTTGCACTAGGGCGTCTGGGTGGCTCAGTTGGTTGCGTGTCCGACTTCGGCTCAGGTCATGATCTCGTGGTCTGTGAGATGGAGCCCCGCATCAGGCTCTGTGCTGACCGCTCAGAGCCTGGAACCTGCTTCAGATTCTGTGTCTCCTTTTCTCTCTGCTCCTCCCCTGCTCATGCTCCGTCTCTTTCCCTCTCTCTCTCAAAAATAAGTCAAGGTTAAAAAAATAAAAAATAAATAAAAAGAAAAGTATTTGTACTAAATATGAATTTGCAATGATGGAAATCACAGTAAGGAAATGCAGTTTCTTTAGTAGTTGTGAAAATGCATGATTCTCCACTCAGATTAAGAGATACCCACAAGCAGAAAGAAAGCAGTTGAAGGAAAGACTTTCATTTAAGAGAAAAGAAATCACCTCAATTCAAGGTTAAATCAGGAATATAAATGGAGTATAAAATAAGAAAGCATCTTTAAGAGAAACACAAAGCAACTTCAAGAAAAGAGCCCCTCGGCTGAGTGCTTGTGCATTTGGCATTATGAAGGAGAACCCAAAGAAATTCTAGACACTGGCCTCCTATTTCATTTGTGCGTGACTATTCTAGACTTTGGCATATAACTCATGAAACATTTCATTTCTGCTTAGGGCAGAGAGCGCGCGCGCTTGCGCACACACACACACACACACACACACACACATCCCCCAACAATGTCAGACCTGCCCTGGTCTCTTCAGGATCCCCAAATTGAAAGGAGCCTTAAGTTTCTGAGCGTCCTGCCCTTCACGTAGCAGAGGAGTCCCCTCTACCATGTCATTCGTGTGAACATCTCCAACAACCGGGAGCTCACCTACCTCAACTCTAGACTCCTAATTATTAGTCGTGCTTATTTATACGTTATCTAGAATCTACCAGCCTGTAACTTTCATCCATTGATCCTTGCTTTCTTCTTGGAACTAAACATAATTTTGCCTTATATTCCATCTCTTTCTATGCTATAAGGGAGCCATCCTTTTGCCCCTAAATATTTTATTCCTTGAGCTAACCATCCTTACTCATTTCAGCATTTGCTCCTATGTCATGATTTATGGCACTCTATGGTATGACTCCTGTGAAGGAGTTGAAGTTGGTCTACATCTCTCATGAAATATGTTTCCCTGAATTGAACATAATAAATCAAAGGATGGTAAGATTGATTATCAAAAGCACGGAACAGTCAGAATACTATATTTCTATTTAAACAGCCCAAGATTCCATTGGGTATTTTTTTCTTTTGTTTTGTAGCCTCATCACACTCTGGGCTCTTCCTGGCTTCAGGCCACTAAAATCCCCAAGTCTTTTTTTCCTACGTGCTATTTACCAAGCTCTCCCCATATCCTTAACTTTGGTTCCAACGATAAAACACTCAAACTTGTCATATTTAAATTTCATTTTAATAGAGATGGCCACTTATGCATTTATTTATGAATTTATCCTGCCTTATTCCAAAAGATACTAGCTGATACATCGTCCCTGAGCCAATGCCAGTTTGCAACCTGCTTTGTCATCTGATTGTTCACACTCCCTCCCAGCTTCTTGTTATTCAGACGTTGATAACCACGTCCACTCAGCCCATATTCAGGTTACTTAAAAAGGACCATGCTAGGAAAACATCCCTGTTTAATACAGGCATTCAAGAAAATTTGCCAGATTTGACAAAAACAGATCAGCATTCTTAGGGGAGAGTGGTTATGCTGCTAAATTATCTCATCATCCATCCAGTTTCTCCATCTTTTCCGCAAGGATGCCATGAAAGTCTTTGAAAAATGCCTTGCAGAAATACAGAAACTCTATGTCCACAGAATTCCTTTGATCTACTCATCTAATAAACATATCACAAAAGAAACCAAAGCCTGCCTGTCAGGCTGCCTTTTCTTAGTAAATTCATGCTGTTTTCTTTAAGGCTCACCTCTTCCCTCTGTGCAAATTCACGCACCACACCCCTATGATATTCTTAATGCAGAACTAATTTTGAAATCCCTGTTCACATTGCCATCACCTACCTTCTCCCTCTTTCTGAAAACCAAGACATTTGCCCTTTTCCTGTCTTCAGGAAGCACTTTTATTTCCCATAGACTGCAGATGGTATCTTAAGGACCTGTTTTGAAAACTGTTTTCATAGTTTCAGTTATGGTTTGCACAAACCTGAAGACTTGCATTCTTTTTATTCTTTGCATCCTTGGAGGGGGAGTGGTGGTGGGAAGGGGAGAGAAGTTTCCCTAAAGAATGGGGGTGCTGTGCTTAGAAGGAGGGAGGGATACTGGGCAAACGAGAGATTCTACTGTAGCACCCAACCTTCAATTTCAAATACCCTTCAGTAAGTCTCAGTTCTCTCGAGTTAGTCTTTCCTGCATTAGTGTTACAGGTCTGTGCTGTTCTTGTGGTCTGAGTCTTTGATTGCTATCTCCTTCCTCCCAGGTTTTTAATGTGTCTCTTCCAATCTGAGCTCCTCCAAGAGTCTCAGCCCCTCACGCCAGCACATTTAGTCTCTCGGATTACTTCCTCCACTCTTATTAATAAGGGGCTCCAGTACCTTCATATAGACAACAGCCCCATATGCTTATTTGTAACTGACATTTCCTGGAGGGAGATGTATTTATTCGCTTTTATTGCTGTTAGTAGGCCCTGATCCCATTTGCACAGTTTATATTACTGATGTGAGTGAAAATTAGCCAAAGACCACAAAACCTGAAGCCGTCGAGGGCTTCCAAGGTCAAAAGGCTAGGAAGTAAAGTATTCCATTCTCAGGATGAAAACTGAATCCTCACATTAACCTTCCTAATTGTTTGCTTACCTTGTTTTTATACTTTCTAAGCGAACAGGAACAAAGCCACTTGCTGCTGTTCTCATTAACACTAATGATCAATAAGTAGAAAAATTTTTTTGCTGATTCTTTTATTTTGCTCAATATTATGCATGCTTAATTTAGAGCTTATTAGGCCATTGCCAGTTTTGCTCATTATCTCCTCTGCAAGATGAATGTGTTTCTTAAGCCAGTAGTTAACATGAAGCAACAATGACTGACTCCATCTTTGTAATTAAGCAACGCTTTCTGTTATATTTACTGCTGGGGGTGGGGAGGGAAAAAGAAAGTATTAGTATTTAATACTAACTTATTTTACATACTCCCAAGAGAAAGAGGTACTTATAACAATTTCAGTGCTTAATGTTAACGACCAGAGCTGACTTGGTGTCCAAAGGGAGTGTTTGCCTTACATCCTCCCCTAAGTTCTTTTGAGGTTCTGTCCCCCCATTAAAATCAGGCTTTGAAATGAAATCTCATGGATGAACCTTGGAAACACTATGCTAACTGAAGGAAGCCAGCCACAAAGGGCTGTATACTGTATGCTTCCATTTAAATGAAATGGCCAGAATAGGCAAATCCATAGACAGAAAGCACATTAGTGGCTGCCAGAAGCTGGCGGGGAAGGGGGGCATGGAGAAATTCAGGGGTAATGGCTAAGAGGTATGGGGTTTCCTTTTCGAGTAATGAAAATGTTCTGAAATTGATATTGGTAACAATTGCACAGCTCTGTCAATAAACTAAAACCCACTGAATTGTACACTATCAGGGAGTGAATTGTGTGGCATGTGGATTATATGCCCATAAAGCTGGGGTTGTTTTGTTTTGTTTTGTTTTGTTTTGTTTTGTTTTAAATTACACCTTACTCCTCCTGTTACCATTATACACCACTCCTCTTTGGAGCCCTTAGCAACTGGATCATGGTCACCTTTTCCATCTGGTCCTGCTCCCATCCCAAATGACTTTAACATCCACATAGGTGACCCACTACTTAACACCCAAGTGTGTCCCTTCCTTGGTCTTCTCTGCTCCGGGGACCGTTGCTTCCATTCCGCTCAGCCACCCACTCTGCCCTTATTTGTTGCACACTCTACCCAACCTCCCTACCTCCTCCACCTCTGAGATAATGCATTCACGTGTCTCTCTCGGAACACAATTTCCAGTACTTCCAGCTGTCTCACTCAGCTGCACTAACTATAACCTGGCCTTCATAGGGGTAGGGTCTTCCTCTTCCTCAGCCCCATTACTTTCTCTCTTTCTGATCTTCTCGATCTCCTCAACCTCCTGCCCTCCCATCCTGGAACTCCCCACTTCCAGCGTCACTGCCTTCCTGCTCTGCTTTGAATGCCAAGCCTCGTCACTTCAGGCTCTTGTCCTTCTATCTCAGTCATCTGCCAAATCTCAACCTTCCATCAGTGTAACTAATTACAGAATGACCCAGTCCTAGATCTTGTCTCCACTGCTTATTCAGTGCCCTCAGTTATCCTTTCCTCTTGTTCCAGAAGTTTCTCTCCAGTTCTCCAAGGTCCAGTAGAAAACTGATTCGCACCTCGCAACCCATCTCCACGTCCCTCTTCACACCCAGTAGATAATCTTACCTCCTCCTCTATGTCAGAGAGGAAGCAGCTCCTTCCGCACCACCAAACTATGTGTTTATCAATATCTTTTCTTCCTCATCCACCGTTCACTGTTCAAATCTTCACCCTCTCCCTCTCTGCCGACTCCTACTCACCAGCATGTCCTCCTCCTGAAGCAACAGCACCATGAACTTGATGCCCTACCCTGTCTCAGCTACCTCTCTTTTTTCCCCCCTCTTTAAATACAAACCTCCTAAAAAAGCTGTCTCCATTTCTCCCTTTCCACTTTTTCCTCCATATGCTGCAATGAGTATTGCTACACATCACTTCACTCAAATAGCTTTTTTGTCTACACATCACTTCACTCAAATGGCTTTTTTGACTCCAGTGAGCTCTTTCTGTTCCTACTTGAATTCTCAGCAATATTTGGCACATTTGACAACTTTCTCCTTCTTATGAGGATCTCTTCCTTTAGCTTCATGATGCTACATACTTCCGGATCTCCTCCCATGCTTTTGACCACTCCTTCTCAGTCTTCTTTTGAGGCTTTGCCTTGCCTGCCCCCTAAGACTCAGTATCCCTGAGTTGTGTCCTGGGTATTTGTATAAGTGAGCTGTTAAATGTGTAACAAATTAACACAAACTAAGCAGTTTAAACCAGCTTCTATGGGTCAGGAGTTCGGGCACAAGTTTGCTGGGTCCTCTACCTAGGTCTCACGAGGCTAAAGTCAAGGTGTTGGCCAGGGATTCATTCTCATCTGCAGCTTGGGGGCCTCTTCCAAGCTCATTCAGGGTGCTAGTAGAATTCAGGCCCCTCAGATATCTGATTTTGGAGCTTAAAAAAATGGGTTCATTTCACCATCTGTCCGCCTTTTTCCTGAGTTTCCTCTCAGAAAATCATCCCCCATTGTCATTCTTGACTTTATGCTCACTCACTTGGCCCCCACATCATAGCAACTTATACCAATCAGTCCTACCTCCTAAACTTTCTCTAATCTACCTCCTTCTTTATTCTCTAATCTACCTCTCTTTATTCCTTGTTCAGGGTACCGTCACCTCTCATGTGAATTATCCAACAGCTTCCCAACTGGTCTCTTAGCCACCAGTCTTAACCTCTGCTATGGACATTGTGGACCTGCTTGCTCAATATCCATTCCAACCTCCCTGCCGTGCTCTTTCCAGAAAATGAAAAACAACCTTCTTTAAACAGGCTTCTGGTTGTGACATAGACTGTAATGATCAAGTGCACTCATGTAACATTTGGAAGATGGAAGTGATATATCATGAAGAGGGGGCCTTGCCTCTGCTATTCCAGCTGGCCAGCATGGTTATGGAAGTGTCTGGCTTTCAGTGGCAGCTGGAGAAGGAGCCCAGTGTCCAGTCCCTATCCATATAACTGGGGAAAAAAAGGCAGTACCCAAGCATCCATTTTGCTGGCAACAGCTTCCTGACTTCTTAAACACAGCACAGAAGGTATAGTCCTGAAGCCAGCAGTTAGGGAGACAGCTTCTTAACATTCCAGCTCACTGATCACGGCAGACACAGAGGCTCCCCGGCAGTCAAGGTCTGTAGTATTATTCTGGAAGGTTTTTCTGGAAACTCAGCCTAGATTGTGCTCTTCCAATCATTTTTAGACTGCTTCCATCAGTATCAGTTAGAACATGGTTCATTCTATCTACAACTAAACTCTGGCTACAATATATCCTGTAATTAACCACAGTTCATTCAGACTGATCTTTCTGAAACTCTAAAACTCATATCCTGTAATGGCAGTGCCCTTGCTTAAAAATCTTTCAATGTCTCCCAATATCCTTATAGAAAGCCTGTATCTTTTTAATCTGGCTTGAAAGGTCCCACCTGATCTGATTCTCCTATCCTCGCAGACTCATCCCTACCTAGGTACCCTCTGGCCATGTGGACCTTCTGTTCTGGTCCCTAGGATACTCATGCACTCATCGCTTCACCTTTGCCCATGCTATTCTCTCTTTACGGAACACTCTTGCCCTGTCTTCTCTTGCTTAATGCCCCCCTCCCCCCATCTTTTTAAAAAATCTTGGCCAAAGGCTGTATCTTCCAAACAATCTTCCCTGACTCCACCACATATCACTAGTACCAAAACTCTAGGTTAGGCCCTCACTTATATGCTCCCACAGCATCCTGCCCTCCCCCCTTTGAAACACTCACTCCACTGTATTGGGATTGCCAATTGTAAACTCTACTCCCCCTGCCAACCCCACCTTTACAACCTATGAACCTGGTGGGAGGTTCCATCTAAGTTGTTCTCTATTTTATCCCCAGTACTGAATGCCTGGTCCAGACTTAGGTGTACAAATTCACGAAGTAATAAAGAAATGGAAGCATTTTAAGCAGGGGGTCTAATCTCAGATTTAAGTTTTAGAAAAAACACTCAAGTGGCCATGCGCATGCAGAAGAAACCGTAATGGGATCGGTTGGAAGGAAAGGGTGAGAGAGAAGTTCCAGTTTCTTGGTCTGACCTAGTGCAATATTAGTGGGGACAGAAAGAAAGAAGATACTTTGCATGCTATGGCAGGAAGAGGGGGCACAGAAAACTGGCAACATTCGAGAAGTAATAAGACAGGGGCTTAGTAAACCTTTTGCCATTCCAATTCATTTTCTTTCCTTTTTTTAAATTTGAAGTAGAGTCATCCAATTCAATTTAATTAACATTTTTGAGTGTCTATTTTATGCAAGGCATTGCATTAGGTTATGCGAGACAGAGATTGATAAGATACTGTCCCAATCTTGGATATTCCAAGGGTTTTAGTTGGCTACTGGAGACACAAATACTTTTTTTATTTTTTAATATTCATTTATTTTTGAAAGAGACAGAAAGAGACAGAGCGCAAGCAGGGAAGGGGCAGAGAGAGAGGGAGACACAAAATCTGAAGCAGGCTCCGAGCTCTCAGCACAGAGCCCAAGTCGGGGCTGCACCTCACAAACCACAAGATCATGACCTGAACTGAAGTCAGACGCTTAACCAACTGAGCCACCCAGGCGCCCCATGATACCTCTAGCTTTGATCTTTTTTCTCAAGATTGCTTTGGCTCTTCAGGGATTTTTGTGGTTCCATACAAATTTTAGAACTGTTTGTTATATTTCTGTGAAAAATGCTAATGGTATTTTGATAGGGATTGCATCTAGATTGGTTTTGGTAGTATGAACATTTTAATAATATTCTTCCAATCCATGAGCATGGCATACCTTTCCTGTTGGACCATATTAAGCCAATTCTTTTTTTATGTTATTAAAAAATTTTTTAATGTTTATTTATTTTTGAGAGAGAGACAGAGAGCAAGACAGAGCATGAGCAGGGGGTGGGGGTGGGGGGGGGCGGTGGAGACAGAGAAGGGGGAGACACAGAATCTGAAGCAGGCTCCAGGCTCCAAGTTGTCAGCACAGAGGCCAGCGTGGTGCTTGAACTCACGAACTGTGAGATCATGACCTGAGCCGAAGTCAGATGCTTAACCAACCGAGCCACTTAGGTGCCCTGAGACACAAATACTTTAATAGGAGTCAGAGAGATCACAGGAGGAGGCACTGAAGAGTTTACATTTTGAGGGGCTGTGTATGTGTAGTTTTTCAGTTTATTTGTTTGTTTGTTTTTGCCTACAGATAAGGGCTAGTGGTTTCTGGGCAACTGTATACTGTTGTGGAAAAAACCTTGCCTGGAGACAAAACATAGGGTCTTAGCTCCTCATCTGTCGCTAACCAGGTAGGATGATCTTGAACCATTTGTTTAACTTCTCTGGGCCTTAATTTCCTTATTTGTAAAATGCAGTTCTTGAGTGAAATGACCTTTAAAATTCTATTATTTCATATATGTGTTATATTTTATATACATGCAGCATTTCTAAAAAATTTTCAAATCATTCAATTAAAATGTTCATGTACTCTAAATAGTGCTTTTGGATAAATGTTTTAACTGTGTCCTAGAATATTTAGAAGACAAAGACATAATCTGGTTACAAACTATAAACTTTGGTTTCTTGATTCTAAGAGACTGATGATAAAATTATCTACTTTGGACAATTAGGGACAGTTTACTGGAATGTGCCCCCAACCCCCAACTCCTTGGCTCTTTCAGTTCCTATGATTTTTTTTTTTTTTTTAATTTTGCCTTATCTATCGCCTGGCACAAATGCTAGGCTCTGCCAGAGAAAATAAAAAAAATAAAAATCCTCCAATCAGTCTTTTTGCCCCTTTGATACATGAGTAGTTTTAAATTCTTTAAATTTCAATGAAAAGGAGATACGTGAAGGAGCACAAAAAGCAGGTTTAGAATTAAGAAAAAGAGCAGATCCGCTGGCAAATTCACCTGCTCTCCCAGTCACTATGTTTCTTTCTCTTTGCAACCGAGTAACAGCGTAACAGTTCGCAAGAATGGCCAGTACTGCTAGCAGCTGTAGCAGATGAACCCAGAAAAATCAGTGGCTTCATACAAAGTTGTTTCTGACTTACTTAAAGCGCAACTGGTGGTAAGTATGATGGTGGCGGTGGTGGTCTGCGTGTCTGACAGAGACTCAGCCATCTTAAAAGACTAACTTCCAAAGTCACCCTGGGTGTCAACACGCAGGGGACAAAAGCAGGGCTGAGGAGGGAGGGAGGGAGAAGGGGCTTTCCTGTGGAAGGTTTTTCTGGGCCCTGCCTGATATCACTTCCGTCTCCATTTCATCAGCCCAGTCTCAGCCCCATGGGATACCTAACTGCAGGGTTGGCTGAGGAATGGGGTCTAGCTGTGTGGCAAGGAAGAGAAGGGGCATATTCTGATTAGTATAGTGGGTTTCTGCCATATCCAGAGATATTGATTCTGTCTAGTCATTCCCTCTCAACTCTCTTTCCTACCTCATGCCTGTAATTGTTGACAAAATATTTCAGAGGGGCTTCCTACTTGGTGAGAGTAGTTGGAAAATATTTTTAGAGTAGTGATAGTCATTAAGTAAGCATCTGATTTTTTATGGTGCAACATTCAAGTTTCTCCAAGTGCTCTAATTTCTAACTTAGACTAATATAGTACATTAGTTTGTACAGGGCATACAAACTGGTATGTGCATATAGAGTTAGCTTCAGATTCACGTAACTGGGAATATTACCCTCCTAATGTTATCAAACTTAATGAAGTCAGCAATAAAAAATATTCAGATCTTGGGGCGCCTGGGTGGCTCAGTTGGTTACGCGTCCAACTTTGGCTCAGGTCATGATCTCACGGCTTGTGAGTTCGAGCCCCGCATCGGGCTCTGTGCGGACAGCTCAGAGCCTGGAGCCTCTTCAGATTCTGTGTCTTTCTCTCTCTCTCTGCTCCTCCTCCACTCACACTCTGTCTCTCTCTGTCTCTCAAAAATAAATAAACATTAAAAAAAAAATTTTTTTTTTTAATTCAGATCTCAAGTTTCTTCAGATCTTCAGTCTGGGAAAATTATATCACAATTGCTGGCTTGAGAACTTGCCAGTTAGGTATCACAGGGTGGTTTTTTGTTTTTTTTTTTGGGGGGGGGGGGTTGGCTGCTGTGTTTTATTTCTGGTGTAGAGCAGTGGTTCTCAAAGTGTGATCCCCGAATCGCTGGCATCAGCAGCAACTGAAAACTTGTTAGAAATACAATTCTCAGGTCTCACCTCAGACCCAGTGAATCAGAAACTCTGGGGATGGGACCCAAAAATCTGTATGTTTTCACAAATCCTATAGAGAATAACCTAGTATTCTCTAGTCTAGTTTAGTTAGCTTAATAACTAGTCTAGTTTAGTTAGATTATGGCTGAAACAGTTCATTCCAAGGACCAGGTCAAAAGAATATTATTTGAAATCATTTTGTTGAAAACATACCGACTTTCTTATGTTGCTGTCAATTAAGAGTGCTGTAGAAAACTCACAGAATGAAAAGCTCACAAAGAGAGCCCTGGTAGGTCATTAGGACAAATAGTTTCCAAAGGTGGCACCCATGGAAATCGAAGTTTCTATGAAGCATCTCTAGGGGCTTCCCCAAAAGAGAATGTATTCTTATGTTTGGTTGGTGACTGCTCCTCTGACTACCCAGAATTTGTCTCCAAAAGACAGGAAATTCTGTGTCAGGAGAAATGGTTTTGGAGCTTTAAGACACAGTCAACATCTTATTCATCTTTGCAACTCCATTATCTTTCACAGTGGCTGCCATACAGTAGATATGTAATAAACGCTTATGTTAAATGAATGAACGGATGGAATGAATAGTCATCCCATAGATTCAGGTTCTAAATACTCTCCACTAATATTCCGGGGCCCCTTTGAAAAAACATCCGATTTCAATAGTTTATTCTAGTTACTGACTGCCTTATGTATGTGGCCAGTCTTTCCAGCAGTTAAGAATTGTACCTGTCATCAAATATTAAGAAGGCCTCCAACTTCTCTAAGAGAGAGAGAAAACCTTGTATAAAGATAGTACGTGTCCCGTTTCTTGAAATGTCCACAAAAGAGCTCGGTTACTACATGCTAACCTTTTCTGTGACTAACTTGGGGCCTCAGTCTCAGCACTGTTGACATTTTAGGCTGGATCATTCTCTGTAGGGGACCGGCCTGTGCGTTGCAGCAGCAGCACCCCCATCCCCCACCTGCCCCATACCTGGGCACCAATGTGACAACCGAAAGTATCTCCAGACACTGCCATGTGTCCTCTAGGGGCGGGGGTATAAAATTGCCCAGGTTGAGAATCACTGCTCTAGCCTAAGAGTAAAAGAAGAATCATTTTCTTGCATTTTATTCAAAGCTCTGGAAACAGGCTTCAAGAAAAAGTAGATGTCCCGTATTTCTCTTTAGCTCATTGTTGAGGGCTTTGGCAGTGACAGCTCTATCTATTTGAAATGATTGGTTCACAAATCCTCATTATTTTAGGCCAGTTTTCTCCTTGGAACAAGTTTATCTTTGGAGATGCAAATTCACAAACTCTAAGCATCTTTTTTATACTTAGTGTGATCTACACTGATTCAGCACTGAACTGCATTACAAGGCATTTTTATTTAATCATTTCTAAATAACATAGACAGGCTAAAGGAATGTTGTACAAGTCTATAAAATAGTGTTAGCACTAACAGAAGAGGCTTTATCTATTTCATTACAATATTGTAAAAAGTGATCTAAGTAAAACCTGTACTAAAATATAATGTAATAATAACCTTTAATACCTCCTACCTCAAGATTCTGTCCCTGGAAAGAAAGTCATCATTGCCTCTGCAATTTGCTTCCTGGTGTCTCAAGAATACACTAATTGGGGTCCCTGCGTGCCTCAGTCGGTGCTAATCAAGAATAAGCACCTTGATTTCAACTCCTGATTTTAGCTCAGGTCATGATCTCACGGTCCGTGGCTTTGAGCCCCAGGTTAGGCTTCGCACTAGCAGCAGAGAGCCTGCTTGGCATTCTCTGTCTCCCCCGCTTTCTGCCCCTCTCCTGCACAAGCTCTCTTTCTCTCTCAAAATAAATAAATATCTACAATTTTTTTAATGTTTATTTTTGACAGAGAGAGAGAGAGAGAGCGCGAGTGAGCATGAGCAGGGGAGGGGCAGAGAAAGAGGGAGACACAGAATCAGAAGCAGGCTCCAGGCTCCGAGCTGTCAGCACAGAGCCCGATGCGGGGCTCGAACTCACGAACTGCGAGATCATGACCAGAGCCGAAGTCAGACCCTTAACCGACTGAGCCACCCAGGCGCCCCAATAAATAAATATATTTTTGAAGAGACTACACTAATAATCCTATTTTTTCGTTTATGTTAGATGTTATCTATTTTCTTACGGCTAGTGCATGAGGGTTTACCATTATTTCAAATCCCCTCACTTGTGATCCTCCACATTCTCAATATATTACAATTTTTACCTAAATCATCAATGTTTCACGATGAGCCAACAGCGTCCCCAGACATCCTTGTTGACATCCTCACACTAATGTTCCCTCTCTTATTGTCCGTGTGGGTATATACTTCAAACATTCCTCTTTTTTTTTTTTTTTTTTCATTTAAGGGCATTTTGAGAAGGAGAGAAAAAAGCACATAGCCATCACACATTTAACAGGAAACTAAAGTTATTTTTGATAACTTTTAAAAGATTACATTAAAAATCTCAAAATTTTCTTGTTAGAAAACAAAATCCCTACTTCACCCTCACCTCACGCATTAAGCATAAATGAAAGCTAGGCACTTTGTTTACTTTTTTAAGAAACAAGTGATGCTAACTAGATTGTGGTGATCATTTCACAAATCTACATAAATATCAAATCATTACGTTGTATCCCTGAAGCTAATATAATGCTGTGGGTCAATTATATTTCAATAAAAAATAAATAAAAGGCAGTTTACCAGAAATACTTCATTTGCTCCCCTTCTGTATACTGGCAACACGGTTATCTTTCCTACTTAAGGACAGATCTGTTCTTCTCTCTTCTGACCTTGTTCAATTTTCCTTTATCTGCCTGGGCCACTGAAACCTGGGAAGCATCAGACAGCCTCGCACCATGAAAGTGCATGCTCTTGTTCCATGAGAAATGAGTTTGTAATAAATGTCTCCTGTACCAAGAAAAAAAGGTATAAAACCTGATTTTTACTTTTTCATAAAAAATAATTTTTGTTTCATCCTTAACAACCAAGAAATCAGGACCACCCAGATAACAAAAGCAGAGGATTAAAAAAGATACCCTATTAACATGACAGATGAAGAAGATACTAGGTGAGAATCCGTATAGAAGAAAGCCCACAATTTGGAACATGTGGGAATCAAAGTCAAGCAGTTAATTACTAACAAAGACAGTAACAGTGCTTCTTTTGTCTTCCACAGTGAATGCACAATTAGCACTTAATACTAAGGCTGGGGAAAAACCATCTATAATCTACTGAAAAAGACCATGTGCTTCTATAAATTTTGTTCTTATACACTTGCCAAAAAAAGAGGACATATTAACAAAATAATGGGCCCTGCATTGTTAATTGCTAGGTTGTTTGCAGTTGTGCTGTTGCTATTAGAATTTAATAAGCTATTCCTTCTCCTAAATTAATAAGCAGCCAAGATTATGTAATAGCTGCTTTCAGCTGCTAATTATTTTTCCCATAATTCCTTTCCCCCACTACCCTCCCACCCCCACCTTTTCTTGGCTAGGAGCACCAGAGACTGCCAATATGTCATCAGCAAGACTCCTGTCTTCATTTTCAGAACCACAGACCTACATTAGGAACATAACCAATGACTTTAAACTTAGAGGTGGTTATCTTAGGAACCTCGTTTGTACAGAAAAAGAGAAAAACAGCATTTGGATCTAGAGGACAAGTTTTCATTGCATAGTATTAGATCTATCTTTGAACTGACTAATGGCATCTGTTTTGTGTAGTAAGGGAGAAATGGGGCATTAACATGTGACTTTGGAGAATGACTACTCAGGAAGCAGAGAGAAATTTGGGCAGGGGGCTTAAAGACCACAGAAAGCCAGCTCTGTGCCTTCTGTCGATCACTTGTTTAATATCCCAGCATACATTATCATATATATTTGTAGGAAATTTTCCTAGCAGTATAGTTGTGCTCAAAAGGGAAGGTATTATACATTTTTATTTTGTCAAATAAGGGCATTAAAAATGCCCTCAAATCCCTACTATATACTATCATAGTTTTATAGACCTTTTACCACACAAAAAAGAACACAATCCCTAATAAAGGATTCCTTTAAATTGATTAAATTTAGCTTCGTGGAAAACGTAGCATTTCTTTTTCACTTTGGGCCATTAAAAAATTCTGGCGACTGTGTTTGGGAACCTCTGCAAAAAGGGCATAGCTCAACAAAAGCAATTTTCTAGCTTCCTTTGTAAGAACCTAGGTGACTGGGGTAATGAATAGCATTCAACATGAGAAACCCGTGGCTGTTCAAGCAAGGTCACTTAATCCCGTGGGGCTCCCCTTTCCTCATCTGTAAAAGATGAGTCGGACTAGATGATTCATCCATTCTTCTCATTCAAAAAAATACGGACATCCATTATGTGCCAGGCACAAAACTCAGCACTTTGGTTCTTAACAAATCTATCATTTTATAGTCCTCATCGGTCAACTCCCATTTATTAGATGTGTTATCTATCAGGCAGTGAACTAGGTTGGGACGCAAAATGAATAAAATTCAAAACGTGCTGAATAGAGGCAAATGGATACGTGGGGATGCAAAATGAGTAAAACTCAAGATGTGCTAAACAGAGGCTAATGAACGTGTGGGTGAAAGAGGGATTCGTTCTTACAGGGTTTGAGGGTGAGGCTTCATAGATGTAACATTTGAGAGGAAGTGCATGCCAGGCAGAGCAAGTCTTCGGCAAGGCTTAACTGGAACACAGGCGGCTTTGGGGGCGGGGGGCGCGAGTCCGTGTGAAGGAAGTGGGATCTCAAAGACGAGATGCGGTCGGGGCTTTTCGGCAGAGAACGGACAGTAATTCATCAGGTCCGCAGCACTGAGGACTGGCGAGACAAGCCCAGGGAAAAGACACTCGCACGGCTTGGGGCAAAAGGTGTCTAGGGCTGTAGCAGTGCAATGGGAAGGACGTGCAGGATTCCAGGCAGTTTGGAGGCAGAATGATTGCAAAAGGCCCTCTGAACGCGTGCACGAGCTCCTCGACAGAGCTGACTTGTTTTCCCCAGAGGTGCAGCACTCCCTCACTCTCCTCACCATCACCACCGGCAGTGACGCCTCCCCGCCCCGCCCTCTTTGGGCACGGAGAGTTATCGGAGCTCGAACTTGGCTCTTGGCGATCCTGACCTTCCCTGCCCCGCACAGCGGGGTCGACAAAGGGCACCTCGGAACCCTGCGCTCCCACCACTGGATAGGTGAGGTAGCCGCCCGCCCGAGTTCCGAAGGTACGCGCAGGAGCGCGCAGGCGCGCAGGCCTCGGCAAAAGCCGCTTCCGGGTCACGTGGCCTAACTTCCGGCCGGGACCACGCCTCTCGGTAGAGACGCGGCCAATCGGCCTCCTTGGAGTGCGGTCACCTGCGCTGCCTCCGGTGCCGTTGGCAACGGTCGAGCTGCTTCCCGCGCGTCGCCCAGCCCGCCCCTCCGCTCGCCGCAACCCCGGCTCCTCCCTCGTCCGGCCCACAGGGCGGGGTCTGTCGGCTCGCCCTCCCCTCGCCGCCTAAGCCTTCCCTCTGCCAACTGGGTCTCCTCCCCGCGGCAACACGGCTTCTCTTCCTCAGCTCGGCGACAGGGGCTTCCCCTCAGCCGCCGCCGCCGCCGCCCCCGTCGCAGCCGCCGCCGGCCGAGCCACGCCGTGCCCGCGGCCCGCGGCCGCCGTAAGTCCCGGGGAGCGAGCGGGGGCGTCGGGGACGGGGAGGCGAGAGGGAGGATTGGGCGCGCCCTCCGCCGCCCCGCGCGCGCCCCGACGACCCCACCCCGTGTCTGGCCGCTGGCCCCCCAGTGGGGCGCCGCGGCCGGCAACTCACTTCTCTCCGCGTCCGCGCCCCTCTCCACTCCTCACCGCGCCCCGAGGATGCGGAGCCCCCGCGGCACCTGTGGTTCGGGAATCACCTCAAGTTTTGCGGGGCATTTTCGGGAGGGGCTCGCGGCCCGGGGCGGCCGAGGACCCTTGGCGCCCCCTGCGCGGCGGCGAATGCCATTGTCTGCCCCGCTCCTAGCCCGTCACCTCGCTCGGGCTCGGTCAGTGATGGAGTGCGGCCCCGTGGGGCGGCGGGGAGGCGTCGGAGACGGCCGGACGGAGGAACGCTGGCCCTGAGCCCGCTCCGCGGCCGAGCCTATTGTTTTTAATACCAATCTCGAGGAACTGGGGTGGCCTGTGATTTGCGGCAAAATCAAAGCATTAGTTTTTAACTCGAGGGAAGGAATACTTGTGCTTCGCAACCGGGTATCGTCCCATGTTAGCACATAATTATTTTAAAGAGTGAATTATTTATTCGCCCTATGAAGTGGTAGGGAGGGGATACAGACAGCCTTGAGCTCGTACTCTTTTTCCAAAGCAACCCCCACCCTTCCAGGTCATCAGGGTCCGGGAATAGGGGTCTGTTGCTCTCAAAGTTCTGGTAACGGGTCTGCGTTAAACCCGTTGTCCAGTTGATGCTTTACTTGCTGTCCCCCTTCGAATGCCGCTATCTTAACAGGACTCGTATGGGGGGCACTTTGATAACAAGAACGTCGTTCGTTTATTTTGTGCCAGGGAAGATTTGAAGTGAGGTGTAATAAGCCGATTTTATTTAACTTAAATATAGAGTATTAAAGTTAAATTGCCACCTCATAAATTGCTAAATATCTTTCTTGTTGATGCCCGTTTGGATTAGTACGAAAAACGTCACTAATTTCTTAGGGAAATTTAGAGCCCGGTTTATTCTAAATTGGTTGTGTAAATTTCCCCACCCCATATTCAAATTTAAGATGGTGTGGTGCATATTAAGAATCAGGCTGGAATCTTGTAGTAACGCTGTTAAAGGAACTTAAAATAGTTCACAAGGGGGAAAAAAAACCGTGTCTGAATTCTACCTTTAAATTACTTTTGTAGAAACAATGCCTACCTGTTTGCAGTTGAGAAGACCAGTTGAATTACAAAAAGCTTTCCTTGAAAATTAAACATCTAAACAAATCAACAGATTCGAGATTCCAAATACACATATACAAAATAGTTTAAGTAAAATACACCAGAATTCAGCATCCACTCCATCTGTAGATGCCTTTTTTAATTGTTTCAAATGAAGTATTTCGTGTAATGTCTCTGCATGTGTGTACCTCTTATTTTGGCTTTTAGAGGTTTATATTCTCTGTCATATTATTACAGTAGCCCACTTTATTGTGTGCATATTTATGCTGGAATTTTTAAAAAGTGAAGATGAGAAGAGATACTTAAACATCAGGCTTTTATTAGGAAAAATGTGCCTTTGTGGGGTTTTCTCTGGGTTAATATTTGAGATCTTTTGTTTTGCTTAAGATATATAAGCATAAACTGAAGAGGGCATCCTAAGTGATAGCAGTCTGTCTACAAGTAATTCAGCCTGGAACTGGAACAGCCTCACGGTGAAAAACAGGACTAGATCTGCTGTTTCTTTCAAATGTGTCTGAACCAGTTGGTGTCAACAGTTCTCTTTTGAAGCATACAGAGAATGTGAAATGTATAGCCCTGGCAGACAGTAGTTTCTGAAATTGTAAGAATTATCTTTCTTTTTCCTCAAAATTTTCACTCTGGCTTTTTACCTGTCCCCCCCCCCCCCCCCCCCCCACTATTCTCTAAACTTAGGTGGAAAGGGATGGGGTGGGAAGATTTACATCTGGTCAGAAGATCTTTCTACAAGAATTTCTTTCTACAAGAATTTCTACAGAATTTCTACTGGCGTAGAAATACTGATGGTTGCTAATCATTTGTCAGTCAAAGGCCCTGCCCCCAAAGCTTCTCTGTGAAACATGTCCTCTTAATCTCTACTGAATCAAAGTGTTGCATGTAATCTTGGTTCTATTTATCTTAACAGATGCAGTTTATGTTGCTTTTTAGTCGTCAGGGAAAGCTTCGACTGCAGAAATGGTATGTCCCACTGTCAGACAAAGAAAAGAAAAAGATCACAAGAGAACTTGTTCAAACCGTTTTAGCACGGAAACCGAAAATGTGCAGCTTTCTTGAGTGGCGAGATCTGAAGATTGTTTACAAAAGGTATAATTTTTATTTCTCAGAAAGATGAAATAGTAGAATCAAATATTTGGTCACTTGTAATGTGGTAATGGCAGACTTTTAAGAAATGACATTTATAAATAATGAATGATTTAGATGAAAAAGGTTTAAGTCAAAGCTTTGTATTTTTAAAATAACTGCTATTTTGCTTGATTACCCAGGCAAAAAGATAAAATCAGGAAAGTCGATTGAAAACTAATTATGTAAATAAAGGCATAAATGATTATTACTATTTAATCTTTTTAGAAAAATGCAACGAATTTATGTCTTTGCAGGTGAATATGGGGCCGTATTTTAAATGGTGTAATTCTCTGAATTTAAACAAGCCTTTTCCCTCCACCCCCTTCTTGAAAATCTATACAGTAATGACTGATACTTGACATGCCTTTTTTCAGACTTTTACAATCTTATGAACACAACACCTTGGATGCATAGACCATTTCAGTCATATAGATGTTTTGAAACTATGTATATACAATATCTCTTTACTAGTGTTAACTGATTTGAAGTATACTTGTGGTGGAGGTGTAATTAGATCTGATAATTTTGGGAAGAATAGATTTTTAAATTTTTGGTGTTGCAAAATGTCGCACACATTTGCTTGAACGCTAAGCTTTTATTTTTTATTTTTTTTAAGTTTATTTTTTAGAGAGAGAGCGAGTGAGCGTGAGCAGGGGAGGGGCAGAGAGAGGCGGGGGACAGAGGATCCAAAACAGGATCTGCAGTGACAGCAGAGAGCCCGATGCAAGGCTCAAACTCACAAACCTCGAGATCATGACCTGAGCCGAAGTCGGATGCTTAACCGACTGAGCCACCTGAGGGCCCCTGAACACTAAGCTTTTAAAAAAATGTACGTCTTGGGGCGCCTGGGTGGCTCAGTCGGTTAAGCATCCGACTTCGGCTCAGGTCATGATCTCACAGTTCGTGAGTTCGAGCCCCACATTGGGCTCTGTGCTGACAGCTCAGAGCCTGGAGCCTGCTTCGGATTCTGTGTCTCCCTCTCTCTCTGCTCCTCCCGCTCTCATGCTCTGTCTCTGTCCTTCAAAAATAAAATTTAAAAAAAAACCATAAAAAAATGTACGTCTTTATTAATATCTGAAAGTCTTTCAATACCTTAAAATACATTTCTCAAGATTGGGCTAATCAGGTTAAAAGAAATATAATTACTTTGCTCTCCATTTCCCTTCCCTTACAAATAATTTACTGGATTTAAGATGAGTGTTTCTGCATGTCAGAAATTGTCTTCTGTAGGGAAGTGCAGGGAACTAACAGGTATGGGCTACAAGGAGAGTTGAAGAGAAGTCTGGGTTTTATCTCCATTTCCTTTATTCCACTCTAGGTATGGATGCGTTTTTTTTGGTGGGGGAGATGGCAGAGGAAGTAATGGAGATTATAGGACATCGAGAATATTTTAAATACCATAAACTCCTCTTTCCAGTAGAATAAATTTAGTCATCTTTGGGTGATTTTGTATCCAGTGTTTGTTTTAGTACTTGTTGAGAAAATCATAGCATTTTAGAGCTGAGAGAGGTCTTAGAATAATCTAGTCAAGTGATTGTTTTAAAAAGCTTGTTGCCCCCAAGGTTAGAACCCTAAATGAAACAAGTGGAAGTGGAGGTGCTCTCATGAAATCAGGACTGGGATCTTATACCCCTGCTCACTTGGCCTGTACCCTCTGCATAGGAGAAGTGTTTTTTTTTGTTTGTTTGTTTTAAATAAAACGCTACTTTGTTTTTAATGTTTATTTTTGACACACACACACACACACACACACACACACACACACACACAGTGTAAGCGGGGGAGGGGCAGAGAGAGGGGGGAACACAGAATCCAAAGCAGGCTCCAGGCTCTGAGCTGTCGGCACAGAGCCCAATGTGGGACTCAAATCCACAAACCGTAAGATCATGACCTGAGCCGAAGTAGGATGTTTAACCAACTGAGCCACCCAGGTGCCCCTAAAATGGCTACTGTTGATTAAACTTCAATTTTAGAAAAGAAGAATTTGGGAGACCTTACTTGTTCAAGGTCACGTTCTAGTTAGTGACTGACATGGAGACTAGAACTGAAATATTAAGCCTGGAGGCAAAGGTTTTAAATGGGGATGAGAAAAGAGCACATATGTATTTCTTAAAAGATCCTTGTAATAGGAGAATGGGTAAGGGGAGCACCGGGACTGGCACCTGAGGGGTCTCTTAAGGAGACCGCATTATAATGAGGCCCTGAAGGAAGACTGCTGCTGTGTGCACAGCAGGTGGAGAGAGCTGTTACTATGAGGTAAGTTTTAGAAGACTTGGTGGCTGCTAAAAGGGGGGAGGGCAGTGATTCCACATTTCTGGTTCAGCTGACGGGTAAATAGGAGGTAGCAGACATGTTGACTTTGCGATGCCTGTATGACTTCCATTTGAAGATGCCTAGTTTTCTCGGGGCGGGTGTGGAAGTCAGGGGGGGAAACGAGGCATAAAGTGTTAGATCACCAGCATTCAAAGGGCAAGCAAAGGGTGTATTGTATAGGGTCAGTAACGTCAGGGAAAGGGAGAGAGTTTTGCAAATTAAGTTACCATTGCCAAAATTGCAAAAACAGTTTAAATGAAGAAAAGAATCTTTTAGGTTTTACAATGAGAGTTCATAAAATGCCATCTGTGGGAACATTTTCAGTGAAATAGTAGGAACAGAAGTCTCGAAGAAATGGAGCAAAGTGTGAAGAAGAGGTGGAGACTTTTAAACACCAAGTGTAGACTATTTGGGGAGCTTTGCTCCGAAGATACGAAGAGGTGGTAACCACCCATAGATGCAGGAGTCGGAAACAGGGTTTTTAAAAAGGTGCGAGTGACTTAAGCTTATTTCTAGATAGGGGAAGGAGTCCCCCGTGTGGAGGAGGAAAATACCAGCAAGGGAATCAATCCCAGGAATCGAGATTCATTGCAGCAGGCAATGGCCTGTTAAACAGAGGGAAAGAAAGCACTCATTGGTATTCCCGCACACAGGATTCAGCCCACCTACGTCGGGCCGCCACTTTTTCTTATGAAGGGCTATAAAGGGTAATCTAACCTGACTCTGATACTTGTATCAAGCGGCTATAAACAAAAGGTGCACTTAAAAAACAGCTTTATTGAAATAAAATTCACCTACAGAAGTTAGAATCTTCAGTCAATTTTTCGATACATCTGCCCCATTTCATACTGAAAACCTCATGTTTTATATTTAAGGACATATTCTTTGTAAGGACATATTCATAGAAACAGGTGATTTTTTCCCCCTTAGTCCAGCTGGAAGAGAAGACCTTTTTAAGCAAAAGAGCTATCACTTCTGAGAGATTGTGAACCAGGACTCTGGCTGTTCCTGTCAGTAAGTGGTCTTTAGGTCTTCCTTCCCCCCCTTTGTCTCAGCCACATTCTTCTTGCTGAGTATTTCACTTAAACAGTTCCCCCTCTTGGGGAGCAGGTTGGGGGGGGGGTTGATAGGGATAATATAGCTGAAAATACAGACTGAAAATCAGGGTACTTGAGTTCTGCTTGGTTCGCACCCTTAACTAGTTTTGTAACTTTGAACAAGTCATTTTTCCTTTTTTCCTCATCTCTGAAATAAATGCTCTTGAAGATCCCTTAAAGGCTGAAGAGTGTATTTTATGCAGCATGCTACGGAAGAGGCACTAGATTAAAGTTTTACAATGAGTTTAAAAATACATAGGTCCAAATTACTAGTTTGAGAATTTGCCAGAATACCTTCTTTTCTTTACTAACAAAATAATTTTTAATGACATACCGGTGGGATTGAGAACAGTTTCGTTACATTCACCCATAGTCAGCTGACACTTAGCTGACTGCAGAGAAGTCATGTGTTTTGAGTATAAGAATAGGCACTTTCAGATGTTCTCTGAGTGCCAGTAATTAGAGTAAGCCTTAATCCACTGTGCTAAAAATAACCAAACATGCCTTTCTTCTTACTAGTCTATTATTAATTTTACTTCAGATTTAGACTTACAAATATGTACTAAGAAAAAATGAGCTCATAATTGAATTTTTTAAAAAGCATTTGGCTCAAAAATAGGGTTCTCTTGGTAATCTTTTACTAAATCAGTGTAACACCATTTACTTCACTGCCTCTTCAAACCTCTTAAAATACTGCCTATTCAGTTTTAATGTTTGCCAGGTGCAGGATTACTCTATTTAATACAGTTCCTGGTTATTGTTTTTAATATAAAACTTGGGCTTTGGAGTCAAATTGCTGTTCCTAGGGAGGTTACTCAATTAAGCCTGGGTCTCCTGTAAATGCAAGTAATAATGGTATCTTTCTAGAAGAGTTGTGAGGATTCAAATAGTAAAATATGCAAAAGCCTCAGCTAATATTTAGTGTCTCATTCAGAGGGAGGACTCAGTGAGTCTTACCTGTCACTATTCTGTTTCTTCAGTAAGCTTTCTGTAAAGTGGTGTCTTAGAATCCTGATAACTAGCTGTTCACTTACAGCAAAGAATTTGTTTACTTTGATGGTCCTTTGTCCATTCTACATTTAGGTAGAATTGCAGGATTTTTAAAATACTATCAGCTGATGCTTAGACACATCAGTCCTGGTGGTATTGAAAACAGTTCTTTAATTTTAAGTTTATTTATTTTGAGAGAGAGAGCAAAAGAGAGAATATCCCAAGCTGTAGCACAGAGCCTGATGCAGGGCTAGAACTCAAGAACTGTGAGATCATGACCTGAGCCAAAACCAAGAGTTAGACACTTAACTGACCGAGCCACCCAGGAGCCCCCAGTCCTTGTGATAGTTAAGTTAATATTTCCAAATGATTCTACAGTTGAAGACCGATGACTAGTATTTCAGTGCTGTTTATTTGTAAGAAGGCAGCACTGGCAGTACTGTGGATGAGGAGCAAGGACCATGGGGCAAGCATTCGATTACTTAACATTAGCATTGTCGAAATGCTGACAATTAAGACTAAAAGGAATTTTACTATTAGTAACTGACTTAGTAAATTCTTTCTAATGGGATTATTGAAATAGCACCCTGTTCATGTGCGCTGTTCATGGCTGTTTTTTTTTATCTACCATTTTAATGCCAGTTCCTTAAATTTTTAGTTTGCTTAATTCAGGGACTTGTAACGTATCATTTGTATCAATTTCCCCAAATTCAAAACTATTTGGTGAGCATGGGTTAGGGAGGATGGAGAATTGAAACATCCCATTGCCTGTTAAACAGATAAAACCATAGGGTAGGAAAGAGAGGAAACACTTTGTTAAAGTTGGAGGTGGTGCCCTGTTATGTCCTTCATGCTAATAAATGAACACATTGGAAAGCCCCCTCTCTAAGACTGCAACAGACTCTCCTACCATTTTAAATCTTACTGAATGTGTGAGTCAGAATGGACACAGCAGAAAAGTCAAGCTGTGGATGACAAGGGAGTCCCTAAGGTGGAGTGGGAAAAGGCCTGGAGTTGATGTCCGAAGATCAGATTTCTTGTCCCAGAGCAACCACTTGGCAGACCCTGTACTCTTGGGGCCTCAGTTTTTTTGTCCTCTACCCCCCACCCCCAGTCAAGGATGATGGTGCTTGCTGTTGGAAAGATCAAATAATTGATCTTAATCAGTTGATAATATTAAAATTAATAGAGGATTCTGTAAATACTAGTTACTCTCATACTGAAGAGCAGAAATTCATTGGGTTCCAAAACAGATTATGTGTTTGCATATATTATTTTCCATCAATGCTATGAGCAGTAGTTGCTCATCGTGTTTCCCAAAAATCCCTTAAATGCTCCTCAGTGAAAATTACAATCTAAACTGAGACTTGTTAAGAATGTCATAGGTGTTTTGTTTTTTGTTTGTTTCAAAAGCCTTTAATACACTTAAACCATTTGAAAATGTTCTTTTAATCCTCCTCAAAGGACTTGGTCATTGTTTGCTATGCCTCAAGGTTGTCTTAAGTTTTGGCTTCCTTGAGTCAAGTATAGTCTAGTCCCATGTGCTACAATCCTAATTTGGAAGAGAATATTTACTTTTCCAATCTTATTCTTCATGAAGGGTAAATAACCAAAACTTTCATTTAACAGGTAGAACTTGGAAAATTTGAGGACAGGTTTCAGTTTTCCCCTGTTCTCTTTCTCTAACTTCTGTAAAAACAGAGCTGTTCTTTTCTTGGAGTTTATTCCACAGATCTAGAAACCACCTTTTAAAAAACAATTTTATGCTATTAGAAGTCAAGATAGTAGTTACCCTTTGGGGTGGCAGGTGGTGAACTGGAGAGGCTAGGGGAGGGGATTTAGGAGTTCGATAATCTGTTTCTTGATCAGGGTGCTGATACACAGGTGGGTTCACTTTGAAAACTCCTTAAGCTGTACATACATGATTTGTGTTCTCTTTGTGCATATTAACGCTCCAGTAAAACATTTTGAGACATTGGCTTCGCATTGACAATATCTTCAATAAGTCCTTTAGTCGGAAAGTTTATCTTCTTCCCTGTTTACTTGTAGTTTGCATTAATCACAGTGCATTTTGTTTTAGTTAAGTAAACACAAGATCGTATTTCATACAATTGAGGGCCGTTGTATTTCATTCAATGTGTTTTGTAACTGGGTCCAGCTATGTTTTAGAATATTATATGTATTTCTATGAATATTCTTAGAAAGGAGCCTGAAAGGAAGAAGAGCAGAATAAGTTTCTCTTTCTAGATGGTGTGATTTGAGTGATTTTTTTTTTCTTGCCTGTACCTTTCAAACTTTCTCTATATGCATTCATTACTTTTGCACTCCGGGAGGAAAATAATCTACACTGTTGTAAAAGGGAAAATGAATTGTTTAAGTATGGGATCTTTCACAATAGGGTATGAAAATATATTTAGAAAACATGATTATAGAGTAAAATTTTTTCCACATTTGCTTTTGTTACAGATATGCTAGTCTGTATTTTTGCTGTGCTATCGAGGATCAGGACAATGAGCTAATTACCCTGGAAATAATTCATCGTTATGTGGAATTACTTGACAAGTATTTTGGCAGTGTGAGTAGTATTTTGTTTTAGAAAAATGAATGCCATAGTATCTTTTTTTAATCTTTTCTGTAACAAGTTTATTATTTGATTGTCTTGGGGATTCTGACTCTTTGAAAGTAACTGCAGGAGAGGGAAGGGCTGACTCTGACTCTTGCCAGCGTGCACAGCCACTTAACTGCCGCAGTGCTTGACCCCGCTGCCTCATTTGATGACGGTCGTGAGAATAAGGTTTAAAATAGTGAAACGGAAAGGAGTTCAACTGCAGAGATTAACATTCTGGAAGTGCTTAATATAGAATTTAGATTTGGTAAGCAGTCACGATCACATTATCCGGGAAATACGTATTTAAAAAGATCAGTTTTTGTGAGTAGAAAATTATTAAGTTGCCCATGTTGGGAGCTTCCAGAATCAGGTCTTTCTTACTTAGCTTGTAGGCGTTGTATTTCCAAGTACTTGAGATTTGAGAAATATGCTGACTAAATTGATGATGCTTAGTTAGCAAGATTGCCATCTTTAGAGAGAATTAAGATGGATTTGCTCTGATCAGATTTTATTCACTACCTGATAGTGGGTAAGTACCTTTTGCTTTTTTCAGTTTTACCATTGTTTTCCTTGCTTTTCAGGTGTGTGAACTTGATATCATCTTTAATTTTGAGAAGGCTTATTTTATTTTGGATGAGTTTCTTTTGGGAGGGGAAGTTCAGGAAACATCCAAGAAAAATGTCCTTAAAGCAATTGAACAGGCTGATCTACTGCAGGAGGTAAGCTAATCAGAGTTCTCTTCGCTGGGCAGTAGCATGTTTTGCTCTTGCCAGGGAAGTCTCAGTTGTGCTCCCTCATTCGTAGACTCTCAGAAATTACTCTGAAGCATGCTTGGCATGTAGTGTCCATGTACAGTTTCTTGATGGGAATATGTGTCCATCTCATCAACTCAGTTATCTGTGGATGGATTGTTTACTTTGGAGATGGTCTGTCATAATGATGGCCCATTTTTGGACCCTAAAACACGAGAGTCTGAACCTTTAGAGGACAGACTAAGAAGGGAAAAGATTCATCAAGATAACAGGAATTTGAGAACTCTCCATCCGTTGTTGTGAATTACTTACTTACGGTAACCCCTGTTCTCCATCAGTTGACTGTGAGACTGTGGTGTTTTCATCCCAGATTGGTTCATATTTTCACCTCATGTCCATTAAGTGCAAGTGTTAGCCAAGCAAATGACAGTGTTATAATTACACTTTTTGTAGACGTCTGTAGTTTTATGTTAGCAAGACTAACTAAAAGGTAGTTGGCCTTCTCTTGGCTCTTTTGAAATAACAAACCGTGTTCTGTCAAATGACTGTGTTCTTATTTTGCCTTGATATCTATCACGAGAGCCATTTATAAACCATCTTCCCTTTCCAGTTTCCATAGTTGTCCTGGGTTAACTGTGTATTTGTTGTTTCTGGACCTTCAATTTCCAAAGTTTAAAGTTTCACAGATAGGGCCACCTTTTTCAAAAAACTTAAGGATACCTTAATTCAGATACCAAGTTGAATTATGCTTTAGCAGTAATTGTGGTTTTAATCAAATAGAAAGGAGTAGTGAATACAAAAAATGTATGTTTTCATTAAGATAATTGCCTTTTTTACTATGAAAGGAGGCTTTAAATGCAGTTTTTTAGCATTTCTGCTATAACAGAAATGTGAACTAAGAAGAGTAAATCTCTTTTTGTCCATTATAATTTCTAGTGGGCCCCTGTGGGAGGAAGGGCCTCAATAATGGCTCTGCATCAGTCACTGACTGGGTCAGTTGTGAGGATTGCTCAAAGTTGGGACGATATCATCCAGAACATACACCTGTCAAACGTGAGACAACACATTGTGCGTGTAATGATCTCGAGGTACCAAAACAGTGGTTAAGATGCCTGCACCAGTGGAATCTTTGGTTGGCAGCCCTGATGCCATCCGCTGTCAGTAGTGAAAGGGGCACGGCGCCTTTCCTGAGTGCGTACAGCTCGCCGCGGTGCTTTATTCATTGATTGCAGACATGTCACTGGGGAGATTCTTTTTTAACATCTGATATTCTGACCACAAGCTCATATGTGGTTTTAAAGTTAGCACCCCCTTATTTTGCTGTTTACTAATCAGACTTTTCTAAAAATTCGGTTAAAAGCAGAATCAGGAACTATGAATTTTTCATTTTGTCTCTTCCCTTGTTCACTTTTATATTCTGTTATTATGGAGCTATATTATGTCAGATCCTGGTATTTCCTCCAGGTTCTTCATCATTTCTTGATTAATTCCATCTGCCTTAAAACATTTTAAAGTTCTTGAAGTTCACCTTTTAATATATTTTTTTCTGGAGAGTAGTGTTTAGGGTACTGATCTCTCCTGTGTCTGGACTGTTGTTTAAACTACTGGGAACTTGCTATTGACTTTGTAAATACAGCAAATGTACTAAGTTTACTTTATAGCATGTGTTGAGTATTTGATGTATCGGGGATAAAAACGTTAGTTCAAGTCCATATTTATTTGTAAGTGTGTGTGTGTGTGTGTGTGTGTGTGTGTGTGTGTGTGTGTATCTCCCCTATTAAAGTATTTTAATAGTAAATAATACCTCCCTTTTTGAAGCAGTATTTTTTTTATCTTTAGTAGAAAGGAGTAGAGAGAAGCATGGGATGTCTATGGTTCCATGTAAGATTTTCCTTACCCTGTCTCACCCTAGTTTAAAAAAATTTTTTTTGACTGCTATTAATTACAGTTTCTTACCTTTTGAAGAGAACTTTTGCCCAGTTTCTTATCTGTGACCTTAATGTCATTTTGTACATAAACCAAAGTGATAGTACATTAAGACAGTTTCTATTTGGTGTCTGAATAAACCATTTTTCTCAATGTAGCCATTCAGTTCTTGAGGAGGCAGAATGTGGCTAGTCTGTTCTGAATTTAGAGTGAGTTATAATACATTGCAGATTAAGGCTTTTATGAAGCCAAGCTAAAGTCTCTTTGTGGCAGTAAGGCTTCAGATGATTCTGTTCAGGTTAACCTGTTACTCATTTAGCTTATTTGCCAACATACTGTCACAAATCCAGGGATGACAAGATGATTGTTTCCTAAAATAGATTCATTTATATGTTGATACATGATACATGTTTACATCTCTAGGAGAGTATTTGAATATTATGTTCATAAAATAGTGGAATAAGATGAGAAAAAGCATTCCACAGACTGCTAAGTTTCTAAAATTTCTAAATTTGCTAAAAATTTCCCTTTTACCCAATTTATATAAACATGTTTTGATTTGTTTAGGTAGTCCTTTAACAGGCAAACAGGGCAGACCATCAGGTGATAAAGTAGGTTTTCTCTTAGCATACTACATATAGTCAGTCATGAGATCAGGTCTGGACACTATGACAACAAAAAAGAACTATGAAATAAAAAAAAAAAAAAAGAACTATGATGAGAGCTAATGCTTACTGAGTATGTATTTGTGAAGCATCCTGTGCTAATCGTCAACATGCCCTGAGAAAGATCATGAGTACCTTTTTAACAGATGACGAAGGAGAGGCTCAGTGAGGTTCCAGCAACTGGTCCTAGCATTCCAAACCCAGATCTGCTAGACTTCAGAGCTGTGTGAAATCTTAACCACTAGCTCTGTCCATCTCTCCCTTCCCCCATCGCCCCCCCCCCCCCCCCCCCCCCCCCCCCCCCACTTTGTGTATTGTCTTGGTATGTGTATTTTAAACCTTCTGTTTTAGGTACCAACTTCTGTGTTTTTCAGGAATAAAGAGATTAATCATTCTGGAGGTTTTTCTGTATGGAACAGAATAGATTTTCTAAGATACCATTTTTTACCTTTTATACTGAAGATTTTCATTGTCCACATTATCGGTAATTGGTATTTTTCAGTTGGATGCATAAATAATAATTGTTTAAATCGTTTCTTCTCGGATTTATCTAAACTCCTGGATTTATAGTAGCTCTTTTGGTCTTAAAATTTGGGATATAGTATTCATTTAGCCTATGTCATGAAATGATTTTGCTTCCAACATTGTAAATATGGCTGTAAAGACACTCATCTAAATGCAAGTTTAAATTTGTGGAGGGCCTAATTAATTACTTTTCCATGTATTGTGACTTTTCTATTTGGTGTCAGGTCTTTTACTTGAATTGACTATTTCTAGACACCAAAGATGCCTTTAAATTTATAATGCAAATATTTGTTGGCTTGATGTTACATGGGAAATCGCAAAATAATTTTGATTTTAGACCTTTTAAAATCTGTGAAATATACATTTCTATCCTTAAGAATGTTTTTCTTCAGAAAAATTTCTCTTTTACCTGATTTGTATATATGTCACATAGTTTGTTCAGGTAGTCCTTCGTTTTATAGACTAACAGGACAGACAGTCAGTGGATATGGTAGCTGTTCTATTAGCATATTATAATCAGTAATGAGAACATAACATCAATGGGTATTTGAATAATTGCTACAATATCAGACACTGTGATCAAATAATAAAGATCTTTTTTATTTTATTTAATTACTTGGTAAATAGTGGTTCAGTTTTGACATTTCTAGACTGAACTGTACGTGTATTCCTCGTGGTATTTGGTTCTGTGAATACATAGATTTGGGGGTAAAGCCCAGAAAAATTGGTCTATTATCCAATTTTTAATGTCTGTTGGAATTTAACACGTTTTCTTAACATGCCACTGGTACTTGATTCTTAAATTACTAAAGTGCAACATGCTGAGATTACTAAACTGACATTCTTTGCAATACTTGGAACATTCCACCTCTCCACCCACACCACCAATTAAGTGCCTATTTTAAGCCAGCTTTTTGTGGGGGAGGACCTGGGGGAGTGGTACAGTTGATTTATAAACATACATGTAATGACCAAGGAAATGTAGAGTGCATTTTCTTTGTAAAGTCAGGCACTTACCAGTTTTTCTCTGCTCCTTAATTTTATAGAGCCAGAATGAAGAATGGGGAGGTTTGTCTGAGGATATCTTATGATAAAGAGCAGTCTAAGGCTTTAGTCCCTTTGACCCCCAACTTATTTCTTGGTAACTACTAAATTTACCATCTTTGTGGCATGGATAAAGTGGGGTGTTATGCAAAGACTGTTGCACGTGAGATGATTTCAAGTCCTTGCCTGATCCGTGAAGATCAAATAGTTAAATACCGGGCGTCGGGCTTTAACCTCAGCGGTAGATGCATGATGGTGTTGATCAGCGCTTTGAGATGTGTCAGCCTTTCTTTTTTATACTAACAGCATCATTTTGAAATTTGTGGGGGTTTTCCTTTTGAGCTTTGTTTGCTGTTGGTATTGTTTCTCACAAAGTAATCTGAGAAATGAAAAATAAGTGAGGTACCAAAAGCAAGCATTACACTTATGAATTTGCTTCTACTTCGAGATGATCCACTTTATGAATAGATTCACTCAGATTTGCAGTTGTTAATCTGCCTCAGCTAGAAAGTGGTGCTCTGTGGAGAATTAGCGCTGCTAAAATTGATTTGTTTTAGTGCTGGGGCTGCATGATATATCTTAGTACTATGCAACATCTTTGTGGAAGTAATAATAAATCTGTTGGACTGCATAAAAATGGAAAGGTAAGAATCTTAGAAAAAGTGATTTTTAAAAATGAATCTTTTGTAACCTAAAATTATCTTTAAGTAAATAAGTACTTGGAGTATTTAATAACATGCCTTTTAGTATAAAGTTGGGGGGGGGGGTTAAATTAAAATCTTGTTAATTAAGAATGGGCATGCTACTCAAACTCAAGAATATTGTACATTGTTTTACAATAGCTAGATATGTTCAAATATTTACAATATCCTTTAACAGCAAAAAGTGTTTTGATATAAATCCTCTTAGGATTTGGTTTAATAAGACAAACTCCTTTGATTCCTTTGTGATTTCCATTGTTTGTTAAAGACTTTAAGCCTAACCGTTTTTCTTTTAAATTGGGTTAAAAGTTAACAAGGCCAGCGTATTTTAATTTTTTTTAAGTGTATTTATTTTGAGAGAGAGAGGGAGAGCAGGGGAGGACCAGAGAGAGGGACGGAGAGAAAGAATCCCACGCAGGCTCCATGGGGCTCAAACCAACAAACCATGAGATCATCACCTGAGCCCAAATTGGGAGTTAGACGCTTAACTGACTGAGCCAGCCAGGCGCCCCCATATTGTAATTTTTTATAGGTAAACTTGATTGGGGTCTGCTAGAACAAACTAGATAAGTAAGGTTTGGTTACATTAATGCTTGAAATAGAAAATACAGAAAGGCAGATGCAGAAAAAACAAAAGGCAGAACAAATCTTGTCTTTCATTTTACGCTTTATAAGAAACAATTTGGCCAATGTCCTTGATCACTGGTTTTCAGGTTCTAATCATTTTGTTCTAGATGTGTTTTTTGAGCTCTGTATTTGCCTGCTTTTCAGAATTTGAGGATTCCCCCCCCCTTTTATTTTTATGAGTTAAATGAGTTTCATTTTAACTCATTTTGAGCCTGCTCTTGCTACTCTGGGCTAATTGTAATAATGAAAAGTTGGAGTAACTTAAAATCAGTAGCTGTAAATCTGATTTTCAAAGATATTTGACAAGAACCCACAGTAAAATACATGTTTATATCACAGTAGTTACACGCACATAAACTGAAAAAATATTTTGTTAAATAATACTTTTATTTCTTGTGTTGCAATCTCACATTTTCTCTTCTATTTTCTTCGATGCTGATCCTGATCTACTAAATTGATTGCATGAGGCCTAAGACTGGCACCTGCAAAGAGCATATTCCTAGCCGTTGGTGGTGATTTTTTTTTCTTTAAAAAGTACTTTCTGAAAAATTTCAAGGTTTGAGGGTTTTTTCCCCCCTACTGACACATTCTTTTACATTTTCTTCTATTGTTTCCTCTATTGCCTTTTTTTTTTTTAAATGTCCATTATAGAAGAATGAGCAAATACAGGTACGCACACTAAAACATAATTTTACCCATCAACCAGGGACGATTAGATTAACTCAGTGGTTCTCAACTGGATGGGGAGTGGGGCAATTATGCCTCCTCATGGAACATTAAACAATGCCTAGACATATTTTTGATTGTCACAACAGGCAGTGGAGTGCTACTGGCATCTAGTAGCACCAAGGATGCTGCTAAGCGTCCAACAGTGCCCAGGACAGCCCTCCTAGAATAAGGAATTTATCCAGCCTCAAGTATCAGGAGTGCCCTGCTTAAGAAACTTTAGTTTAATTTAACACAATAGGATATATATACAAAGATTCCATTTACATTTTACAGACCATATATCTTTTCAATATAATATATAGTCCAGAGTATAAATGATTGGCTGCAATGAATCAAAAGCAGGAGGGGGAAAAAAACCCTAAGGACAGTAAAAGAAGGACAAATGTGCTTAATAAGAACATGTAAATGGCTATAAAAATCACCTCTGTGAGTCAATGAAATCACCCTTACTTGATAACCAGTGCCTGGGGAGATAATCTGTGGTTGACTTCAACACCTAACCCACAGCAAAGCTTGTGGGTTGTCACTATATAATTTCGTTTCCTGAACAATAACCAAATCTGTTGATGTCTGTTAAGGTAATTGAGTTTTTACATGGAAACAGAATTGAGTATACCCTGCAGGCAGTTAGAATATTTTTTTAATTTTCTGCTGTTTTCCCCATTCACTTTAGGGATTTGATCATTTTTTTTTATAGGAGGAATAATTTAAATGATCAGAATTTGCAAATACAGGCTTTTATTGTACATGCAGACTTTTTTTTTGTTGTTGTTCTTCTGTACCTTACTAGCCTTCAAGAACTTACTTAGCAAAGATAGAGAGTTTGAATATTTGAAATTCAGTGATTCAAAGAAATCTTTTATGTTTTGAAAACCCTAATCAAATTTAAAGCATTTCAAGTCCTGATCCAAATGGAAGACCAAGGCAAATACAATACAGTTACCCTAAAGTATGCTTAAAACTATTTCAAGTCTAAAGTGATATTTGCTAATTAGTCTGGTTTTTTTAATTTGAAAAGTATAATTAACTGCCAGAGAAAGTAATTTGTCCTTAGTATTTTATAACTAACAGGTTTTAGAGCAGGGTTTACAAGATGGTAGTTATCCCTATCATTTTTTTTTTTTTAACGTTTATTTATTTTTGAGACAGAGAGAGACAGAGCATGAACGGGGGAGGGTCAGAGAGAGAGGGAGACACAGAATCTGAAACAGGCTCCAGGCTCTGAGCTGTCAGCACAGAGCCCGACGCGGGGCTCGAACTCACGAACCGTGAGATCGTGACCTGAGCCGAAGTCGGACGCTTAACCGACTGAGCCACCCAGGCGCCCCTATCCCTATCATTTTTAAGACAAACTTTTGAGACGTGGAATAGAAATAGATCAACAGCACAATAGAAAAAGACAACAGTAGATATAAATAAATAATTCAAAGATGAAAGAAAATAATTCACAGATGAGAGAAAAAAACAAATGGCCCTTTTATGTAAGGGAATGTAAATTAAAATATGAATGATAACTTCTTTTGGTTCTTGGATTGGCATGGATGAGCAACCCTCTTGTCTGCTGCTTATGACCACTTAAACTTTGTAGTCCATTTTGGAGCATGAGTTTGGTGCTGTTAACAGTTAAATGTGTACACCTTTTGACCCATCGGTTAAATTTCAAGGAATTGTGTCCAAAAGAAATATACAAATACACTAAGACTCAGTATAATATTAAGCCATTGGAACTTACCCAAATGTTAATCAGTGGGAAATAGGTTAAGAAAATTATGCTACCTACATACATGGAACTGTTAACCTGGCTGTAAAAGCAATGAGATTGATTTCTATGTAATGATAAGGAAAGATACTCACAGTATATCAATTGAGGAAAGATCTAGGAGTGGGACATTAACTTATCAGCATTACCTGTGAAAATGTTTGAGGTCCCCCTCCCTTTTCTAGAACTGTAGAACAAACATGTACTAGAAGTAGAAATATATTTTTAATCTACAAGTTTTTTAAATGACAAAATGATGCTGTGTGAATGGAAGAGTACACATTGTGTTATTCCGTTAGGTAAAAGGTAGAATTTGCTAAAAAGAAAGTTCCAGCATATAAAGTGAGGCATTTGTATGCTCTTGGCCATTTTAGACCCTAACTATCTGGAACAACCATATTGCTCTTGCCAATCGTTGCTAACTTAATGTCAGAAAACTTTCTGACTTTACTAGTGCCTCACAATTGCTGATGGAATACGACTGACATTATGAGCTGTGTCATGAAAGGTACCTTATAAGGGCTTTTAGTTCTTCTCTTTCTATTCATTGCTAAACATAGATCTTCGTGAATTTGGATCTTCTCTGGCCCTTTGGTCTTTAAGCACAAGGAATAGGGTTCCAGAGTTGAGAGTAGGAATTCTGCCACAGAATACAGTGAGGGGCAGTAAAAAGGACCATTATATTCTAATGTTTTTTTTGAGAGAGAGAGAGAGAGAGAGAGAGAGAGAGAGAGAGCGGGGGAGGGGCAGAAAGAGAGGGAGACACAGAATCTGAAACAGGCTCCAGACTCTGAGCTGTCAGCACAGAGCCCTACATGGGGCTCGAACGGCGAGGTCATGACCCGAGCCGAAGTCGGATGCTCAGCCGACTGAGCCACCCAGGCGCCCCTGGACCTTTGTATTCTAGAACATGAAGGACAGGATACTACTTTTAGTACAAGGAATAAGTGAAGCCCCTCTACAAGAAAAACGAATAAAGCAGTAACTTCAAATTACAGTTACTTGTATTTTTCATTAAATGTAAACTATTTTCTCTTTGTGTACTAGAAAATCGGGAGACTAGGTTTTCCGTTTTGGATCCAATACCAGTAGTTAACTTAAGCACTCATCTCAACAAGACTTAAGTCTTCATATAAGTGCTAGCTTACCAGATTTCATTACAGTTTCCCAGATTGTTATGAGTTATCGGCCTAGTATGGTGACTTTCTGGGAATTTTGAAGGTGATGGAGTTTGTCTTAGCAATGTAGGCAGTTTTAAGAACAGGTGTCACTTAATTCCTCTCTCTGCTGTGTTTGTTAACCTCCACTTCCCGCTACCTCTGGTTCTTTTTGTAGGGGGTTGAGAAAAAAGTTACTCTTAGTATGGAGGAAAGTTGAACATACATGCACGTACACTAAGGAGAAGGAGCAAATGCAGACAGCGATAGACTAAAGGGGAAAGTATATTGGCAGGGTGAATGGGAATGGAATCAAAAGCATTGGTCTTAGGCAAGACACATCTTCCTCCTGCTAGGAGGAGATAACTGAGTAAAGCTGTAGTTTGTTTTTTCCTCATCAGCTGGATGAGCGAAATTGAGAAAGTTGTCATTTTCTTTGAGAAACTCGTCTAGAGAAGAGCTGCTAAGGACGGAGGAGAAAGAGGAGACGTAGATAACCTGAGGGAAATGTTGAGGGTTTGGAATAGACTTAACTGGGGAGTAAATGAGTGAGGAGTAAAAGGAATGCCCAGGACTGTAGGCCCATTTCAGGTTGAAAATAATGTCTAATCTCTAATCAGAGAACAGGTCTCCAGAGAATTGGTACTATGGGCAATTTGCGGTATTTGTGTAATAAAACAACTGTATTAAAAAAATGTTTGCTTTCATTCTGGCCTCTATTCCCCTGTATTTGAAATCGCTGATGTTTTAGTGTATTAAGAAACTCACCTTGCCTGAGTAGTGGAAAAAGATAGTAGTTCTGGTTCTGCACAGGACCCCTTGTGCATTATGACACGCTTGACTCTCACCCTCCCCAATTCTTAAGTAAATAATTATTCCATGACTCATTAGATGTACTGATAGTGTGAGGGCCCAGAATACTAGAGTTATATTTAATCCGCTGTCATATTTTCTTTGGATATTAAAGAAAAAAATCATTTGGCTAATGTGGGCATATCTATCATTCAGCTTAAAATTAACCTTAAATGTTAAGTGGTCACTAAGGCATTTATAGCACAGCTTTTTCAGACTGTCTCAACTGAGAAATTGTTGAAACATGTTACGGTAACTTAAAAGTGGTAAAAGGATACATTATTTGTGTGCATTTTAGGGTTTCTGAAAGAATATTTTTCCAATGAAGAGGGTTTTCTCCCTGTGAAGAATATTCTTCACACTTGATGGATGCTAATTTCTTGTTTAAGTATACTTAATATGGATCATTGGCTGTTTAGCATCTCCCCTTTCCTTTACGAAGTGTAGTAAGAGGCCTGTCAGACGTGCCGGGCAGTCATGTTTGAGAGCTGTTTGTTTTCTTCCATAGTAAGTCTCTTCTGGGGAGGACTGCTGGTGTGCTCAGCCCTACTTGGGACACTACCTTTCTCTTTTCTTTCAATGGGCATAAGCTCTCCATGGTTGGTTTTTGCACAGTGTGTATAGAATTAAGAGAAAACAAAAAGATTTAAAGCTATAATATAAAGGTTCAAAGAACTGCTATTTAGGTGAAAGGTTGACAGACTTAAACTTTTCTTGTTCTCTCTCCAGAAAACAGAGAATATGTATCACAGCAAGAGTTTCATTGGGTGTAAGAGAGCGTACTAGAATACGTGCTGGAGTTCTGACACGCATCAAAATGTAGTAGGACCTATGAATTCAGTTTGGTTTTTGTCAAGTTTGTTATTTATATTTTAGTATTACCTGATAAGTCTGATTCCATTAAATTGTAAGGGATAGTCCCAATGCTTCGTTTAACTGCTATTTTCATAGGGAATTTTACTCTGCTAGTCATTCATCGTTGGGACTTAGAATTTTTTTTTTTTTTTTACACAGAATATTGAACTAGGTTCAGAGGTTCTTTGACAAAAAAGTATTAGTAAATACTGTGAAGCGCTAATGTCACTGATAACAGAAATAGAATTCCCCTATGCAAATGAGAGCTTCCATAAGAACATGAAGCATTTGGGGTTTATTACATTATTTTAACTTGCTGGTTCATTCCACTGTATTGAGTGAGGAAGAAGGCACAACTGTCTCTTGAAAGTGTTTAAGAATTATCTGAGGATTAAAATTTAACTGGTGCTTCTCAGATACTTTTATATTTAATGGTTCTCGTATGAGAGATCTGTCACATATTTGAACGGTTTACATGACTTTGTAGCCTAACATTTCAAAATGCCGAATTTAATATTAAAATGAGGATATTTTAGAAGCACTCAAATGAGCAATTTTAAACTTTGAATCACAAGCCTTTTGGCAGGGGTAAAATCCCTTTGAGAGTCTAAAGAGCCCTGGGCCCTCTTCTCAGGAAAATCTGCACAGAATTTTGCCTCTAGTTTTAAGGGGTTTGTGGAGTCCCTAGAAATCCATCTGTGGACACTCTAGGCTCAGTTTAAAACCTCACCTCAGGTTACCTCGTTGACATGAGAAACTTCTATTTACATAAATTTGTAGGCATAGACAGTTGACATCTTTTTGGAGATTTCTTTATAATCTATCTTGAGGATTATTTAAAAAGTAATATCCTCAGTCTTAAAGGCATTGTCTTTGGAGTTTTTGTTGTTGTTTTTTTTCTTTTTGTTCTGTTTTTTTAAAGCTAAGTGAACCATGAAAAACCTCCATTGCTACTTAAAATACCAAATGGGTGACTGCTTTTCCACTACTTCTTGGGAAAGATTTTCCTTCAGGATCTGTAAAAGAGTTTATGGTCACCTTAGGATGTAACGATTTTCATTAACGGATTAAATTCCTTTACTTTGTGTAATAAAATCCTGACATACTTGAAGACTGGCGGGAGGTAGTGTTCTAATTGAATTTTCAGTTAACTCAGTACTGACCAGATGACTTTACACCGAAAATCTTTTCAGCCTGTTAGTAAATACAGTGCTTTTGGATTTTGTAGGACATAGGTCATTTTGATTATCATTATGTGAGGTTTTTAAAAGAGGAATCTGAACTCCTTTAGCACTGTTTATAAAGCTAAATATTCAGCCATAGACCAAAGAACAAAAACAAAAATTTAAGTTTCCATTTTCCTTACTGTGCAGTAAACATTCTAGAAATCTGATTGTGTCTCTCAGTTTGTATACTGTATAAGAATATATGCATTTCTTTTGTAGCCACGTCATGAATATTTTAATGTCCCTGTGTACTAAATGACTACTCATCGTGTATGCAGAATTGCACAGAGGAAATAGCTGATATACTTATGAAAGAAAATGCCCTCAGCTTGGTGACTGATTATCTTGTATAATCATTTCAGAATCAATACCTTCACCGTTGTAATTTTTTTTTTCCTGTCGTCATTTCTCTGTTTGATTTTCATTCTATATATGATCTTGATATAGTTTATTCCTGCTCTCAACTGGTTTAATTTCTTCTTGAAATATGGCCTATGAATGTTTTGAGTAGTATTTCACCTTAAACACGTCCATGATTCATCTTGTAAGAGGAAACGTTAGCAATCGTTCAAGTTTTTACCAAAGAGCATATAGCAGAAGTGCTACAGCAGAATAAACAGTGCCGTAACATACAGTGTGACTTGGTCTTCAGATGTTGGGGGAGAAAAGAAATTCTATTTAGTGTGACTGTATTACAGCTCTCTGTGAGCTAATGTATTCTGACGTATCACATAAAAGTATATTTGGAAATAATTCAAGAAAGTAAAATCTGTACTATTACATAATATTTAAGGGTGAAACATTCACAGTTCTTAAGTTTGTAATGCCATGTATATTGGATCACATTTGTGCCACACAATATTGAACGGTCCCTTTAAGAATGATCAGAAAACTGTGTTAGAAGTCTCTTCTACAGTATCTGTTGTTTAATAGGAAATAACCTTTTCAAAATGTTAATACTGAGTTTGTTTATATAGTTAAAATCCTAATACAGTTTAAATACTAGTATTTTACTAGTGATGGTTTTATAATATATTAAGTCTTCATTTAAATACTTAATGATTTGTTAACTATAGTTTTATATTCTAAATATTAAGACTTAATATTGATTATGGTGTATAGTTTTAAAACGTGCAACTTATTATAAAAGGAAAAGTATCCAATAATTCATTGCTTATATGTAGAGAGTTTAAAGCCTGATTAAGTAAGCTATCATTAAACCAATTCAAAAGATGCTCAAACAGGTTTTCCACTGAAAGACGACCTATGAAAGTGTCTATTAGGCAGGTATGCAGACCAGTTCTTTCCATTCTCACTGTACTGCATGACATTTGAAGCACCTGGATGGGCTATCAAATGAGAAACTTAGCATTATACCTTGAAAGCATTGGGAGACACTGGTCTTTCATTTCCATTTTTGTCCTCTGCCCCTCCCCCAACCCTGCAATATGTTATTCATCTGGTTTTAATGCTGAATATGCATTGTCTCATGCCTGTTTGCTTTGGATGCTGTGTGCTGAGCTGTAACAAGATGTTGCTTCTTTTGTTATTTGTATACAGCTGCTTGCTTTAAATTAGTAGATTCTGAAATCGCTTTTCTTGCACGTCTAAAATAAAAGTATTGCATGTACTTTGTCTCATGTGAATGACTTTTTTCTTCTGCATCCCTTTTGACAAATATATTTTACACTTTAGTTTTTCCAGGTAATTTTATTAAACATATTTAAAAAACATAAAAATGGTTACGCTGGCAAATTCTGTTCAATGTACAGTTCAGGACTGTTAAGTATATTCACGTTGTGCAGGTGATGTCCAGAAATTTTTCATCCTGTCATACTGAAACTGTAGCCATTAAACAACTCCCCATCCCTCCCCTCAGCCCTTGGTAACCACCATTCTACTTTGTTTCTATGAATTTGATTACTTTAGAGAATAGTTTTTCTAGGTAATTTTGAGCTACAATTTCAGTGTGAACATGGCAAAATTACATTTTATATTATGAACACAATTTGTAAAAAAAAAAAAAAACAAAACTAATGTACAAATAGTACAAGTCTCAAGGAATCAAATATGTAACTGATTGCTTTTAAGTAGGCCTTTTGGAAAGGACATATATTTTAAATAATGCATATGGGACACGTAACATGGTTCTCTTCAGGAAATGCCATAGAGGATTACAGGCAGTAAGGACATAGGGGAAGTCTGACCAGCTCCGGGGAATAGAATGGGAGTCATTCTTACATGGATAAGTGAAGAATGTTACCTGCATGGAGTTCAATGTAGCATCTTTTAATAAATGCATTAAAGGCTATATGGTGTTTTTAAAGACAATTTAACATTACAGTTGACCTTTGAACAACGAGTGGGTTAGGAGCGCCAACCCTCCCAGGCAATTGAAAATTCACATACACCTTTTGACTCCCCCAAAAACTTAACAGCCAACTGTGGACTGGAAGCCTTACCGACAACCTCAACATTCAGTTAACACCTCGTCTGTATATGTATTATATACCATATTCTTACAGTACAGTAAGGTAGAGAAAAAATGTTCAGAAAATCCTAAGGAAAATAGAGTTACTATATGGTAAAAAAGTCCGCAAGTAAATGGACTGGTTACAGTTCAAGGCCTAAAGGGAAACGATTGTTTTTAAATTGTTTCCTTTATTTAAGATATATGTGATTCAGATGTCAGTACAGTATATGTAATGTCTGAGGCTAAACATGAGAAGTGAAAGAGACTGGCTTACATGATTCTTGGGACTGTTGCGTCTTTCCATTAGACTTTCTTTAAACTGTAGCGTGAAAACTCTGAGACCTGCAAATAAAAGAGAACCTTTGTGTGCACATCACTCAGCTTCAGCAACCACCAGCTCAGTACTCCTAGTACTATGCTTGTTTCGTCATCCATTTCCCCCACCCCCATTTTTGCCTCAGTATTTTAGAGCAAGCCCTAGACCTCTTATTTCATCTTTAATCCTTCGATATGTATCACCAGGAGAAAGAAGTACCACAGTCCTCCCCCCGCCCCCAAATTTGACAGTAATTCCTAATACTTGTTCCTGGTTCAATTTCTCCTAATTGTTGAAAATGCATTTCTATACTTGGTTAGAACCAGATTTCCAACAAGGCTCACGTGGTATCTGGTTGATGTCTTTTAAGTCTTTTCATCTTTAACAACTCGTCTGCTTTTTTTCCTTGCCATTTTTTTTAAACTGAGTCACCTATGTTGTAGAATGTCCTCCAGCGGGTTGTAATCTTGTGGCGCTGTTTAACTTGTTTGCTTATCCACCATATATATTTTGATGTGTAGCCTGGTTAAGCTGAGGTTTCGTTGGGGGGAGGGGTGGCGAGGGCAAGAATACTTCAGAATTTTTTTCTTTAACCAAAGCTGATTTCTTACCCATTTTTCATTAGTAAACACACCTACTAAAAGGTTACCATAAAAACTTTATATGCAGAGTTGATTTATAGTACTTTATTTAGTACTAAATGCTAAATACCTTCAGTTAGGTCTCAGTTGTGTAATGTTATCAGTTGACATTTTTTTGAGCACTTTCTAGAAGTCGGGCACTAAGCCTTCTCTCCCTCAAATCTCTATATGAAGGTAAGTACTATCCAAATATGGAAACAGACTAGCGTTTAATTTACTTAAGATTATTCCATGTGCTGCTTTACATGCAATTAAATCTAACGTGTGGATTTGTGGTTTAATATTGTTCTTTTCCTTGTTTTGTGCTGTACCATAATTAGGATGCAAAAGTAAGTTAATTTGTTATTGGATACTAAAAATTACATTTTCTCCATTAAATTCTAGTATGCCTTTTAACTACAGAATTATTGCAAGTAACCCCTGAATCTGACCTGGTCCTATTTTGTGATGTGCAAAATCAGCCACTTTGGAATATTAATTTTTTTCTAGATATGCCTGCTTTGTCTTGTCTTCCTTTGACATTTAAAAATGAATATTGTTACATAGGACAAAAATGCCTTTGTCCCCAGGTATTCTTTCTGTGTTGCCTCACCAAAGCCATTGGTTGCCTTGGAGAGGTCTGGGAAGGTGAGTTTCTGAAGCCATGCTGCTGGGGACAGTTAAGTTAAAAACTGAGTAAAAACTCAGAGTAAGACATTTCTATGAATACACATGACCAAAAAAAAAAAAAAAAAAAAAAAAAGGCCATGGGAAACACCATTATGTGAAGATTCAGAAGAACTTGGGGTTTTCCCTGCTTTTTATTTAGGGGAGGTTTTGAATTTTAACACAAAGATAACTTACTTTTCCTGCAGCTAATTCAGTAGCAATGATTTCCTAAATTGCCAGCAGGCTTGACTGCTTTTTGTGTTATAGCGATGGTACCCAGCACATTGGTAGGTTAATTAGTGAGTATTTAATGCATGCTGAAAATACCCTTCTGTGGTCTTTTGGGGTCCACAACCCTGAATAACCGCCTGCTCTCGGTTTTAGACTGTGCCCAAACCAATGAACTGCTTGCATTGTTCTCTGAAACTTGCACATCCCTCCGTGTCAATTTCACACTCTCAAGCTTCCCCGGATCTGCTTACCAGAGTCTCACATTTTCCCTCCACAGGAAGCTGAAACCCCACGTAGTGTTCTTGAAGAAATTGGACTGACATAACTCACCTCCCTTGTTGATGACTTCTTGTGACATTTCACACACTGTAGATGGTCACTGCCTTCATGTCCATGTTAGCTAATGGTATAAGATGACGTCTTGTCAGTATTACTGTTTTGCTAAGCTGCTTCATTCAGGCCTACACACACAAAAAAATTTTTTAAAGGGAACTTTGGTTAATCAAGTGATAACTTAAGGGACTTAAACGTGAGTTAGAATGATGCAGAAAAAGAAAGGTACCTTTTCTGGATATTTTAGTTTTTAAATCTGTTTCTCTCAATCTGATTATGTATCTATGAGAATGACACAATTAGGCAATCTACATTCATTAATTACGGTCTTTGGCAAAGGAAACTGTTAAAAATTATATGAAACCAAAGACTAGTGTGGGACATTTCAGTATATCTGAGGATAAAGGGAATTGATACATATCAAATGAATTAAAATTTAACTGTTTATGTTGAAACTTTAAAAAAGAGAACCAAATTTATACCAAAGACCCTCATTGGAAACTACATACTTAAAGGGAATACACAAATGACTAAATTGAAATGGTGTGTTTTACACTAAAAAATCTTTCCCTGGCATTCCAGACCTGGGACGAGGAACAGAGAGCGACTAATAGTGAGCACGTTATTTTTAACGTTATTTTTAAGGCCAAGGAACATTCAACTCCTGAGACAGATTTTTTTGTGGTCATAACCATGTAGTGACTTAGATGGTTTTTGATGCCCCCAAATAAAAAAGGAAACATAGACGTAACCTGGATTTCTTCATAACAGTATCTTACAGAAAACATGTTTCTTCTCTTCACAGAGTGTTGCTTAAGTCATTGTTTAAAGCACGAATATTCCTTCCGGGGTGCTTGTTAGAGCCAAATTTATTTAGCTTCCCTCCACTTACAAGTGCTGCAAACGTTAGGGCAGCTTCATTCCCTTCCATGGCACTGCCTAGTTATCAGAAATCTTCTAAAAGCAGACACCACCTTTCATATAAAAGTGAGAGTCGAATGAGGTAAAATGGCATTAGTGGGCCCTATATTTTTTAAAGCTGTACAATTGTTTCAATGTCACTTTTATACATACTTCTGTGTATGTAAACATGTCTTCATGGTTTACACTTTCATTTGTATCTGCTGGGCTGGATTAAGCTTTGTTGTGATTGTGACCAATACATATTCAGGCCATGTTAGCACTGTCTTATCACATCACCAATTGGTTGTAATAAATGTTCAACGTATACCACTGTAGTGTGTTTTTATCTTTCTCTTTGCAAAGGTTTATCAACTATGGGGAGCTGCTTAAAGAGTTTTACATTTTTTCAGTCAAATGTCAAAAATTCATCTCCGTTTGAATGTGGTTGCTAAAAGCACACACAAGATAAACGGTGGAAGATGTAAGGAGTCTTCATGTACTTCAAGCTCATTAAAAAATAATGTGGATTCCATGCTGAGAGCCTATCCACACATTTATTTTCAATCAATAAATGCCACTTTTAAAACCTCGATGCAGTTGACTTTTCTACTCTTTCTGAGTGAGCAACTCTTGATTACTCCAGGTAATGGAAGGTACTGCACATCAGCCACATCAGCCGGATCCCCATTCCCCCCAGCCCCGGAGAGGCTAGCACACTTGCCAAAATGAACTGATGTTTGCAAACTACTGCCTGATATAAGCAGCAACTCAAAACTTCGGTTATCATGATAGTTAAGGGACCGCCTCCTAAGTGCAGATGGGAAACGTTACATACTAAAGCAAGGATAGTAAAGAACAAAGGATCAACTACCATCAAGTTTCTAGTCTGCTAAAAAGATACTTGCAGACTTAGTCTCCAATACTCAGTTGGTTTATTCACTGGAAACCGGCCTGATGGGCTTCTGCTGGCAACGTAGAGCTGGAATTTTTAAATCATAAATAGAAATCATGTTATAAATTTAAAAAACAGTAATACATTTAAGTTCAAGATGCACACTTGAACGAACCAGTCAAGTGGTTTAAAAACTGCCCTTTCCCTCCCTCCACACAATGCCCATGAATGCCCAAGGGAAAAGACCCCATCACCTCATGATTACCTCGAGCCCAAGCTGGTGTTTATCCCGTTTTGTCCTCCCTGATCTGTGAAGGCTATTCAGCTCGAGATACCACCTTTAATTGTGTATATCTTGACTGTATTTAGGAAAGTACTGAAGAACACTGGATTTAGGGATAGTTATTCTGCATTAGTGAGTCCAGTAGATAATGACAGTTTTCAATCGTTTTTAGGGTAAAGCAAGCATTTAAAGCATTGAACAAATCAATTTGTAAGGTAAAATGACTTCTGGACCATACTTTAAAAAAATTTTTTATAATGTTTATTTGTGAGAAACAAAGTATGAGTGGGGGAGGGGCAGACAAAGAGGGAGACAATCCAAAGCAGGCTCCAGGCTCCGAGCTATCAGCACAGAGCCCAACACGGGCTCAAACCCACGAACTGTGACATCATGATCTGAGCCGAAGTCGGACGCTCGACTGGACTGAGCCACCCAGGCACACCTGGACCATACTTTCTTCCATAGACTACATACTGAAGAACTCATTTTTTCGTTGTTTTTTTTTTTTAAGAACTCATTTTCAACAGATAACCACTCAGAAATCCCAATCTTGAAATTTCTTTTCCTCTGTTGGCTTCAGTATTTTGTGCACCCTTATTTCCAAATCTCAAGTTGCCAAATGCCACATACTCTGAAATTCAGTATCTCCAGTATGTCAATGGAAAGGTTACTAAGGAAATTAAAAACATATGAAGTATGAGAGCATCTTTTCTTCTTTGTGATCTGAAATCTAAGAATGGTATTTTTTGGCCTTAAGCCTTTTTTTTTTTCTTTAAACAGGTCTCTGACCATTGTTTTTTAAATGAGAATTCCTTTAACAGTAGGCAGCAGCAACGATCCTAATTTTCCTGAAAATGACAAAAATAGGATTTACCTCTATATAAAGAGCTCCCCAACACACTATAAAAAAGATGAATCCCCCCAATGGAAAACCTCCACCTGAGAAGGGGCTGTGAATAAGGAACAGGATGGAGAGGAAAAACTGACTTTACCTTTCAAGCACTTTATTTAGTTCTTTAATGTTTATTTTTGAGAGAGAGAGACAGAGTACAAGCGGGGGTGGGGCAGAGAGAGAGAGGGAGGCACAGAATCCGAAGCAGGCTCCAGGCTCCGAGCTGTCAGCACAGAGCCCGACGCAGGGCTCGAACTCATAAGCCGCAAGGATCATGACCTGAGCCGAAGTCGGACGCTTAACCAACTGAGCCACCCAGGCGCCCCTCCTCCCTTTAAGTACTTTAAAGCAAAGTGAGTTTTAAAGTCAAAAAGCTGCTCAGCTATTGCATGTAGAGAAATCCAATAGATTATTAATAAAGGGCAAACAACCAGATTTAACAGCGATTAAATACAGAAAAAGTGTCTGGCTTAACCAATACATAGAGAAACAAAGAGTTAACCATAAAATTTACCAAATTGGCAAAGATTAAAATTTTACCAAATTGGCAAAGATTAAAATAACTTGGTGTTGTGGGAATAGAAAAATTCATTATTGAAAGAGTAAAATTTTTGCAGCCTTTCCAGAGGGCAATTTGTAAATGCTTCAGTAGTCCTATCTCTTGGTGTAATGTAATTTATCCTAAGGAAACCATCAGAAACGTGTGAAAGTATTTAAGGAGATCCACAGCAGGATTGTTTAGGATTCTTTTAATCGTGCAAAATTAGGGAGAACTTTAAAATCCAACAATTAGGGATATGGTTGAATAAAACTGATAGATCCGCACCATGCAGTGAGAAAAGTAAGAGGGTTGACAAATTATGAGGTTTTGCATAGGAAGAAAAGCATATTCAACTGCAGCCACATATGATCTGTGTAAAAAATATTTGTACACATCCGTAAGAAGAGGAAAAAGACTTAAGCAATGCTCCAGTGTTGGTTATCACCAAGGGTTAGGATTACAAGTGATCTTCACATTATCTATACATTTTGTGTCTTCTATGCTAAACACACTGATTCTCAGAGAATAAAAGTATTTTGAAATAGGGTTCTTTCTGCCGGACTTGCTAATCCATCGAGCTCAGAGCCCTCTACTACCCAAGTATGAAGCAGCCATCACAAATAAGATGTACGATCATTTCGGAACAAAATCGGTTTATTTGGATTTGGGACTCTGCATTGTCCTGTCTCTGCTGCCTGACCTCCTCCTGCCACGACTCCTGGACCTGGAGGAACTCTGGCTCCGGCTGGCCCGGATGCGGCTGCCATCCCTTTTTCTTCCTCTACTGCGCGAACTGTGCCTCTCGCGACTCTTTGACAGGTGTTTGTGAGACTTCTTCCCCCGGTGGCTGCTTCTCCTTTTCCTCTCAGCTTCCCCGTTTCTCTTGTAGGAATGCGACGGACTAGGGCTTCTCCGCCTCCTGGGCCTCCCGTAGTAGTCGTCGTGGTGGCCCATCCTCTCTCTCCTGTCTGAGCCCTTGCCAAATGAGGAGCCAGTCCGATCTGGAGACAGGTAGATGTCTCTGTTAGCCTCCCAAAACTCATTGTTGGGATTTCGGAACACGTGGAGAAAGTTGCAGTGTTTTCCTCTCGGACACTGTTGTATTTCAAATAAACCTGCAATGGCACAGTGAGGAAACAGCATTTACTGCTGGCACTTGATCCTTTTCAGAGGGTACACTGCCGATGTTTGGAGGTGATAGACCTATTTTCTCCTGCGTATGTGAAAGGGGCTTACAGGGGAGCTTGGGTGGTTGATCGGTTAAGCGTCTGATTCTTGGTCTCGACTCACGTCATGATCTCATGGTTCGTGGGATCGAGCCCCGCATGGGGCTCTGCACTGACAGCTCCGAGCCCGCTTGGGGTTCTCTCTCTTCCTCTCTCTCTCTGCTTCTCCCCTGCTCTGTCTCTCCATAAATAAATAAGAAAATAAAAGGGGCTTACATAAATTGATGGCATAGCTCTGGTTCCCAGAATTTCAAAAATATTCAAATGCTCTAACAAATGACACTGTGAAAAGGTAACAAGCCAGAAGTTTTAATTAACCAGAGTCTCCTGTTCCCCGACTGCATGACAGTGTGCAGTGCAAGCGAACAAATGGTGACCACATCCTTTTTTTTTTTTAGAGTTGCACCATCCCACTGATGGACAGTGTAAATCCCTAACACTGAACACCCAGCCCTTCGGAGTCCCTGCCTTACACTTTAAGAAGATGGTAAACACTGGCCAAATGCTTTTAAATTTATACCAAGTGCTTGTAATATAAAGGATTCTTGTCAAAGGTAAAATCTATCTGAACGATTCAGAGATCCTCGTGAGGTTTTCAAACTTTTTTTTTTCAATCGGTAAATTCCCCAAATATGGAAAACAGTGAAAAGTGAAATCCCTCCACACCACACGTTATAAACAAAAAGTCAGGATGGACCAGAGTCCTAAATGTAAGATGTGAAACCATATGACTCTTTGTAGAAAACATACAAGTAAAATCTTTGGGACACTGGGCTGAGCCATGGATTCTTAGATAGGACACGAAAAGTACAAGCAAAAAAAGAGAAAAAAACCAGATTAAATAGATTTCATCACAACTAAAACCTTTTGTGCTTTACAGGACATGATCAAAGTGAACAGGCAGCATAATGGGAGAACACATTTGCAAATCCTATATGCAATAAGGGGCTTGTCTGCAGAACGGATCAAGCCCTCTTACAACCCAGTAATAGAAAGTCAACCTAATTAACAAGGGGCAAAGTATCTAAATAGACATCTCCCCAAAGAAGTTCTACAAATGGCCAATAATGAGGACACACGAAAACTGCTCAATGTCATTAGTTACGAGGGAATATCACAAAGTGGTTATTTAAAAAACGTGAAACCGTCTCCATGTCACACCCAGAGGTACCTCACTGAAGTCACACTGGATTCCCAGGAACCGACAAAAATAACCACCTTCGGGGAAAAAACAGTTCCGTCTCTTGCAGCCCACAAGCTTTCAAACGTAAGACGGAAAAGTTGGGCTTTCCAAAGGAAGGAACTCTAAATTATCACACACACACACCCCGCCTTCAATAAATGGCTTTTAAGTGACAGCATCCATTAAGACCACGCTGCCAAAGATAAAGAATTCAAAAATCATAGATTCTTTTTAATAGTAGGCTTTAAGCAGACAACTGTAAAGCCAAGAAAGGGAAAGGGTAAGAGAAGCACTCCCCTGAGGCACGGATCGCTCTCTTTGCTCCCGGAATGGTTCAACAATAGAGTTTGGCTAAGCCCATGTGACAGAGACGAAACAATAATGAGGCCTTCAAAACTGCCAGCTATTCAAAGGACAGACTCCTTCCTGGACGTGGCAGCCACACCGCGATGAGTCCGTCTGACTGAACGCACCCTCACCACACCCCACCATCATCGCTCTCCACTGCACAAACGCATGTCTTTCGAGCGAGGCAGGACATGTTATCATGTTTTAGGTGGCAAAGAGGACAGGAGATTCGTTAGGGATAAAGATGGGGAAACAAACCAAGCTTGAGTGAGGGGAGTCCCTCTGACCACCACGAGGAAGACGCGGCTTCCCACTGACACAACTCCCAGGCTTCCTCAAGTTTTAGAGCCCAGGACTGAGGACCAGAACACGGAGGTTCTAGCCTCCACTCTGCCACCGAGACACTGGGACTTCAGTCACCTCATCCATAAAGTGACCCACAAGTGTATTACAGATCTAAAACGGGAGGGCCTTTATAGGACGACCTCTGCTCGTCCGGTGTGAGGCAAAAGCTATGTTTCACTCCTTTAAAAGACCGCTTTTTCCCTCAAGAAAGCCCTCTTATACAACACTGGAACGAGTGGCGTAAAACCACTGTGCTGTATTTTACCACAAATTGCCATTTTCCACCGAGTCACCGGGCAGAATTCGCACTGGAGCTGCCGTCCCGCGTACCATCGCCCGTTAAACAGAGACAGGGCTGCTTGGCATTCTTCTTCCCTTTAAAAAACACACATTAAAGGGTGCATTTTACAGTAACTTTCTATTACGTAGATAAGCCCTACTGGTAATTAACCCTTCTAGTAGTTTATCATAGGACCACCAAGTCCACTGCTTTTACTCGAAGGAGTCCTCATGAGAGCATTCAAGCCCCTGATGCTCACAATCTATTCAGGAACACTTCGTACTAACCCTCTTGAGAGGTTCTGACGAACGGCCACCGGCCGGAGGCAAAGCTGCTTAAACCAAAGATCCGACCATTCAAAATGCAGACTGTCGGAGCCTCTCCTTTCTCAGCTAGGACTACTAGTTTTCTTATCACAATGGTTAATTTAACCCATTAGCCATGGCATGGCCCAAACCAACAGCAAGACTGGCAGAAATGATACACCGATTGCTTTCTCAGTGGGCCAAATGCACGGAGATTACTTGGGGCTTCAATTTCTGGCTCTTTCACTGTATACTTTGCTGTTCTCTATTCTAGATCCCCCTTTCCAGTTTGTATTTTAATTATTAAAACTATGTAAGTAAAAAATAACCATTGCAAAAGACTCAAAACTATGTAAGTGTACAACGGATAAAATACAAATGCATTTTCAAATCCTTTCTATATAGATTTCTATATTAGCTCTTGATATTTACATTTTTAAAAATACCATGCATATGAAAGCGATATATTTAGTGGAAGAACCCCAGATGGCAACATAATCACAACACTATACCATGACAAAACGTGAAGATGTTTATGTTCCAAATACTTACGATTGGTACTGAACATACACATTGCCTCTCAGGTGAGGTTCCAAGTTACAGCTGACCTAAGGAGCAATGAAAAATTTGATTTAAAAAAATGGAGGAAGGGGCACCTGGGTGGTTCAGTTGGCCAAGCGTCCGACTCTTGGTTTCTGCTCAGGTCACGATCTCACGGCTTGTGGGTTCAGGCCCCACGTTGGGCTCCATGCTGACAGTGCAGAGCCTGCTTGGGGTTCACTCTTTCCTTCTCTCTGCTTCTCCCCACCTCGTGCTCTCTCTCTCACTCTCAAAATAAATAAATAAAACTTAAAAAAAAATCTTATGAAGAAAAATGAAGGAAAAGAACCCCCCACCTCCCAGGTCATCATAGGCATCTTGTCCAGAGTAACACTACCAAGAGTAGTTATCATTTGAAGATTCCAAAACCCAGATACGATACCACTCACAGGTCTATTTAAGGCATGCTTCAGCACACAGCAGTGTTGCAGGCCCCAATTATTTGATCCCTGTTGATATTAGATTCATTTTTCATAGATGTGAAATGCTTCACACATACATAAAAGTATAGAGAACAAAAATCAACCCATACATACACCACCCAGATTCAACACTAAGGCTTTCTATTTTTGACTAAGAATGTTTAAATATGCAAAACATGAAAGACCCAGTTGAAACCCCTTCTGCCTATTTTCCCTCCCCCATCACACGGAAGAGCACCAGCCTGAGGCTGGCGTATCCTTCACATTCCAAATGGAAACACACATACAGACAACTGTCTACACAGAAACACACACACATAGCTATATGCACACAGACAGGCATATACACATATAGGCATGCCATAAAATACACAGGTATATTATGTATAGACAGGTCTATTATGAATAAATGGGGATATTTTTCATGAATATATGGGTATATTTATGTTTACATATGCAAAGAAACTTGTATATGTATTGACAAATAATGTATAGTATTGCTTTGTACATTTAAAATTTTTACAAAAATAGCGTATATTTTACATTCTTTTTTCAAGGTATCATCACATAAACATGACTCATTTTAACTATATGCTGGATAGATCAAATTTTCAAATTTATTTAGCTACTCCTTTAAATGATAAATATCCAAGGTGCTTCCAATTTTTCATCAGCAAACAGTGCTGCAATCGGCATCCCTGAATGTGTCTCCGTGGGTAGGATCTCTCTAGTATGCATAATTAGAAGTGCTGTCCCAGTTAGACGTACCTTCCACTTCACTAAGTATTGACAAAGTGCTCTCTGAAGTGGTTTTGCTGATGGACACTTCCTCACCCAGTCTTAGTATTAACAGAATTTATAACTTTTCACCTGATAGGTGTGAATAATCTCATTTAATATGCACTGTTCTATTACTAGTCAGGTTGAACATTTGATCATTTGCCTTCAAAAATGACAAATCTGGACATACAGATCAATGGAATGAAAGCTCAAAAATATACCCACGATTATATGGTCAATTAATTTTCAACAAAGGAGGCAAGAATATGCAATGGGAAAAAGTCTCTTTTATAAATGGTGCTGTGAAAACATGCAAAGGAATGAAACCGGACCACTTTCTAACACCATACACAAAAATAAACTCAAAATGGATGAAGGACCTAAATGTGAGACCTGAAACCATAAAAATCCTAGAAGACAGCACAGGCAGTAATGTCTCTGACATCAGCCAAAACAACATTTTTCGAGATAAGTCTCCTGAGGCAAGGGAAACAAAAACAAAAATAAACTATTGGGACTTCATCAAAATAAAAAGTTTCTGCACAGCAAAGGTAACAATCAATAAAACTAATAAAAGGCAACCTATGGAATGGGAGAAGATATTTGTGAATGTCATATCCAATAAAGGGTTAGTATCCAACATATATAAAGAACTTATACAACTCAACACCCAAAAAACAAATAATCCAAGTAAAAATGGGAAGGCAGGGGCACCTGGGTAGCTCAGTCAGTTAAGTGTCCGACTCTTGGTATCAGCTCAGTTTGTGATCCCACAGTTGTAGCTTCAAGCCCTGCATCGGGCTCCATGCTCAGTGTGGAACTTGCTTGGGATCCTTTCTCTTTCCCTCTCTCTGCCCTCCTCTGCTCGTGTCTCTCTCTCAAAAATAGATACTAAACCTTTTTTAAAATAATAAAAATGGGAAGACATGGCGGCACCTGGGTGGCTCAGTAGGTTAAGCATCTGGCTCTTGGTTTTGGCTCAGGTCAAGATCTCATGGGTTTGTGAGATGGAGCCCTGTGTCAGGCTCTGTACTGACAGTGTGGAGCCTGCTTGGGATTCTCTCTCTCTCTACCCCTCCCCTGCTGTTTTCTCTCTCTCTGTCTGTCTCAAAAATAAACATTAAAAAAAAAATGGGAAGACACTAACAGACATTTCTCCAAAGACATCCAGATGGCCAACAGACACACGAAAAGCAGCTCAACATCACTATCAGGAAGTGCAAATAAACACCACAATAAGATACCACCTCAAACCCGTCAGAATGGCTAAAATCAAAAAGACAAGAAACAACAAGTGTTGGCAAGTATGCAGAGAAAAAAGAACCACTGTGTACCGTTGGTAGGAATGCAAACTGGTGCAGCCACTGTGGAAGACAGTATGGAGGTTCAAAAAATTAAAAATTGAATTACCATATGATCCAGTAATAGTACTACTGGCTATTTACCCACAGAAAATGAAAACACTAATTTAAAAGGACACATCCACCTTTATGTTTATAGCAACATTATTTACAATAGCCAAATTATGGAAACAACCCAAGTGTCCACTGAACGGATAAAGAAGACGTGGTAATATACAATGGAATGTCCTTCAGCCATAAAAAGAATGAATGTTGCCATTTGCAACAACATGGATAGAGCTAGAGAGTAGAATGCTAAGCGAAGTAAGTCAGAGAAAGATAAAGACCATGATTTCACCCATATATACAATTTAAAAAAATAAAGGAAAAAAAAAGAAACTGAAAAACTAGAGAACAGATAGTTACCAGAGGGGAGGTGGGGTGGGGAGGGAAGGGGGATGGGTGAAATGGGGGAAGGGGATTAAGAGTACACTTACCTTGACAAGTACTGAAAAATATACAGAATTTTGGAATCACTATATTGTACACCTGAAACTAACACTGTATGTTAACTATGGTGAAATTAAAATAAACTTAAATTAAAAAAATAGGACTTGTTTTTTTATTTAATGGTATAAGAAGGTCCTCAAATATTGATACAAATGTTTAGCTTTTATTTCAAAATGAACCTACATTGTTACAATTTTGTTCTAGAGTATTTTTATTAGAATATCCACAGAGGCAGATCCATAATGATAGCTTCTAACCCCTTCCTTAGAAGGAGGACTAAAAGGCCTGGGGAGGCCATGTCAGTTACACCAGCAACTTTAGAGATCATTTAATCCAGTGGCTCCCAAGGACCCATTAATTTTCCATGATAAATTCAGTATTTTGGAAATTTTCTTACCAAACACCTTTCCATTTAGAACTTCCAATGTGATTAGCATGAGCTTGGCCAATAAAATTCTAAACCAGAAAAAAAACCACGCCATGGCTAGCGGGTGCAGCCCATTAGAACGAATGGTGGGGTCCCCACTAAGCAGGTGGAAGTTTTGAAAGCAGCCGCACCACTGACTTCACAGAAGCAGTATAACGTAGGCCCACAGGTGGTCCCACAGATCAGAAGGCACTGATGTAGTCAAAGTCCCTCCCCTTCGGGATGAGGCAGAGGCAGGAAGAGGTAAAATGACATGCTCAAAAGCCCAGAGCTACTCAAAGCACGCAGACTCCTCGGTCGTGCTGCTAATGTGCTACTGTGCCGTGTGGGGCCGGCCCTTCCACTCTCGTGTTCGCTGCCTGTGTCGAGAAGCGGTGTGAAGACTGGAAGGAAGGTGCACGCCACAGAAATAAAACATAAAGGGGGAAGAGAAATTTTAAAATAATTTTTTTTTTAATTTTGCACTCAGTGGACAGAAGTATAGCTTTGGCTTCTGTGAGTGCTGCTGGTGCTTAGCAATTGCTCTGTTCCCTGGCTATTACACCTTGCCCCTGGTCAGTGCCAACGAACACGGGGAAAAAACAGGATTTTATTCCTTTTTTTCCCCTCCAAATTATGGGACGTTTTCCCCACCCTAACACAGCAAAATCATTCAGGTTCGGAACTGATCAAATCACAGATGAGGTAGGAGGCCATGCTATGCTAGGATTCAATTCCTGGGTCCTGAGAGCAGCAGCTATTGACCTCTGCCTTTATTCTTGCCTTAAGGAATGTTCTCAAATAACTATCTGTAACCCGAAATGCTCTTTTTTTCACCCAGGATGCTGCACCACAAGCCATGATCTGGAGAACACCGTGTTCAGTATTGAGAGTATTGAATGAACAAAAACAATGTCAAAAAAAGGAATCAAGGTTTCTTTTCTAGGGTAGCTCCAGAAGACCGAATAGGTTCCTAGGATGGAGATTGCAAGCAGGCACCATCAACAAAATGCAACAAATTCAGTAAGTGGTGTTCCACTGTATACACTGCGGCTCTAGGTGAGATCCACTACAGTTGGAAGGGAGGGAGTGCATCCTCTGTCATACACAGCCTCTAAATGAATGCTGGGATGGTTATGTGCAGGACCTTATGCTGAGAGTTCATAGGCTGGGAAAGAGTTGGACTATAAAGGTACTATGAATACATGAGAGATCCTTCCATCCATCTAGATCCTGGAATCCAGGAAACAGCACACTAGTACACAGGACTTCACACAGTCCTCTACCGCACAGGCACCGACGCAGGGGGGAGGCCAAGGAAATCACATTTGAGCGCCTGGGTGCCCACCAGTGGACTAGGCGCTGTACCATCACACACACCCAGCCCAGGCAGGGAGCCTACACCCTAGCACTCATGTCCTACGGGTCACGTTGGTGGCAGGTGAGCAGTCCCCTCCTTCATGTGCATTGTGCACGCCCACCTTGAACTGGATCACTTTCCCAACGTTCTTGAACTCGGGAAGCACGTCATCATAGAAGTCCAGGAACTGCTGGTAGGTTTCCTCTTCACTGTACTCTAGGCTTGCATCAGGGTCATAGTCGTCCCTTCTGCACTGCTCCATCCCAAATGTCGTAAACATGCTTTTAATCAGAAGTGTGGGACTCGAGGATGGGAAATTGTGTTTACGTGAGCACCTGCATACGAAAGGGAGACTTAAATGCAGCAGTCCAATAGTTACAGTATCAAAAGCTCACTTTAAACTTTGGGATAGAGACCCAAATAACTTGGTTGTTTCCACTTGCAAGATAATAAGCCCTATCCAGATGTCCAATTTCAACACCTAAACTGTTCTAAGACTGACCAATATACTTGCTTTCATGAAGATGTAAAGTTGCGAATTATTTCCAAGTTCATATGCCATTCAGCTGCCTTTTGGTGATGCTCACAAAGCCTCCTACGTGTAAAAGTGCAGGAAAAAAAAAGGTCCGCTGCCATGACAGATTGTGGTGACAGCACGAAGATACCGGATGTGGAACTCATGAGGAAGGTGAGAACAATACGATCCTGGTTCCATACAATCTTCAACTAACTCCGTGCTTAGAGAATATAAGAGTTTCGAGCTAACGGAATACTTCAATTTCACATGTGTATAGCATTTCATGGTTTCTGTGGCATTTTTATATTTCTTCCTCTGATCCTTGCAACCCATTAGGACAGTCAGGGCCAGTATTTTCCCCACTTTGCAAAGAGGGAAGCTGAGGCCTAGAGAAGCATACTTATCCAAGTCACATGGCTGGTAAGAGAGGATTCAAGAGATCTGAGTTCACCTGACTAATGCCTGTTCATTATATGGTGTGATGAATGCAATTAGTTTTCATGTAATGAAGAGGGTAACCATTATGAAGAACATTTTTCTTTTCACAGTTTAAACTGAATCATGTTATACCTGAATATTTTAAGTCTTTTATATGAGTTTACTTTATTTACTTCCTTCTCCAAAAATGAGGGGCAAAAAATGTAGTTCAAGGTTCTAAATCATCAAATTTTCCTGATTAGATTTCTATTAAAAAATTCGTTGAGGCAAAATTTTCAAGAAAAAAAAATCCCCACAACTTAGGAAGAAAAAAAGCTGAAGAAAAAGGCAAGTGTTAGAAAAATCAATGGCCTTGAAATGCCTAAATGTTGAACTCCTACTCACTTTCCACATCCGTAATACATCTGTGCACCGAGGGAGACAACGCATACAGAGTACCTCCCATACATCATACCCAGTACAGAGATGCACAGTGTCCATTAATGTGAAATGTTCAAAGGACCCTCCTATATAGATTCAGTTAGAAACCTTGTGATGAGATCCATCTTCCCAAGTAGAGCTACCAGCAATACAGAGAGTGAAACCTCAACCTGACTACAAGTGTTGGTGGTGAATCAGAATTTTCCAAGTACGAAGCACATAGAGACTTCAACAAGAAACCAATTTAACAAGGTTAAAATTCTGCTCATGGGATTATTACATCTGAATGAACTTGGCTCTAATTCCCAGGGTGTCAAATGAGCATTTGAGTTTTGGAACACAGCCAAAGTCCCTGTCTAGGGAAAATCCCCACTTGGCCTGGAGACAGTCCATACAATCGGAGTTCATTCGGGGCCAGCCCTAAAGCGCCTACTGAGAAGTCCTCTCAGACAAGAGAGATCTGGGAAGGCAATCTAAAGGTGTGGTACCAAACCTGTGTGATTCCCAGAATCACTGGAAGGAACGGAGATTTCTCAGGTTCTGTTCCAGACCATCTGTTAAGAGCTCAGGGTGGGAAACCCATATTTTCACAGTAACTCTCCCCACCTGATACTGAAGGTCAGCCATGTTTGCGAAGCCATGGTTTAGGCTTATCAAGCAGTTAGTTGAGTAGAGAGTAAGACTGCCATGAAATCACATAATAAGACATTACCCAAGCCCAAGGTCGGCCCGTGAACCATATGGTCTCCAGATGCCCCTCAGGTATAGCCAACTGACTACACCTCTTTTTCTCTTCCTGAGGGGGCACTCAAGGTCCCCACTACCTTTGTCCTCCACAGAACCAAGTTACATGCTGAAATTAGGCTGCAACCATTTATTGAAGGTCTCTGTAAGAAACATTTTTGGGAAGGGCACCTGGGTGGTTCAGTCAGTTAAGCGTCCAACTTCGGCCCAGGTCATGATCTCACAGTTTGTGAGTTCGAGCCCCACGTCGGGCGCTGTGCTGACAAGTCAGAGCCTGGAGCCTGGTTCCAATTCTGTGTCTCCCTCTCTCTCTGCCTCTCCCCCCACTCATGCTCTTTCTCTCAAAAATAAACACAAAAAAAAAATTTAAAAAAGAAACATTTTTGGGAAAATTTTGTAAGCAGCTGTTAATAAAACATCTATCAAAGTGTCCATCTTCTTACTCCAGGTCTTTACGCAGTATTCCGTGGGAGAAACATGTAGAATCTGATGCCTGGAAAATCTCTGTCTTTCCGGAGATACCACTCATTCTTCATTTTTGGTAAGAACTAAGTGAGCCATTATCTGCCCAGGCTATGTTACAAACCAGGGCCAAATGTACCGCCCATTCACAATAGGTCACTTTCTCCTCCCTTCCTTGTTCTCCATTTCTCTGGGTAAACTTAGTGCAGTAGATTACGAGCCTTCTTTAAATCACTCCTGGAAATCAGTGAATTATAAATATTCTGATAAATAAGTTTTACTTTTCATCAGCAATTATGTTTTCAGGAGGAAAAAAAATAGAACTCCCCTCAAAGCTGTGACTTCAAAAAGTATCAATTCCAGAAATGTTCTAGAATTGAACCGTGTACTAATTACGAAAACAAAACCACCGAAGAAATGCTTAGGTTATGGAAGTGTCGGTCTGATGATGGGACAAGCCTCAACAGCAAAGAACGGTTGTGTGAGTCTGGAGCAAGGCACCGCAGCCCTTTGTCGAGGAGGAACAGCTTCACTGTCTGAAGGGATGGTGCTGGATTTCAAAATTGCTCATTGCATAGAATCTGATTTCACAATTCATCACTGGAATGATGAAAGTACCCAAATGTTCCCAATTTCACGTGCCAAAGAAAATACTAAGAAATGTTCACAAACTAATCTGATCACTGCCAATTATCTCCTTGAAACAATTCTCAGGGCTGGGTTTTGAGAGCCTGACAGTCCGCTCTCCTTTCGGCAGACAAGTACTGCTGGCTGATTGCCTGAAATCATTTAGGCCATCTCCCCTTCTCTCATTTCTGCCCATCGAAAGGAGAATTTAGAATCACATGAGCACAGTCTTCAAATTCAAGGAAATGCTAGAGATACATCATAAACGAGAAGTCCTTCAGCTAGAAAACTTTAAACGCAATCTGGTTCGGCTACCCACACAAATGTGAATGTGTATCGAGTCTCAACAGTTCTCTTTGGTGGGGGGTGTTTAACATCAATTATGACTATTTCTTGATGAAATTAAGTAAATTTCAGGAAACACTTCTGAAGGTACAAAGGGGAATATAAAGTCTCTTCTCCTTTCCCTAGTTCCCAGTTCCTCAAGAGGATGCTTCCAGTACTGACCGCATCCTGTGAGCCCTTTCACAGATACTGTAGGTTTACACAAGCCCGGCTCTAAATTGTAAATGGAGCCACGCGTCCTATGTTAGTGGCTCTCAATCCCAGGGCGCATGAGAAATGTCTGAGGGCCTTTCAAAAGTAAGGCTGCCCAAGTCTCACAGATTTACTCAACTTAAGGTAGGACACAAACTTTTTAAAGCTTTCTAGAGGATTCTAACGTGCACCTGGATTGAGAACCATTGCTCTTAAAAAATGTAAAAGGGCATGAGGGCTTAAATGAGAAATGAAAAATAAAAAATAAGAGAAAGTTCATATTTTCAAAGAAGGAAATGAAACTCATGGCATGGATAATTTTATGAATCAAGTGAGCAACAACATAAAGTTTTCTCATTAAATACATATGAATTTGCTTATTCATATCCCTTTTGGGATTAACAGGATACTAAGAAATGATTAGATCTCTTCTGCCGAATGCTTAGTAATAATCAGATTTTTGTCTTGGATAGATTAATTCACCATTATGAATTATTTATCTACTTTGAGTTGCTCATTCATAAATAAGCCAAATTATAAAAATCATCAACGCCTGGCATATACCATTTAAATATCTGCTAAATGAATGAAGACACTGACACTTAGTTCTCCACATGAATGTCCTGTTTCAAAAACACTGAGCCACAAGAGGCGGAACTGAGTGTCTCAGAGAATGTGGGCAACCAGAACACAATGAAAGTAGCAGCAAACACTCAAGACAGTGTTTGCCGTGTGCCCACCACGGTCCTCTGTGCTCTCCCCGCACGCGCTCCTCGCAGCCTCACAACTGCCTCCCTTGGAAGGGAGATATACCATTTTTAATCCCCATTTTAGAAATGAGGAAGCTAAGGCACAGAAAGTTTAAGTAACTTTGTCTCTCTTTTTTTTTTTTTCTTAAGTAACTTTCTCAAAGTGACAGCTGCTAAAGTCAGTTTCTGCACCCGGGGTCTGTTCCTCCGTCAGAACAGACAGACTGAGAATGGAGAATTACAATACTTTTCCTCACTCCCTCCGGTCCTGTCTTTCACAGATAGCCCTCTGGGCATGCCAATTTTTTAAATTTAAATTTTAAACTTTAATTAATTAACTTATTATTTTTTTGAGGCATGCCAATTTTTTAAAGCCTCTTTTGTGCACAGTGTCGGCCATTCAAAAAAAGAAAGCCAAGCTACTCCAGCGTATTGAGTTACATCATTTCCCCATCCAAACCGCCCCACGCAGACCCATGCAAGCACAGGAAGAGAACGAAAAGCAAAAGGTCTTCGCGAAGCCGTGGAAGGAGGGCAAAGGAAGCCCGGTCAGAGAACCAGCCTGAGCCCGCCCAGGGAACGGGTACAGGAGGAACAGCGGGCTGCAGAAGTGGCAAGAATGCAGCAGGTACCTGATTGCAAACATGTCAAACTCAAGCCTGTGATGCTCCCAAAAGAGGAACTGAAAACCCTCGACATTTCAATTCATGATAAAGCAAAATTAGTTACCTATCTCCAAATCTGCACGCTCCTGTTTTACTGTAGAATGGACAATTGGCTCGGTCTTTCTCCATTATCCGTAAGTCCGTCGGTGGTTCTGGGTTTTGCCATGTGGCACCATTTTCCAACTGTTGAAAATAACCATGACTTTACTGGTGGTGTAAACATCCACAAAGAACTCAATGTTTCAAACATATCCAAATATTTTGGCTAACAATAAAAAATCGAGTTAAGAACATATACACATGGGTCATAATACACAATTGAGACTTCACAAACAACTGTCTGGAGACACGCACTGGGTGTTTGTTGGCTCCCCCTCACTGCCCACAGCGGGCATCACTGTGGCTACCAGGAGCAGTCGCCAAGGTTTGCCTGCTGCCCATCCATTCTGAACAGGGTCAAAGGACTTGTCAGGGAGCCATCCCTGAGGGAACGTTACGCTGCGCTGTAGCAAATTAAACCGTCTATTTTGGGGAAACAGCGTGTCATGTTGCTCACACACACTTTAAGGACTATAAATAAGCAACATCCACAGGGCTGATTTGATACCATTTGCTTTTGTTCGTCAGGAAACTCCTGCCGTTGTTGTCGCTGCAGTTAAAAAGTCACAGAGCCACAAAAGAGATTCCAATATTCAGACATGACCTAAATAGCTTACCACAAAATTAACATTACTAGAACTGTTTTTATAGAAATGTTCACTAGTTTCGAATTCTGAATGGAAGGTTTAAAAATACCTCGTTTTCAGCCTGCTCCAGCATCTTCTGCACAGCTTCCTACAAATGGTGCAAACACAGGACTAATGAAAACGTGCAAGTCAGGAAAGTCACGTCTGGTTTCTCTGGTTAAGAATCTCAAGTGTAACAATTAAAAAAAAAAAAACAACAACCAACAACAAAAACAAACCACACACACAAAAGGCTTCAGGTTCTAGTTTGTTCTCTTCTAGCACAGATCTTCTGAAAAGCCTTCAAAGTACATATGGCTGAGAATGTTTATTCAAATAGGGCATTGAACAGCTCACATGGCAAAACAGTCTTATAAGTTTCAGTTATAGTACCATTTAGCATATTTACTCATATATACCATATTCTAGCTTTTAAGATGAGTGATCTAGTATTAGTGAATATTACAAAATGTAATGCTCAGAAACGTCATCACCACTTAAAAGAGGTTAAATCATGACATGAACAGTAGTAGTTCGGGTTGATGACAAAATCTCAAAGTTTTTGGTAGGGCAAAGGAAATCCTGCAATATGCCAGTCAATTCTGAGCTCACTGTCACTTAAACACATTTTTAAATCTTCTTGACAGACCTCTCTTCCCCAGCCCCCAAGAGCATGACCTAGAAGACTCATCCGTCTGGCTGCTGGAGAACTCTACCTGGCCACGTGGGGTGCTGGCTTAGTGTGCCCACGGGCACAGCTCTAGCTCTTTCCTATCCCCATCCACCTGGCTGCCCCACACCTGGTAACCGGTGCTGCCATTTGCTGGCTTGTTCCACCTAACAGCCTAAAAAGTAGAACTGGAATGCCTCTCCTTCTTCCCCTCCCTATCCACTCAATCTACAAGCTGGAGTCCCAGTGACTCTGCCTCCACACACCCCAAATCTGTGTGATTGATACGAATCTGATATGAAGCACTCCCCTTCAAACCACCATCATGTCCGATCTGGAACAGACTGTCTAATCGGTCACTCTATATCCACTCTTGCCTCCTTGGGTCACTGCTCCCTGCTCCCCAGCCCCCCTTCTTTACACAAGGCATCCCATCTGTTGGGATGCCTGGGTGGCTCAGTCGGTTGAGCGTCCGACTTCGGCTCAGGTCATGATCTTGCGCTCCGTGAGTTTGAGCCCCGCATCCGGCTCTGTGCTGACAGCTCAGAGCCTGGAGCCTGCTTCAGATTCTGTGTCTCCCTCTCTCTCTGACTCTCCCCCAGTTCATGCTCTGTCTCTCTCTGTCTCAAAAATAAATGTTAAAAAAATTTTTTTTTAATAAAAAAAAATGATCTGTTAAGGGTACAGATATAAATTAAATGAAGTCAAACCCTGCTTAAAAACTGTGTGATGGCTTCCCATGACACTTAACATAAAACCCAAACTCCTTCTCCCAATCCAGGAGGCCTTACATGATCTGACCCTGCCTACCTTCCTGACCTCCTCCCTAGCCCCCACCACTCTCTCCTTTGTTCTCTAAGATTTCAGACACCCTGACATTTTTTCAGCTCTGTGCTCAGGTTCTTCCCTCTGCCTGGATCCTTTCTCCCAAGATCTCTGCATTCAGCTCAAACATCGGCTCCTTAGACAAGTCTTCCTTGGTGAGGGCAATCTAAAAAAGTACATTCCGACCTAATCACTATTACATGACTCTGCTTTCTTTCTTTATAGCACTTACCATTATCTCAAAGCACTTAAAATTATTTTTTGCTTACTTATTATCTAGTTCCCCCATCTAAAACACTCGGGGAGAGCAAGGACTGTCTTTTTCACCATTCTACCTCCATCTACTAGAAAAGTACCGAGCATACAGCAGAAACACAGATTGCATATCTCTTTATACATGTTTAGAACCTACTTCATTCTACCTGCCTTTCCGTAATGTCTCACCAGGCTTTTTTTCAAACAAAAGCCTTAGTTTTTTTTAAAAAGAAGCCTTAGCTTTTATCTGATGCCAGAAAGACCTCAATTGAGAATATTCTACTGTAAAATGGGAATCAATTACTCTGTAAAATAATGACAAGCTCCCAACAGTTTTCCTGCCCCCTAAAAACCTAGCATGGTCTCGTCTGTAACGCAGCTCTCAAATAAGGGTGTTAAAAATCTGCACTGCAATTAACTGAAGGCCTGAGACACAAAAAACAAAGTTCACGGAGGCTGCTTCTACCCTATCACAACTAGGACAGACAAATCCATTTTTCTCCATGATAAGGTGACTACCCATTTTTATGCTATTCAAACTTGGGAATATGATGGAAAAGATACATCCTGATGAGTCAGTCAAGGAATGATGAGCTGTGGGATCTTGGAAATAAATCACAGCATTAAGGAACAGCAGCAAAACACATCAAAGCAATCTTTAAAAGATCCTGGAAGATATATACGTAGACCTCATACATTTCTTTCTTTAATGAGTGACTACGTGTTACCTACAATGACCTTGATAGCCAAGTTGGAAAGGGAGTCAATATTTAGCAACAAAAAATATTTCCTAATTCCTCAATATGTGAGTTTGTGATTTCTTTCAACCAATTCATTCTTGCTGACATGCCATAAGCAGCTAAGTGTCTTATTTACTAAATAAGTGTGGAAACCATACAAAATATTCTCTGAATGAGTCAACCCATATACAACAGAAGCTCAGAAAAACACTTTGGTGTGAATGTAAAGAGCCAGAGGAAAAAAAAAACAAAACAACACTTGCACTAGAGTGATACAAAGTATAAAGCAGGGGCCAGATGCTTGATTTTAGAAATAGTTTTATTGGAACACAGCCACAACCATTTATTTATGTATTATCTCTGGCTGTTTGCATGGCGCACCAACAGAATTGGATATTTGCAAGAGAGACCATACAAACTACAAAACCTAAAATATTTACTCTCTGGCCTTTACAGAAAAAGTGTGCCAATCCCTGGTATAAAGGGGAAGAACGTTGATTTAAGGTATCTGCCATTGCAAAGACCTAAAGCAGAGCATCATAAGGCAACTCTAATGTGTATCTATACAAAACAGGCCTCTTGCTAACCAGGAAAACAAAGTCCAAACCCTGATATGCCTATAGCTTATTCCTCAGCCCCAGCCCAGCCCAGATCTGCGCACTGAGAGGATACGCAGTGCGTTTATCCTCCTGTGACAGGAATCACCTCTCTTTCTCTCTTCTCCTGTAGCTTCTGCTCCTCCTCTTCTCTCTCTTTTCTCTGCTGCTCTTCCCATTCTTCCTTTAACTTTCTCTTTACAGAAAAAAAGAAAAGGAAAGGTAATTCTTCTCACACACTTTTTAAAAACATGTAACATATGGGGAAGATAAAGTAAAAGCTTTACCACTAGTAAAATGGATAATATCTATTCTTTTAAGTTCAAAACCCGTAACTCTTAATTAGAGTTATTTTGGTTAACTAGTTAGCTGGTTATCTGATGAATACCATACCTCTTGTTCTTCCTGTCGTTTTCGAGCTGCCTCCTCCTTTTCTTTCTTTATTCTGAATTCTTCTTGTGCTTTCTGCTCCCGAAGCAACCATGCCTCATGTAATTTTTGCCTATCAATGTAATGATGCAATCAAACAAAAGAAATCAGCATTAATCTACAAATACACCCAATGATAGCAAAATGATGAAGCTATCATGAAAGATATTTTCCAGAAAGCAGGTAAGTGGAAAGTAAGAGGAACAGAAGATATGAGTAGCTACCTTGGAAAAGCACTGCATCTCAGTAGCTCTTTTCCTAGAGGGTAACAGCTGAAAATCACTACGTGCACATTTGATACCTGTGACATCTTTTACATAGAACGATGACGCTACAACTTTCCCTTTAGGTTGACCATTGTGATGTTTAGGTGTCAATAAAGATGCCAAGTTTCGAAGCACCATCTAGCTTTTCCCGTTCCGAGGGTCCTATCCTTTCTCTTCTATGCGTTTTACAAGTAGTGATGGAAGACCGCAGCACCATGAAAACCTGCCATCTGCTGCCATAGATCTTTGATGGCTAGTCTAGACAGTTAAGACACTCCTGTGGCTTGCCCCAAGCACCTACACTGCTCGAAGAAGGGAAATAAAACTATACCTGATCTTGTCTTTAAAATAAAGCTACAGGCTTTAAGATGACAAGGAGTTATAAAAATAAATGAGCAGGTGTCTAGTTTATTTTTGAAAATGGCCAATTATAAAGAGTGATGTTATCTTAAAATGGCAAGCGTCTCAGACATCCAATAGCACAGGTTCTAATTGAAAGATAGGTTACATTTCAAAAGCTCAAAAGTCAAGCAGGTGTCTATCTATTTATTTACTTATTTTTAATTTTTATTTTGGAGAGAGGGAGACAGAGACAAAGCATAAGCAGGGGAGGATCAGAAAGAGAGGGAGACACAGAATCTGAAGCAGGCTCCAGGATCTGAGCTGTCAGCACAGAGCCTGACGCAGGGCTCGAACCCACGAACCATGAGATCATGACCTGAGCCAAAGTGGGACACTTAACCAACTGAGCCACCCAGGTGCCCCATGGTGTTTAGAACCTAGATTGCCATTTTGCCACTGAATTTGTAAAAGAGAAGTGAAATACGAGAAATGGTTCTTCAGCAATGTCAGGAGTTAAGTAAGGTTTTATGTCTAGTCTGGGGAACCTATTCACAGTATCAAATACCCTACGGGAAAACAGATTTCATTTCCAAGTACAGATGGTAGGAACACATCTTTTACCCATGGTAAAGATGGGCACACCGCATACATCAACATTGTAGGTTACATATAGATGTTTCAGTGTGTAGGACTCTAATTTATGAATCTTTTGAGGAATATATTAATTGTATACCAACCAAAAAAACAAAGTGCATATAAATCTAAGACCTCAAAAGAGTAAAATGGCACAAACTTTACAGTTTAGCAACTTGAATACAGTGTTGAGAACTAGGACTGCAGAGCTCTGGTCACTTAAGTACATCAAGTCCCTGCCCCAGGAAGCCTGGAGCAGATTCTAGCACGGCTTGCCGCAGTGGAAGGCTTGTCCTTAGACTGACCCCCAGAAACCCCACCCTCACCCCCCGCGAAAATGCCTGCCTGAGAAAGCTCAACACTGCCAGGAAAATGGAGCATTTGCTGTAGCCAACACAGGATGATCGGCCCTTGCCCTCCCTTAGAGCATTTACTAAAAAGGGCTTATGATTGTGAATAGGTCTCTCTCCAGGACCCGAGAGCCATTCGCTGGACATGCAGTCTTTAAGAAGGATAAGGCCTCTGTGTCCCAGCCTCTGTGAGAGGACAGACTCCTGAATTCTCTGCCTGCCTGCTGACAAACGCAGCTGGCCTGGTCACATTTACACTGACTGACCCTTTGTACTTCTTCACCTCTTGAATTCTCTTGGGCCCCTATACTCCTCCCGCTCTCTCCCTTTAAAAGACGCAAATCTCCCCTGCACAAATCAGAATGGAGCTTTCCCCTACAGTCAGGAGAAACAGGACACAATCTGTTCTCACCACTTTCAAGTCTGCCTGTGTTATTCTCTGATGCTATACATCTGCTTTAAGGCAGTACATAAAGCCATACGGTACTGCCAGAGAATTAGTTCTCTTGTTTTTCAACAACACGGTATCATGCAACTTGTACAGGAACCAAAAAACACCAAAGGAACACAAATATCTGTCTATGTGATTTAAAAGCAGCACCTCAAATAAATGGGAAAACAAAAAAGTGACTTCCCTATATCATGCCATGTATATCATCTTCATCGTAAGAGGAATCTAAAACAAGCAGAGTTATTACAGCACCGCCCATCTGCTAACGTGATGGTAAGTGTATACACCTGCCGACTCATTCCGTCGCCCTAATTCTATGAGGTGGGTACTATGATTGATTTTATTTCCATTTTATCTCCAGATTTAAGATGAGGAAATTGAAGTTAGAGAGATAAGCAACTGGAACACAGCTGGTAAGCGGCAGGGCCACGGCTGCAATGCAGCTCTGGCTGAATCGACTCCATGGCCTGCATCACCACTATATTTTCTCTTGGCATTTTGCTGATTGCACCTATTTACGTGCTTAGGTGGAAAATAGGAACGAACTACATGCAAAGAAGCAACATTCCCTACTAAACACACATAGCTAGAGGGTGTCTATAAAGTTTTCTACTCCTTTTAAAAAACATTTACTTTTTATTGTGGCAAAATATATGTACCATAAAATTTAGGATTTTAACCATTTTTAAGTGTACGGTTGAACAGCATTAAGTACATGCACATTATTCTGCACCACTTGGGGAAAAAAAAAAAAAACTACCCCCTGAAAAATATTGAGGAGAAAATAGAATATGTTCATCATCTTGCGATGGAGTAGGCCTTTTACAATCCAGACACCAAGGCCAGATATCACGATGAAAGTTGAGGACATGAAAATCAAACTATGGTAAGTAATGCCATAAGCCAAGTTAGGACTGATGACAAATGAGAAAAACATACATCATACATATGACAGATAAAGGATTAATATCTTTTTTTAAATTTTTCTTTACATTTTTTTTTAATTTATGTTGAGAGAGAGAGAGAGAGAGCGCGCGCGCACGAGGAGCAGAGAGAGGCAAGGAGAGAGAATGCCAAACTCTGCACTGTCAGCACAGAACCCAATGCGGGGCTCGAACTCATGAACTGTGAGATCATGACCTGAGCCAAGAGTCAGACGTTCAACCAACCGAGCCACCCAGGCGCCCCAACGATTAATAGTAATAATACTGCTTACACAACAAACTTTAAAAACATGTATCCCAAAAAAGAAAGGTACAAGACTTAATCTAAAATAGGTAATAAAATATATTAAAAAATACCAGGCTTACTGATTAAGAAATGTATATTTGAAACAATGCAATACAACTTTCACGACAGGAGGTTAAAAAATAGATGCCTAGTGTGAGTGAAGGTATGGGGATATGGGCACCTCGATTCACAGCTGGAAGGGCTGCATACTGGGATGCCCTTTCTACCCAACCACCGACATTTTACATGTACTTATCCTTTGATCCCAACAATTCCGTTTCTAGGCATTTTCCTGAGTAAAAAACAGGACAATTACCAACGATACATAAGCGTGGATACTCATGGCAACTTTTTACTGAATTATAAAAAATACCTAAGTATAAATTAATAAATAATAGGAAATTCATAGTAAATAATAAGTGAACGTTATTTAATAGCAAATAACCTAAACGTCCATCAGTAGAAAACTATAAATTATAAATAAAGAATTATGCCACATTCAAACAATGGACACTATGTTGCCACTGAAACTGTTGAATCGGGTATGTGAATCAACACTGAAATATAGGTCCTGGGGCGCCTGGGTGGCTCAGTTGGTTAAGCGTCCAACTTCAGCTCAGGTCATGATCTCGAAGTCCATGAGTCTGAGCCCTGCTTTGGGCTCCGTGCTGACAGCTTGGAGCCTGGAGCCTGCTTCAGATTCTGGGTCTCCTCTCTCTGCCTCTCCCTGCTCATGCTGTCTCTGTCTCTCAAAAATGACTAAACATTTTAAAAAAATATTTGAAATATAGGTCCTATATATTATGCAAAAAAAGCAATTTAAAAAATGCATAAATATCCTCCCATTATAGAAATAAACATGTATAGTACATTTACACGCTTAAATTTTTTTTTTAGAGAGAGAGAGCACAAGCAGGGGAGAGAGACAGAGGAAGAGAGACAGAGTGAATCTTAAGCAGACTGCACACTCAGTGCAGAGCTCAAAATGGGCCATTTTTTTAATTGAAAAAAAAATTTTTTTAACGTTTATTCATTTTTGAGAGCCAGAGCATGAGTGGGGGAGGGGCAGAGACAGAGGGAGACACAGAATCCAAAGCAGACTCCAGGCTCTGGGCTGTCAGCACAGAGCCCGGTACATGGCTCGAACCCACTGACCACAAGATCATGACTTAAGCCGAAGTCAGACACTTAACTGAATGAGCCATTCAGGTGCTCCCCCGACCCCCACTTACATTTTTAATGGTGGCTATCTTTGGGTGTGCTGATTTCATTGAAGCCCTTTCACTTTTTTACACTTATTTCAATTTCTCTTTCAAAAACATTTATATATTAGCAAAAATAGCGAAAAATACTTCCATTTAAGAAAAATGAGAACATCTAACTTTAGTCTGTCAAGTAGAGATTTAAATAGTTTATCCAAGGTATTTTATAAGACCTATGCTGTATAAGATATTATAAAGACCTGTACTAGTTCATAAAGACTTATAAAATTCAAATAAAACAACTGGGTTCATGAGGAAGTGCTCCGATCACTGCTGACCTCTCTATCTCCAACAGCATCTCTTCTTCTAGGTGTTGTTCTTCAATAAAAGCATCCTCCTCCTCCTTCTGTGAGAGTCCTAAGGGAATTTAAATGTTTTATTAAACGATCTGAATATTGTAAAACCTTGGTCAATGATTCAGAAAGAAAAAAGAAAAAAGATAAAAGCTAATCTTTACAATTATGGTACGAACCTGTTTTTAAAGCCTTCTAATAATAAAGGGTCTAACAATAAAGGCTTCAACCAAATGTGTAACAATTTTGATACCCAAAAAGAACAATAATGGTAGATAACACATTAAATTTAAAAAATTAATTGATGCTTCCATCGTCATACTCAAAAAGGAGGTGGGGTGTGAGAAGGAACATTCATTTTTACAGAAAAACGGCAACAAAAAAAAATGTAGAAAGGCCGTCATTTTTGCAACCCCCACTTAAGAACTATTTAGAAAAAAATGCTAGAAACATTGGATGAAAGCTTGTTGGCAAGAAATTTATTTACCCCACCTCAAAACATGAGCGCACGGACGAGTACCAATTCCAAAGGGGGAATACCCTTTTCCGTGGAGCCATCTGATTGGTGACACTCTGACCGCTCCTAGCGTTACTAAGAGCAAAACAATGTGACATCACAGGCCCCCTGAGGTGTGCAATGACAGGTATACAGCATCGGCTTTGTAGTACTTGTCACAAGGAGTATAACTGTAAGCTAATCAGAAGATAGGCTAATCCAGAAGTCTGGGTGTTCCACCAGACAACTACTGTGGGCTTTGCACAATAATCAGTCTTGGTTTGGGAAAGTTCCAGTATGGCCTATATATCACAACTGAGGTATTGTTCCTTTACTTGGCTGCAAGTTTGATATTGTGGTTTTTATTCTTAGGAGATGCAGGATGAAGTATTTAGGGATGAGAAGTCATGATATCTGCAAATGACATGCAAAGAGTTCAGAAAAAAATGTGTACATATGTATCCATATATATCAAGAGAAAGTAAGGCAAATTGTTAACAATTGGGAGATCTAGATGAAGGGTTCGTGGATGTTTATTGCACCATTTTTTCAACTTTCTGTACACTGGACCATTTTCAAAATAAGAACATAGGAAAGTATTTTTAATATAATAAAAACTTTTATCCTTTCCTAGTCATAATTTAAATTTGAGAAAAAAGGAAGAAAACTGAAGTGATCCTAAGGAAATATAACAGAAGATCTCAGACTTAAAGGAAAAAGATTTTGTATCTGCCACATATATGTTGAGTACAGGTCTAATCAAAGGCACACCCAGTCCTAGATAATTTACTTAAGCGACTACACATTATTATTTTAGCACCTGAAATTAAAATAGGTAAAAAAAAAAAAAAAAAAAAAAATTAGGGTAAATCCTAACTCACACAGAATAAAATCTAATTATTCAGATCATTAAATGATCTAATTTACAGAGAGGGCCTTCCAAAGAACCTGGCAATGGGGCTATGATTGATTGACTTACAGAGGTATTCCCATAGAGTAGACATTGCCCGGGCACAGATGATGCTCAAAAACATGTTGCCTGACTCACTCAACCCCTCCATCCTCTCAAAGTCAAGCTCATACTCCTCAGAGGTGATCACTAACAGTACGAGGTATAGCATTTGCTCTATACGTACAATCAAATATATGTAAGGATATATATAAGTATAGTATATCTAACCGTATTATACATATAACTGTACATATTGGAATCAGACAACTTGCTTTTTATTCTTAATGTCACCTTGGTTTCTGAGAAGGCAGCTCATTTCAGGCTATTTCAAGTAGAACTGGATGCTAAAGAGGCTTCTTGTAAATGAGCGGTCAATATTCCAGAAATTTCTACCACTCAGTTTCCAACTCACTCTTACAGAATATCTCTTCTAGCTTACTGGGTATTGTTTGCCCATCTGACATGTGCTACAATTAATAGCAGTGTTTGGTAGGCCACATTATTCATCAAGCACCACTAAGAATTAGGAGTTGGAGTGGGCCAAAGTTGGGGCAGTAGTCCCAAGACAAGTGCTTAGTCTTGGATCTGCCATTAGCTATACAATCCTGACCAAACCAGTGACTGCATCCTTCAACTGACTGAACTGCCAAAGGACATGACCAGATTGCTTCTCCACAAAGGCTCACTCCGAAAGCACTTTGCAAAGTCAAAGGGGGCGGGAGGGGGGGGGGGAATGAACACAATACAAACAGGTCTAGGATTTAAAACAGGGAAGATTAACAAGTTAAAAAAAAAAAGTTATGTTGGAAGAGAACAGGTTAAGTACACAAAGTACTGTAGCTGAGATCGATAAGGGGAATGAGGGTGGGGCAGACACCAAGGACATCAATAACTGCAACCTGCCCTGTTTTTTCTTTTTATCCCTGAAGCTTTATCCTGCGTTTAGTGGTTCAGTGTTGAATGAGTAAAAGAGAGACACTAACACAGGTCCCAGGTAAACACACCACTCTTCCCATTTTAAATATTCCAAGTATTGCTACTAAAATAATTACCGGGCAACTCCAAGAGTAAATGAAATGTCTATAACTATGTTTCCCAAGGCCAGAGAATCTTGGTTACTTGAGGCCATTGCGGTGGACTGCAAGAAGTGTTTAGATACATTTTGCGGTGGAGTGCAAGAAGTGTCTAGATACATTTGTGCAATGTATCCAAATATCAAACCATTACATTGTACCCATAAAACTAATGCAGTGAGGACTATAACTCAAAAGAGAGAGAGAGAGAATTGTCTGAATAATCGGGGTGGCAACCCTAACACAGTACTGTGTTGCTTCAGTGCTTCCATCAGCCTCTATAATGACTATGTAACTTTTAAAACTGCGTTAGTACTAATTTCATTGTATTAAACAGGCAGGTTTAATATATAAATGTTAGATTCTGCCTTGTGAAGGAGAAATGACACCACAGCCAGTACAGATGAAGGTGCCACAGTATTTTAATAGGAATAAAAAAAACTGCTAAATAACCACAGGGCAACACTAGCAGTGGCATTCCAAACTCCAATCAGTACCATGATCATGCTTGTAAGCTTGCTTCACATCATCCCTAACATTACATTCACGTAGATTTGAATTTTCCTGGATGTGTCATTTCACTTGGTTTGGTAATCTGTAAAGACATTGTTTTCTGGTCAGAGTTTCGTATCCAGTTTTGCGCTCAGATACATTTAAATGACAACAATAATCGGAGCCCACAAAGGGTCTCTTGTGTTACTCGAGAAACGGTGAGGAAACTTGGGCAAAAGGTCTAAACCCCTCGAGCCCTGCTGGTTTTACAAAGGGAAACGTTCACCGAATACTTACTATGTGCAAGGGCTGTGCTAGCTGCTGTAATTCATGATGCCTGCACCTGTAATACCGGATACTTCATAAATACTTACACACGACCAGGGGCGATTCACCATGACCTGTCCCCCCCCTCTTTTTAGGACGTTAACAGCGTTTCGGAAGTGGGTCTAACCTAACGGCACCCGGGAGGCAGGGGCCGCAGTAATTTTTCAGCGCGTACAATACTTGGCTTCCTTCTGGCACCGGGGCTTCAAGTCAGGACGGGAGCGGAGACAGCAATTTCGGACACACAAAACGGGCTGGGGAAATTACCTGAGTCTCTCAATCGAGCGAGTTCCTGCCGCCGTTTCTTTCGTTTCTCCTTCTTCAGGGCGGCTCTGAACTTTTTGTGACTGGAAGATTGAGACACGCACACGCCAGCATCACTTGACCGCACCTGCGGCGCTGCCGGAGCTTTCCGCTCCCCCCACCCCTTCCCGCCCGCCCGCCCGCTCCGCGCGCCGTCTCCTCGGCGCCCAGTACAGGAAATCGCTCGGGTGCCCGGGAGTGAAATCTTGCCTCCCGTGTTTTAATCACACAACACGGATTTACTCTCGCCTCGCCGTCCCACAAGCAGACGGCAGGTCTTTTCCATCCCGCCCCCCGGTCCCCTCCTCACCTCCCCGAACCCACAACACGCGCCGGTGACAGGCTGGGGCGCGCCCGAGGAAGTGCTCGAGCGGCCACGGTGGCTCTTGCCTGGCCCAGCTCCCTTCTCCCTCCTGCCTACACATCCTCCATGTCCAGCCTCGGCCAGCTCCGTCCCCTCTTCTCGTCAGCTCATCTGTCACAGCCCAGCCTACCTCGGTTTCTCCGGAAACATCATCTTCCCGGGCGCCGCCATGTTGTCAGGGCAGCCACGCCCCTACGAGCTGGCCGGAAGAGGCCGGCTGACGAGCAAGGGAGCGGCCGCGCGCAGGCGCGTGTACCGCGGGGCGCCCCTGGGGAACAAAGACGCATGGCGCGTGGGGGTTCTGATAGGCTGCTGGTGTTCCGAAACCGCACAAGTGAATGTCTCCTTCCCGAAAATTCCTACCCCTTCCTGAAAGTAATTCTTCCCTCCTAGCGTTTCCCCGGGAATATCACTACCTCTACCCACACCACACTGGTGTGTCTTGTGGCTAGGACGTTAAAGTTACACTTGTCTCTCTTGTCCTCATCGTCACACGAAACCTCGTTCCAGGCACAGTGTATCGCCTAGCTTCCCAGTCCGACTTTCAGGCACCGCCTTCTTCTGCGGTCCCACCTATCAGTCCCTCAGACGAAGCGCCCTCTGCCATTCACACCTGCCACCTCTGTAGGGAAAAGCAACACCTGGACCGCCAAGGCGTCATCTTTGCTCCCAAGGAATGTGCACTCTAGAGACGAAGAAGGACCAAATACATAGATAATATGGTACAGGCAACTGAATTTACTTAACACAGTCCACCTGGGATTCAGGGAGGACTTTCTGATGCCTGAGTTTTAAAGGAAGGTGGCCTTTACCCAGGGAGAGAAGGGTGGGATCCCCAGGTGGGAAAGCTAAATCAGTATAAGCGAAGTCACTGAGGGATGAAACAATGTGGAATCTGCCAGACCCGCAAGAATTTTGGCCATCGAATTTAAAGGCAAGTTCCAAAATATCAAGGAACATAGCAGTAGAGGTGGGGTGGACCTGGGTTATGAAGAAGGGCCTAGTAAACCATGCAGAGAAGCTTCAATTAAGTCCTCTACGCAACAGGAAGTACTGAAAGCTTTTTGGTTGAGTTTTGTCGTCATTTGTGTTTTAGGTAAATTACTCTGGTTTGCAATACAAAGGATAACGCTGGAATATCACAGTCTAGATGAGGAATTAAACTGGGGCAATGAGGGTAGGATTGAGAAAGTAAAATCAGCTCTGTTAATAATCAGACTGTGATGTATACAGACAAGGCCAGAGACAAGACCAAGAAGAAAATGCTTCTCTTCAGGACATACTGCAGCGGCAAAATGATTAACAACCCCCATCTTTCTAGTGATTGGGTAACTTCCTTGGCCTACCTTTGTTCCTCTCTCTTCCAATTGACAATCACTGAGCTACCCAGTTACTAAACTGCCCCTGCTTCTCCTAGTCCCTCCTTGGAATCATTCAGCAGCCACCCAAAGCCCAAAGTGCATAGAGCCTTGCCCTGCTCCCTCTTACACACTTGGAACAACACACCTCCGAGCTGACCTTGTCCAGTTCAGTGCGTCAGTAATTATGGTTACAGGCTTTGGAGTTGGACAGACTGGGAAACTCAAGCCTTGGCTCTCTGATCTTGAGTAAACTCCTTAATGTCTAGTCCCTGGTTTTCTCATCTGTAAAAATCAAGGTAGTGATGACAGTTCCCAAATGCGTGCTATATGTTGGCATAGTGCCTGGCAATAGTGTCTCTGACACATTATCTGTTATATCATCATCATCAGTGTGAATACTCCCCTATTCCCTCAAGAGTGGGTTGATACTTGTCCTGTGTATACTCCTAGCTCACGTATTTCACCTTTTATAACACCTCTCACGCTATATTCTTTGTGGCTTTCACAAAGCTGCTTCTTGCACTAAATCTTAAACTTGAAGGTGGAGACTTGGTGGTTATAGCCCCTAACTGGAGAATGCCCTGACGGGCAAAAAACGTTGCTGTACAAATGACCAATTTTGCTGGTCCCTGGGACCAGGACTTATGATGCCATTCTGAAAGTGTCACTGTTTGGATTGTTGTTTGGACTGCTGTAACATTGCTTATGAGTTAGACCAGACTTTCATGTGAGAGCAATAAAGTGAGAATGTCTTCTGTGAACATGCTCCTACTTTAAAAAGGATACAGATTTCGATTTTATTAAAAAATTTTTTTTCAGTGTTTATTTTTGAGAGAGAGAGAGAGAACGAGGGAGGGGCAGAGAGAAGGAGACACAGAATCAGAAGCAGACTCCAGGCTCTGAGTTGTCAGCACAGAGCCCGACGTGGGGTTTAAACTCGTGAACTGCAAGATCATGACCTGAGCCGAAGTCAGATGCTTAACTGACTGAGCCAGGCAGGTGCCCCTAGATTTTATTTTATTATGATTTACAAATGAATGTAAATCTCCTTTTATAGGAGTTAGACATTTATCCTCAACAATTAACCACTGAATTCATTTTCATGAACAAGCTTGAATTGCTCAAATTAACTTCATTACAGAAGTTATTCTAAAAGCCAATTTCATTTCAAACTGTAGTTACGCTCATTTGAATTCAATAAATCATAAGATAAAAATGAAGTATGTAAAAATTTAGTGCAAAGGTACATTCTACTATAATATCCTGATAAACAGAACAAAGTTATCTTTATTCTGCAACATAACATGTATTTTTCTTGGTTCCTGATATGCAACATCTACTTATTCTCAGGTATGTACATTGCAGTTTATCCCCCCTCTATGGGAAAATGCCTAAATTTTAATTTTACATCGTCAGTAGAAAATAGATGATTATCTTCAAAAAGTTAAAGTTTTTTAACTTATGTAGATGATGTCATAGATACTGTTATTAGTACATATGAATCTTAGTTATTATAACATGACCAAAGAATGATCCATAAATGTATCTCACATTTATTGCAAGCATAAAGAGAGAGCAAGAAAAAGCAAGAATCTACTCTCTGAAAGCCAGGCTGGTACTCTTTCAATTAATTTGGTTTTTTCTTGCCCTCGTAGGACTGTGGTACGAGGATTCATGGAACGGTCAATGCAGAAATTCTCAGGAAAGAACATTTAATTTCTCACCTACTATTAATTTCAGTATGAGTCACTAGATTTATTCAGGGACATAGAATGGGATCTCAACTCCTCTCTAACTGTCATCATTGCTATACCAAGGGCTTTATATATTTTCCAGAGTATATATATGTTACCTAAGATAGCAAAATAAAATACTTGATGTATATTAACATGAAAAGTGCATGCAAATCTATATTTGTACAACTGATTGAAAGAGGAACAAACTATGCAGTGCTAGCGCTTATTACTCGATTCTTTCCTCTGGTGGTAGGTTCTAAGCAAAAAACTGCTGGTGGTTTGAGAAAATGTGGTGGTGAGTCCATATCGGCACCCAGGACCCAAAGCAAAGTACTATTTCTGAAGAGTGGTTGAACTCAAAAAGCAAGAATCAAAATGTACGAAGGGACAGAAAGGGTCTTAGTCTCTTTGGGTTGTTTATTCCTCACAGTTCTAGAGGCTGGAAGGCCAAGATCAAGGTGCCAGCAGATTCAGTGTCTGGTGAGAACTTCCTTTACTGGCTCATTGGTGGCCATCTTCTTGCTGTATCCATCCTCACATGGCAGAAGGGGTGAGGGACCACTCTGGGGTCTCTTTTATAAGGGCACTAATCCCATCATGAGGCACCACCCTTATGACCTACTCACTTCCCTAAGGCCCCACCTCCTAACACCATCACGTTGGGGGTTAGGTGTCAACCTATGAATTTGGTGCAGGAGGGACATAAACATTCAGTTCCTAACAAGGATGCATTACTATTTATATGTAAAGAAGCCAGTATTGTTTAGATGCACTCATTATATGGTAAAATTAGAGCCTATTCGCTTAAAAAACAATGATATCCAAGTAAAATTTTATGGGAAAGAATTTAACCAATAAAGTTGAATAAAGAAGACAGTAAAATGTTAAGGACAACACGTATCAAGTAAATAGTGTTGGTTCTTCTAGTGACACAGAAAAATACCTAAAATGATTACAATACTGTAATTTTGCTAACACACCAAAAGAAATGTGTCCCCCAGTGAGCAAGGGAAAGGTATCGTCCTAAACTTTTTTGAGGTGAATGCCTGCTTCAGAATAGGCAATTTTACCCTAATCCATGTAGGCTCACAGAGGAGAAAAGGGTTGGCAGTTTCCCCTACTGGTGATATCAGCAGATTGTGCACTAATTTGACAGAAAGAGGTGAGCTGAAGAGTGGGTGGTTTTTGTTTCCTGCTTTTCTAATAAATCCGTTACAAGTTTTCCAGTCACTTTCATGGTAAAGTCACTACATGGTAAAGGATGTCTCGCTAGTTTTATAGACATCTTACATATTGGAAAAAAAAAACTAATAGGAAGAAAAAGCCATTCAATATTAATATTGTAAAGAAAGGGTTTTATTATAGTATTTAATGAAGATAAGCAGCAATGTTAATACAAAATTCCTTCTCAAGGACATTTTGCCCCTTGCTGTTTAGGAAGGTACAAGTAAAACACTTTTGGAGGCACAAAAGACACAACATTTCTTGTTAGGGTGTATCAGTTGCCCCGGAATCTGCCAGCCCCTTCGGAGCTCAGATGACTAAGGCACCGAGGAAAAGAAACACACCTCCCCAAGGCGGTTTCCATGTAACCTCCGCAGAGAAGGTGAGCAAGAATTGATCATGCGAACCAAGACATGGTTGAGAGCGAGAGGGTGCTGTTAATAATCACACCAAAACACCAGGTGCAGGTGAATCAGGAGTGGCAAGCTGGGACACACCCAATAAAGACATCCTCTGTAGCTCTAAGAAGTAAGGGCAAGTCGGATATTGGTGCACTGGTTCTCACTCCAATTTGGAAGACTCACTGCAATAGAATTTTGCACAAAGACTTTGTGAGAGGCCTAGGAGGGAAGCCCTGTGCTCTAGAAAATGCATATCGTGTGTGTGTTTACCCTTTTAAAGATAACTATGGTTTGAACAGATCAATTAGATAGTTAACATAAACTTTTCCCCTCGCATTTATCTTTTTAAGAATTTTATTCATTTTCTTCCAGAGAAGGCGTGTACTCTAGAAGCAAATGCCTTCACCCCCTCCCTTTAAAAACAAAACAAAAAAATTATTTATTTATCTGTTTGTTTATTTATTTTTTAGAGAGAGAGGGAGAGAGACGATCTTAAGCGTGGCACAGGGCTCCATCTCACGAACCGTGAGGTCATGATGACCTGAGCTGAAATCAAGAGTCTGATGCTTAACGGACTGGGCCACCCAGGAGTGCCCCCTCCCTTTTTTAAGAGCAGATATCCATCCCCCCCGCCCAAAACTCACATATACAACTCCATCCCTCTTTTTCTTCTACTGAATGTATTATTTATTTTTAACTGTGGTAAGATACACATAAAATTTACCATCTTAAACTTTTTCAGTGTATAGTTTAGTAGTGTCAAGTCTACTCATCCAACCCTACCTTGCAGATCAGATGACTAGCATACTAATGAAAGAAAGACCACCAGTAAATTCAGTATTGAGTTTGAACACAGGCTTATAGGCAACTAGAAACATTCCAAGATATTTACAAGCAAAGGCAACAATGGCATGGATTCCCCCAAATACGTAGAATTCTCTAGATTTTAGCCTGTTAATTTTCTCTCCTTATTACTGTAGCAGAAGTCATTTAAACCATTATATTAACTGGGAGATTTATGTTGAGCACCTGCCTTGCACAGAACCTCAACTCATGAAATAAAGGTCAGGCAGTTCTCAAGGAAAGCCATGATAGTTCTGTCATTGTGGAAAATATTATATTCTAAGAAACAATGTACAAACAATGCAAAATAACACTATAAACTATAGACTATTATATTACTAGTCTTTTGAAAACGATGCCTGTAAATAAAGCATGATAGAATTTTAAATTCTAGGAACTTCAAGCATTTTCTTTAAAATGCTCTGTATATGCTTTCTATATGATCAGGTCTTGAGGTAAAATATTTGATCTTCAGAAGTGCAAAAGGATTCCCCGTTATAAGTAAATTCTTATTTTCTTAGAACTACAAAATATTTTCTTCTATGTCATAAATTGATAGTAAGCATATCATGTACTAGGGATAACAACTAAAGATCAGGCAAATATACTTGTTGAGAAGGCTTTAGAAAAGAATATACATTCAGATTTTGAAATAAAATATCCCTAAAACCATGGCCAATGTTCAGCTAGCCAGGAAGTACCAGTTTGGGCGCTGGGGCCATTTCTGAAAGGCCTGCATTCTGGATGGTCAGTGTCTGCACCTTACCGGTGTTAAATATTTTGATTACCATCACTACTTACAACTCTATAGAGTTACTAACTAATAAACATAAAAAGACAACTAATAAACATAAGACAACTCAGAAATATAGGACATAAAAAGACATTACGATTACCAACAGGTTGCTGAAGGACAAACTTGTGTCTCTTACTGCCACATCAGTGTTAAACATCATTATCAATAAAAGTTAAGAACTTCTTTACCAAAGAGCTTTCTTCAAAGACTGAAGGAGCACTGCCACACCAAGAAATGCGCATCTACAATTATTATTAAATGTAGGCGTTTAGAACACTCCAATCAGCAATCTCTAAAAAGCTAGTATGTATTCATTAAAGCAAAGTAGTGCCTAGATATGAGTGTCTTAGGGAGTTGCTTGGCTAGTTGAAGGCTGGGGTTTCGCTTGTATATTCAGTACGTAATCGTGACGGAAGGAAGAGCGGACAGTGCGATTCATTAGGGGCTGAAGGGGGCGGAAATTGTCCACCATTCTTTTCTCTTTCTCCCCCTCCGAAGTGAAGAGCAGGGTCCGAAACTGCTCAAGCTAGAAATAGAAGTAGGAAGCATAAATGATTTCAATGGCGTAACAGTTTAACTTCATGAATAAATTACTTTTATTTTTACAATTCCAAAACATTCGTCTAAAACTAGATACAGAACAACTTATTTCTGGTTAGGAATACCTTCACTACTAGACAGGGAATAAAATGTATGAGGAGGAGGGTAACAGGAGGTGGTGAAGCCAGCAGGGTACTTGGGATCCAAAGACTGGGGGTCAAAGGCCCTGCCCCCCACACATTAGCCGTTTGCCAAGGACAAGTTTTCATCTTTGATTCCAGGAACCTCATCTTTAAATGGGCAAAATAACTAGCCTACAGAATACTATAGCGAAGGCCTGATGTATACAGTAACAGTGCCAAAAATGTTTCATTTTTTCAAAATGTAACTGTATCATTAATGTAAACAATGTCTTCTTCATTGCTCACTGTACCTGGGCATTGCAGGGGAAGGCAATGCATATGGATGTCTTCTTGTTTTTACATTTTTTTAAAGTTTATTTATTTTTGAGAGACAGACAGAGAGCGAGCAGGGGAGGGGCAGAGAGAGGGAGAGAGAGAATCCCAAGCAGGCTCTGTGCTATCAGCACAGAGCCTGATGTGGAGCTCGAACTCACGAACCATGAGATCATGACCTGAGCTGAAACTAAGAGTTGTATGCTCAACCGACTGAGCCACCCAGGTGCCCGTAGTATGGATGTCTTCTTAACAGGCAGTGGGATGCCCCCAGCCAGCACTGTCCAATAGAACTTTCTGTAATGACGGAAATGTCCTCTGCGTGATTCATTATCATAACCACTAGCCACATATGGCTACCGAGTGCTTGAAATGTGGCTAGTGTAACTAAGGAACTGGATTATTTACTTACTTATTTATTTATTGAAAGTTTATTCATTTATTTTTTAGGAATCTCTACACCCAACGTGGGGCTCAAACTCACGATCCCAAGATCAAGAGTCACATACTCTAATGACTGAGCCAGCCGGGTACCTTGGAACTGAATGTTTAATTTTTATTTTAATGTGTTTATATTTCAATGTAAATGGCCATGTGCAGCTAGTGGCTCATGGACTGGACAATGCAGCTCAGTACAAAGAGGAGCAACCCCAAGTCAAAAGCTTGTTCTCTAATATGGCGATAGCATCATTCGCCCCCCTGGCTTTCCGAGCCACCTTATTATGGAACACCGGACTTCAAGCCCACTGTAAAATCTTTTCACAACATTTCTCCTCAGTCAGTCAGGCACGCTGCAGCTATGGAGAGGACAGCCTGGGGCACAGTAGGCAAGCATGTGAAGATGTGTTTCAATCAAAGACTTCAGGCCAAGTAGAGCTGCGGAGGCAGGATTGTGACCAGGGGCGAGTGGCAAACATAGGGACCGTATTTGCAAATTACGCATATACCCTCAGAAATTAAGAATGTGTCCAAGTACTTAAGATTTATTTTTATTCAACTAATTGCAAAAGATTAGAAATCGCTCAAGTATCATTAAGTTACATTAGCTCTATAAAATGGACTAGTACATAGCCATTAAAAGTGATATTGAAGACGTTTATTACCGATAAAATGTTTCACATATCACTGAGTAAAAAGAGGAACCAAATGGTATGTACAGAATGATTCCATTTGGTGAAGAAAATTATGTATATTTATATAGATAAAAGACTAAAAGGATTTATGTGTATGTGTATAGATATACAACCAGAAAGATTTACCCAAACAATGACTAACACTGATTATAGGTGACTAGGATTATAGATGACAGCTAACGTTTTTTTTCTTACTGAATTTTCTGTGTAGAGATTTCATTTGAAAACTCCTCACATGGGCCACTGACTCTCTGATTTATTTATTTTACTGACTTATTTTTCAGTGTTAGGTTGATTTTTGACGTTTATTTATTTTTGAGAGAGAGAGAGAGGGAGAGAGAGAGAAGGAGAGAGAGAATGAGTGGCGGAGGGGCAGAGAGAGAGGGAGACACAGAATCAGAAGCAGGTTCCAGGCTCTGAGCTGTCAGCACAGAGCGCGACACGGGGCTTGAACCCACGAACCATGAGATCATGGCCTGAGCTGAAGTTGGACACTGAACCAGGGAAGCCAGCCAGGCGCCCCAGTGTTAGGTCAATTTTTAAATGTGAAGGATAAACGCAGACTAAACATATAGGTCACCAAGCCCAGGCTTATGAACAGGTAAGCTCTATGTTTTGTCATTTGTTTTTGGTGGCTTTTATCAGACAGATTTAAAAAAATTATGTGGTCTAATTTACTAGTTGGTTTCTTTAGGACTTCTGGTTTTGATATATAGTGAAAAAAGCTTCCTCCATTTGGAGGTATAAAAAGATTTTCCTACGCTTGTCCTAGCAGTGTTTTTAACATTTAATATATGTGGAATATATTCTTGCATAAGGTCTGCATGGTGGATCTAATTTTTCTCCCCCAAATGCCTGCCCAGTTGTCCTTGCATTAGCATTTACTGAAGAATCTTATCTTTTCTCCCCAGTGAGATGAGATGCTACCTTTATCACAAACTAAATTCTCATATGTACTTAGACATATTTCTGAACTTACCGCTTTCTTCCCTCCAGTGATCTCTTTATTTGTGTGCCAGTACCATACTATTTAATTATTGTGACTTTATAAGTTTGTAGATCTAATCATCTCTCATTTTCTCTCTCAGAATTTTCCCTGGCTATTTATGCTTGTTCGTTTTGCCACATGATTTTAGAAGTAGCACATCTATCTAAAAATCCTACTGGCATAGTGAATGGACCACATCAAATTTCTGGAGAATAAACAGTGGATAATAACGAGTCAGGGAGAATTGACACCTAAAGATATCTTTATGGTATCTTCTGATTCAATAACATGGTATACATTTTATGAATTCTTCTTTTGTGTCCTTCAGGGATATTTTAAGTTTACTTGTTAAATTTTCGTAAGCTTATTCCAAGGCATTTTATACTTTTGTTTTCATTATAAATAGGGTTCATTCTTCCATTATAACTTTATATCATTGCATCCTTTAACTGATTGTGATTTATATATAGTGATATATATATTTATATGTGCTTTAAATGTATTGATTTCTAGGGGCACCTGGGTGGCACAGTTGGTTAAACATCCAACTCTTGGTCTCGGCTCAGGTCATGATCTCACAGTTTGTGAGTTCGAGCCCTACACTGGGCTCTGTGCTGATGGCATGGAGCCTGATTTGGATTCTGTCTCTCCTTCTCTCTGCCCCTCCCCAGCTTGTGTGCGCGTGTTGTCTCTCAAATAAGTTAAAAGAACTTAAAAAATCAATGTATTGATTTCTACAAATTAATGTTATACTCCACTAATTACTAAACTACCTTATTTTTAAAGTAGTTTTTATTGTTTCTCTAATTCATTTTCTCTTTTCTGGTCTAATTGTATTGGCTACTTCCAGAACAACTTCCAAAGTGTATATGGTAACAATTCTTTCCATAGTAAACATACTGTTTACTTTTGAAGTGAGAGCCATGTCTTTTTTGCAAGTTAGGGAAATCTCCATTCATTTCTATTTTATTTAAAAATTTAAAAAACTGAATAGTACATTTTGCTAATGCCTTTTAACAGTATATGGAAATGATTACATGATTTCTCTATTAAGAGTCACTGACATGATGAAGTATGTTAATATCATTCCTAATAACGAACCATCCTTGCTTTACTAGAATATATACTACTTGGTCAAAATGTGTATGTTTCTTCTAATGTACTGCTAGCTTCTGTTTTTCATGTATTACTTTTGCTTCCTTTAAAACATATTCTTCAGAGAGATCAATCTTTAGTTTACTTTTAATTTTTAAAAATATTTAATGGGTGTTGGTATCAGTTATCTTGGCTTCATAAAAAAGATTTTGGAAGCCTTTGCTCCTATAAAAATGCTTTATAATTAATAAAAATCCCATAAAGCAAGCATATACAAGTACTATTATAGTTTAAATTATGAATTAAACAGGATTTTGTGCATTGAATTTAGTAATTAGTGGCAAGTAATTACCACTTAAACTTACTTTTTAAAAAGAAAATAAACTCCAAGTTCAAAACAACTGACTTAAAATTAATGGACAGACACTGTTGGATTCTGTCTTTATCCTGAGGTTCCAGAGCAAAATTTCCTTAAGGATTTTTTTTTAAGTTTATTTATTTATTTTGAGAGAAAGTGCATGTAAGTGGGAAGGGACAGAGAGAGAGGGAGAGAGAAAGAATCCCAAGCAGGCTCTGCACTGTTACTGCAGAGCCAGATGTGGGGCTTGAACTCATGAACAGTGAGATCATCACCTGAGCCAAAATTAAGAGTTGGACACTCAATCGACTGAGCCACCCAGGCGCCCCTCCTTAAGGATTTTAAAGGGTTGTGAGCACACCCATCTCCAGTCTTCATTCTTCCCTTTAAAAGGGCCTTGTTTATATAGAGTCATATTTATATATAAAATACACAATACATAAGACATATGTCATTGCCAAATATGGAAGTAAAAAGCTTATGTGTCCTAAATTTTAACTGTTCTCTCTAGTTGGTTTGAAGAATTCCCCAATTTATATCCAAATTTTGAGATAAGATGTTAGCGCATTTTAATAAAAATGTAGAAGCATTACAAGATGTTCAAAACCGATGCCAAAGTTTGAGCCCAGCCTTGTGTTAAAGGGGCAGACTAGCATGTCCTCATACAGAAAGGTGGAAAGAACATACCTGATCATGATCAACCTCTACAGGCTGCTTCTTAATGATCCAGGTGACAGACTCGGAGAGGGGCGGGGTAGTCAGGGACCCCGAGTAGGTCCAGTAATCTGGGCAGGCGGGCATCAGGCAGGAAGGATCAAATGACCCAAATTCCACAAGGGTGTCCTGGCAAAGAGAAGGGGTCACCGAGTCATCATTTTGTGATGAAAACCACTCAGAAATCGGATGATGAGGCAATGATTCGAGGGGAATCTGGGGACCAGCAGTGGTCTAGAGTATCTCTGGGCACCTTTGGACAGAATCACACCCGCACACTGCTCCTGTAATTAACTATGTATTTCTGATCATCCTCCATGGGAACACCGCCAAAAGCACTTTCCCCCTCCATTGTCGTGAGTTTACTGCAGGTGCCAGTCTCCTCTGAACTCTTCGGGAGGCGGGAGGGTCAGGTGGTAGCTGGTGCATGAACAAGGAGGCTTGTCTTTCTCAAGAGAAACGAACAGAATTCTCCTTTCTAAAACACAACGGAAAGTAGAGGGAGCCAGGCTCCTGCATCAAAAGGGGAGAAAGAGACAGGCAAGGAAAAAGAGGGAGAGTGAGAGGGAGGGAGAGGGAAAGAGGCAGTGGGGAGGGACTGAGGTGGGGAGAAGAGGGGGAGACAGGGAAGAGGAGGACTTCCAGGGAACAGCCCCTTTGGGATCCTCAAGAGGCAACAGTTAATCCTGGGGCCTGGACAGAGGCGTCCATGCGGATGGGCCGGACGGAAACGGGTAACTGTTCTTCACAGCTAGCCAAGCCAAGTGTCCGTCCCACTCTTCCCTGCTCCCCGCCTGCGGGATGGGAGGTCTAGCCAAGAGGGCTGGTCTGAGTGTTCCCACGGGGACTTCGAAGACGCAGGTGTGCAGGTGTCGGAGCAGAGGAGGGGACGGCACCGTGTTCCCGAGTGCCGAGCGCTCAGTGGCATGGCGGCAGAACCAAGGCAGTGGCGAGTTGTCTTCCAGGGCGCCTTGTCAGTGTCTCCACTCGTAGATTAAACATAAAATGTATTTCAAGTGATTTAGGGGGGGAAATTACCTTATGCCTGATTGATGGCAAAGTATCCACCAATTTCTGCAGCTCTTTGTGATGTTTTCCTAGCTAAAGAAGAAGCAATGAGAAAATATTAAAAACAATTGACACTTCACTTTTGAAATCAGAACAGAATATGAATTAAAATTAGCCACCTGGTGATCACATATAAACAAACCAATCACACTAAACTACACTTAAACGGGCAATTTAGGTTGCTCTAAACGTCACTGAATCAAATTAGACACAAGACAAATGAGCAGGCTGTTTGCTGATAGGGTCAGTGTGCCTACGGGGAAAGGTGCCCCAGCTCCATTTAAATATCAGTTCGTTGGGCGCCTGGGTGCCTCAGTTGGTTAAGCAGCCAACTCTTGATTTCTGCTGAGGTCATGATCTCAGGGTCCTGGGATCCAGCCCCTTGTCAGGTTCCATGCAGAGCATGGAGATTGCTTAAGATTCTCTCTTTCCCTCTGTCCCTCTCCCCTACTTACATGCTCTCTCTCTCTCTCTCTCTCTCTCTCTCTCTCTCTCAAATAAATAATAAACACCAGTTCTTACATTGAAATTTTAATTAATTAAAATGAAAAACCATACCATGGTCAAAGTAGCCACATTTCAAGAGCTCATTTGCCATATGTGGCTTGTTATTCTTGTTACTCTATTGGACTGGACATTTTTGTTTTCAGAGAGAGTGTGTGTGGCAGGGGCAGAGGGAGAGAGAGAGGGAGAGGGAGAGGGAGAGGGAGAGGGAGAGAATCTTAAGCAGGGTCCATGCTCAGCTACTTGGCACACAGCCCGACAGGGGGCTTGATCTCATGACCATGAGATCATGACCTGAGCCACAATCAAGAGTTGGACGCTTAACTGACTGAGCCGCCCAGGCGCCCCTGGACTGTGCATTTTAATATCATTTGAAATATATTCATAGCAATCTCTTCTTTTAACCATTGTTCATTTTCTTTTTTTTTCCCTGAAATTGAAGTAGAGTTGACATACAATTTTACATTAGTTTCGGGTGTACAACATATTGATTCCACAAGTCAATTATGGTTTTTTTTTTTATCCCAATATACTTAGATCTTAATATGACAATGTTATATCTTTTTACCCCACAATACAACACATCATGTAAAGTGGTAAGACTTTTTTACCTTTAAAAATACTCCTATCACAGCCAAACCATTTTCTTCCAGTGCTGCATCCTCAAAGTTTTCAAATTTGACTGCATTCCAATGTACCAAGTGCAGCTAAAACAGCATTAAAAGATGGTTTGATACATGAGCATATAGGATTGCTCCAAAACAGACAGCCTTATTCAACACATAATATTTTAATGTTTCCTTGCCCAAAATAAAGCCACTGAGAAAAGCATACACCAATCTGGTGCAAAATGAGATAGAAATAAATAACAGGAAGAAATGTATGCAGGAACAGCAATTAACATTACTTCTGAATAGAGGGATTTATTTGGAGAAAAATAAAAGAAAACAAATACAGCAAAGTGGGTAACATTTCAGGGAGGAAGCAAACTTTGTCCATTCCCATGCTGTTTTGGATATGAAACCATCATATCCAAAATCAACTTGCATCTAAAGGAGAGATGTTTATATTGAGAGAAATAGATTCTCTGTATGGGAATTAGACAAGAGTTGAAGATAAATTTCTTTGAGGGATAACCACTTAAAATGTGCTTCTTTTCACGGTAACATTTAAAACCAAATTAAGGAGAAATTGTAAGAATAAATTGTGTTTCCTTATGCGGTCCCTGTACTTCCCTACAAATTATTTCTTGTCCATCATTTGCCAATGCATCATCACCCAGTCTCCCAAGTAAGACCCTCAAGGTCACTGTTAACTTGCTCCTCTCCTCTCCTGAAGTGGACCGTGCCTCCAAGTCCTGTTGCTTTTATTTCAGAAATGCTTGTTAAATCTTGCTCTTTTTCTGTTTCTATTGTCACAGGCTTTATTTAGGCTCCTCCCAATTCTCACTTGGATTAATTTAATCTGGTGGCCCTGCATTGTTGCCTGGCTTATAACTTCAGGCTATAATTTGAGCCTAGCTTGGAATTCTGGAAGGATTCCGTTTTAGGATCTTAAGTTTCATTTCTGCTCGATTATGTGAGATGAGGGCACATATCATTTTTACATGTATAAACTGGGAATAATCAAATATGCCCGAGAGAGCTATTTAGCATTTATAGGAATCATTGGATTTTCCCTGATAATTTCTTAGAAATTCAGCATTATCCCCACTTCACGGCTGTTGCTGTTCCCAAGCTGCTCAACATACCTCTGCCGGGTAACATTTGCTGTCCACAGTGTGCTCGGAGCCCCAAGCATCAATGGCCCCCCAGTGAAAATGGAATTGCTTCAGTCGGTAGTTGTGTTCCAGGGGTCCTCCCTCGATCACTGAAATGGCACATCCAACAATTCAGGGCACAGTTTTTCATACCATGGAGGAATGCAGGGGAAAGGCCGACTCTTTGGAGGGACCTTCTATGTGAACTGTCTTAAATGGGGCACACTGTATTAGATACACGTGTATATAAACTTGATTTCCACACAGTCAGTACAGGTATAAGGGCAAGACTTGCACTCTGAAAGACACTGAGAATTAACACACTCCAAGCTCTGTACAACCATTAAAGGCCAATTCTTGACTTATTTTTATATTCTATATTTACTGTGCCCACTTCTTTTTTTACAGGAACATGAAATAAGGGTTTTATTAACAAAGTCTTATAAAACAATTTCAGAAACTGTACATCAACATGACACAGACTATAGCCTACTTTAGTTTTTTCTGCACAAAAGTGAACCTTGAAACTCCTGTAACTAAGAAAACCGTTGCCTAACTACTTTGCATTTAACCTGGAATCACTGTGTGCATAAGATTACTACTGCAGTACCAGTAACACAAATTGATAGGTTTTATACTGGACGTCACATAAAAAGTACATTATCAAGTAGACTTGTCTTGGGACTCCTGGGTGGTTCAGTCGGTTAAGCGTCTGACTCTTCACTTTGGCTCAGGTCATGATCACAGGCTTTCTTGGGATTGAGCCCTGCATCAGGCTCTGTGCTGACAGTGTGGAGCCTGCTTGTGATCCTCTCTCTCCCTTTCTCTTTGCCCCTCCCCTGCTCATGTGCATGCACACTTCTCTCTCAAAATAATAAACATTTATTTAAAAGTAGATTTGTCTTGGGGCGCCTGGGTAGCTCAGTCAGTAAGCGTCCGACTTCAGCTCAGGTCATGATCAGGTTTGTGAGTTCGAGCCCTGCATCGGGCTCTGTGCTGACAGCTCAGAGCCTGGAGCCTGCTTCGGATTCCGTGTCTCCCTCTCTCTCTGCTCCTCCCCCACTCATACTCTGTCTCTCTCTCAAAAATAAATAAACATTAAAAGTAGATTTGTCTTATTTTAAAGTATATGAAAGTCAATTTAAAATGCCCTACCCCCTTTTCCCAACACTGAGATTAAAACAAACTAATAAAAGAGTGGAAAATTGAAAACCAGGACAAGAGATAACTTTCTTTAACAGATGGGCTCAGGATAGGCAGAAGCCTTCACTGATGTAGATGTGGAATAAATTATTTCAGGGAAAAAAATTCCCAAACACCTTATGAAAAAAGTATACAACTCTACTTCAAAATACGTTATTTGCTCACTACCAAAGACAATTTCATTTCAAATCTTGTTTCTGTAATTAAAGCCTAGTCAGTCATCAGAAAAGGTTAGTTTAGATAGAACCTTTCAAAGTTAAACAAAAGCCACAAAAATTTAGCTACAAGCCTTAAAGGGTGATTTATTTCAAATTTTCATTTTCAGATGTAATTATAAGAATGTTGGGGCGCCTGGGTGGCTCAGTCAGTCGAGTGTCTGAGTTCAGCTCAGGTCATGATCTCACAGTTCATGAGTTCAAGCCCCGTGTCAGGCTCTGTGCTGACAGCTTGGAGCCTGGAGCCTGCTTCAGTCCCCTTCCCTGCTCATGCTGTGACTCTCTCTCAAAAATAAATAAACATTAACAAAAAAATTTTTAAAAAGAATGTTAATTTGTCATGTCAACAGATAAGACCATAAGTAGATCCATCATGTTGGAGGGTTTTAATGACATTTACGATATTCCTGCCACAATTAACATGCAATCAGTGCATTCCCTACATAGCTGCATTATAGCAATGAATCAAATTCTAGAAATACTATAAGTGAACTTACTTAATAAAGGAGATCATACAACATAAACTATCCATGGGTGCTGTGATGTATGCAGCTTTTCGTTTTTGTTTTAAAGCAGCACCAAAATACTTTTAAAACTGCTTGACAGATTTCACCATGTCAAGATTGGTTACTCCCGGGGGCGCCTGGGTGGCTCAGTCGGTTGAGCGTCCGACTTCGGCTCAGGTTATGATCTCGCAGTCTGTGAGTTCGAGCCCCATGTTGGGCTCTGTGCTGACAGCTCAGAGCCTGGAGCCTGCTTTGGATTCTGTGTCTCCTTCTCTCTCTGCCCCTCCCCCGCTCATGCACACACACACACACACTCTCTCTCTCTCTCTCTCTCTCTCTCTCTCTCTCTCTGTCAGAAATAAATAAACATTGAAAAAAAAATTTTAAAGAATTGGTTACTCCTGTATCATTTTCTAAATGGTTTTGGATGTAAATAACTAGTATCAATATCAGAAGCTTTGTATCCATTTATAACTCAGAACTGTAAACATCTAGGTTTGGTAGGAACAAAAACAGCATTAAGAAATCACACGAAGGAATGACATTCATGCATGTATACAGCTGGATTCCCATGGTGGCAATATTCAGTCACTCATAAACATGTCTTCTCCATGATGATCATTCCCATTCACTTTGGATTCTTTTAGTGAATCACCAGTTCCCTTTTCCACAAAACATCCTTTTGTTTTAGGGGAACTTGGTTCTGTTGGTTTCTTCTCTTTTTTCTCTTTCTTACTGTCATTCCCTTGTTCCTCTTCATTATTAATTTTACATCTTTATCACTCTCTGATTTCGTTTTCTGATTCTTTTCCTTATCTCCACTTTTCTTCTTCTTGCTTGTTGGTCATTCTCTTTCATCTCTGCTTCTTTCTTTACCTTTCTTCTCCTTTTTATATCTCCTAGGGGATATAACTAGACATTTTTCTTTTAGGTGACCTAGGCTTTGTAGGAGATCTTGTGCCACGCCTACTTCATTGGGGTTGTCTGTCTCTGCTTGCATTTCTGGAATCTTTGGCTGTGCTATAACTTTTTGGTGGTGTTTTGGAACACTCCTTTTCTTTGTCTTCTTTCTTTTTGCCCTGGTTTTTCATGTACTCCTTGACCTTCTACCTCTCTCTCTGAAATGAGATCTTCTCTGTCTTGGACGTTTGGATCATCCCCTATTCCTTGACTTAGAATGTGATCTCCTTCTCGATCTGCTTCCTGACTGCCTGTGCCTAGAAGATGAGGGCGTTCGCCTCCTCCTAGAACATGCTCTTGACCTTGAGTTACTGCGCCTACTTTTTAAATGTGCAGTAAAATGCAAATTTCTCTTAGCATATTTATCCAACCCAATCTCATAAAACTGAAGTATGGGGACAAAAGATATTCTTTCTTTTTTATGCACTGATACTTTTTTTAAAGTAAACTCTACACCCAATGTGGGAGCCAAACTCATGACCCTGAGATCAAGAGTCATGTGCTGTACCATGTGCCATCATGTGCCAGCCAGGTGCCTCTTGCATTTCAATTTTGGAAGATACTACTGTTTGTTTTCCCCTTCCATTGAAATAAAATGGGAAATTTGCAAGTGAAAACTTATCACCCATGTCCCTTTGGACAGAGTGAACGATGTGAGTCATCCACACTGTACCACTGTCCTTACCACGTTGGATAATAAATACCTTTTGTTTGGCTAGTGTTTTCTGAACTAGTGAAATAATACTTTAAATGCAAAATATCCAGATAAAACAAGATTTTAAAATCATCTTTCCTCAGACTTTGGGTTGTACTGATTTTTTTTCTTGAGTTTCCTAACACATATTAATTAGTTCCTCATTTCTTCCATCTAATCCAACCCTGGAGATGTCTGTTCATGGTTAAACCAATATAAGAGCATAAAACCCATCTATCTCAACTACCTTAGTGATCTTTAGAGTTTACTGCATCATTAGTTGAATTTTATGTGCAATTACAACAATCCCAGGACTAAATACGTCGGATATGTCATGCAGTGGTCTGCTATGTATCTTATTGCCTTTTGAAAATACTTTACATAATTTCTTCCTCTAAAAAAAATGTTTTGAAAGAGGTGAGCAAAGACACCAATGACCACTTTTCTTCAAGGGGCAGGGGAGGTACAGAGACTAATACCACCTGATTCACTAAAATAACAGGAGGATGGTACTAAAGCATACTGAAATAAAAATAAAATATTTTCCAAAACCTTGCTTTTCTATGCCAGCTCCATATTGTGAGCTTGACTTTGGCAAAATTCAATCTAATCTGTTGAATGAAATTGAAGTCCTCGTCCCATGTTAAGTGACCAAGGCAGAAGGGAAGGCTAGCTTTTCTCTCCTATCTCCAGAAAAACACTGGCAACATATTCTGGAAACTTACTGTGTGTCTCCTCCAAAGATAATGAGCAAGGCAGAGAGGAGCTGTTACTAGTGGGTGGCTGCAGGGGGAAGGGGGCAGAACTGGTCTTCAGGTGTGTTTTGATTCACCCACACAATGCTAAATACATCTTAAAGTTCATTGCCGACATTTAAAGCTAGACAATTTCCCATAAAACTCCGCATTTCAAACTGGAGAATGAGAAGCCCTGCCCATGTTGGGCACATGCTCCCACCAGGCAACAACAGGCTAGATGGGAGAAACGGCCACCACCTTTTGACAGTCCTGCCAGTTTCTCAGTCGCCATCACTGCCATTTGTCTCAGATTCTCCCAGCCTGGCTCATGCTCATTACTTCTATGGCACTATAGGCACCTCTACATTTGTGATCCCTGGGAGAGAAGTGAGATGCCCAGGCATCTGATTTGGGCATTTCTAACTAGAAAAATCGTGAAGTCTCTACATGCACTGGGTACTAGATCCACATAAATTGTACATAGGGGAGAAGTGAGACAAGGAGGTATTCTCCTATATAATGGGGCTGAGGGCATGCACTTTACAGGAAAGGGACCTCAGTTTGAATTCATTGGCTTTGTGCCATTGGCCATGTATCCTGGCAGTTTCTAAGAAGACTCCCAATGAACCCTATCTCTTGGTATTCACACCCTTGTGTGATGCCCTCTCCTGAGTGTGAGCTGGACCTTGTGACTTGCTTCTAAGGGTAAAAGTCATGTGATATGAGTTTTCAGATTAGGTTACAAAAAGATGCTGGTTGTCATCTTGCTTGCTCTCTCTGACGAAGCCAGCTGCCATGTTGTGAGCTGCCCTACAGAGAGGCCCACTGGGCAAGGAAAAGGGAGTGGCCTCTCGCCAACAGCCAGCAAAGAAACCAAGGCCCTGAGAGAAACTGAATTCTGCCAACAGCCACGTGAGTGAATTTGGATGAGGATTCTTCGCCAGAGGAGTCTTGAGATGAAACCCCAACCACAGCTGACACCTCCATCACAGCCCAGCGCGAGACCCAGAGCAAGAGTACGCAGGTAAGCTGCACCCACATTACCCCTCTCTGGGCAAGGTCTGCAGAACTGGCTGTGTATCAGCTTCTGCCTACCTCAGGCCTCACTTGGCTGCCATTTCCTTCTTGCACTTACACACAGTAGTACCAAACACAAGCATTGCACTGCCTTGAACCTCCCCCTCCACGCAGACGGCCCAGGTGTCACCCCCTCCAGGAAGCCTTCTCCCACCGGACCCCACCTGAACACTTCCCTCGCAGCGCTCGGCACTCTGCATTAGCGCTGTCTGTTCATGGGTCTGTCTCCCCACCACAGTATTAGCTCCTTAAAGGTGGCAACCATCCCTTCTTCCTCTTTCCATTCTGAGCACCTGGCACAGTGTGTGGCACTTAGAAGATTCTCAATGAAACCAGGAACTAAAGAAATAGACTGCAAAGTATCTGTTGGGTTTGTTAATTGAAACATCCCTGGTAACCTCAGCAAGAGCGAAGAAAAAGGTGGGGTCGGGTGGGGCAGATGTGTGGACGACAGAGGGAAGTACAGTCAGCAAGAAACAGGCAGAAGGGAAACAGAAGATTGCAAATTAGAAAGCAGAGTGGTCATAAGATATATGGAATAACTGGGGTGATGGAAATGTTCTCAAATTGGATGGTCCTAACGGATACACCACTCTGTAGGTTTGCTACAAATCATTACATTGTTTTCTCCCAAAAAGCAAATGTAAGACCAAAATTAGGAAGGAGAACTCTTCAAATGTCTGGGAAACATTCTTCCTGGGTTTACCAGTGATACCCCAGAAAAGTGTAAAGTGACACAAGATGGGGCAGGAAGCACCCTTTGGGGAGCAACAGGACCCATCTCTTCCTCTCTTTGAGGCCTAGTGACCTAGCTGATGAGAGTACTTTCATGGGAGGTGAAATTAGAGATCATCCATGGACCTCAGCCCAGGCATAATTTAGTGCCACTCCCCATGGCATTTTGCATCCCTCACATGCACTGTGTCCTATTCAGGGGAGCCAAACAACAAAACAGTACCCAGCAAAGGGCAGTGCTATGAGATGCTCACATACCTTCTCTTATTATCCTTTTAATTTCTGTAAGGTTGGTGGTGATGTCCCTCTTTCATTCCTGATTTCAGTAATTTGAGTCTTCTCTTATTTGTTTTCTCGCTCCACCTAGCTAAAGGTTTATCAGTTTTGTTGATCTTTCTGGAGAACCAACTTTTGACTTCATTGGTTTCTGCTCTGTTCTTTGTGTTTGTTTTGGGTTTAGTTTGCTCTTCTCCTTCTAGCTCCTTAAGGTGGGAAGCTAGATTATTGATTTGAGAAATTTCTTCTTCTCCAATAAAGGCATTTTCATCTCTAATTTCCCTCTAAGCACTACTTTTGCTACATCCCATAAGGTTTGGTATGGTTTCTTTTTGTCACATGCCTTCCTCAAACCCTTTCTTTGCACACCTTATCCCAAGTTCTTTGTAAAGCACACTGTAGCAGCATTTCCTAGTTGTTTTTTTTTTTAATTTATAGACATTGATATTTATTAGCTCCTTTCCTTTCTACAATTAGAATTGGTTCTTGCCTTTCTTCATTTCTAGGAAGTCTTTGCTGTCTTTTACTTTTTCTTTATTTTTTATGTTCATTCACTCTTTCCTCCTCTTTGAATGCTATTAATTATTTTGCAACAGCATGGAGAAATAGCAATGAAGAATAAGCAGGAAATAGGAGGCAGTCACTGAAATGTGGAAAAAGAGAGAGAGAGAAAGTTAGATACTTATCAAAGATTAATGGTATTTTAAAGAGAATGATTATTAAAGCATAATTTTAAAAAGGGTTACCTATTTTGGTCCTTCCTAACAAAATAAGTGGAAAATTAGCAACCTCTCTACAATTTTTCTGGATATTTTATAAAAATAGTGCGACACTGACACACCTAGGGAAGGTAACATCGAGGAATAATCAGTTTAGTGAGTTGTGCTTGGAGGTATCTAAGGAGTTATTATGAGGAAAATGCAGGTCATTTGTATTCCATCTGAGATTGCCCTAGCAAATGGGTGGATAAGAATTCGTGAATCTATTGTTAAAAAGGGGGAAAAAATGACTAAAAAATGAAACAGAAAGCTATTTGCCTCGAATGATCTTGAGATTAACTCACTTGGTTAGAAACCTATTAAACAACTTCCCACAATTTCCAACTCAGTGAAGGAAACCTATATTGGAAACAGTCTCTAGACCGTCAAGGTCATTAGAAAGCTGACCAACATTTAGGATCCTCAGAAGAAAAAGAAGGTTGCCAAGGACCTAGACAAAATTGAGACTTGAGAGGGTTGCTGTGCATCCAGAGTGTATGTAGGAGAGTTGGTATTTACAGACTGGGTCTGCCCATTGGTGTAGTCGGCAGGAGTAATGCTAGAACTCCTGAGACAAGTAAAGCTCATTGTCATGCAAGATAGCTATCTGGAATATAGGAATTTAGGTTGCTGTTTTGAAGATTTCTGGAATCCTTATATACAATGTAACACTACAGTATTCCAGTGATATAGCTTCCGGTTGAGACAGGAGCACACTATAGGGTTTTGGAAAAGTTAGGAAAGATACTAATGAATCTGGGAGGAAAAGGAGTAATTTCTTCTCAGTTTGAGAAATGTAAGCAAGATGCTCAGGTTTGGGGGGCCACGTCATACCACAGAGGAGAAAGGAAAAAAATGGGGAACATAGAAACACCTAAGCTCTTAAAGACAGGCCTGAGCACTTGGTGGATCACAGCAGAGAAGTACATCAAAGGGAAGAGAGCCAGAGAGAGAGAATTCCCATTGGAGGAGCAGTCTCTTTGCTGTTGGGCCAGAGAGCCATGTCTAAGTTTCAGAGCAACCCTAGGAAAATGCATAGAGAACCAAGATACAGTTGGGAATTCTAGAGCGAGGATAGATACAGGACTAAACGCTTCCATTTATGCTTTAGGTTACATTTTGTACTTGATTCATTAACACGTTCATGGGCTTATTTCCTCATATTCATAAGAGAAAACTAATTTCCTAAAGGGTTTCTCAATCTCGGCTCTATTGATATTAGGGGCTGAATAACTCTTTGCGAATGTTGTCCTGCATACTGTAGGCTCTTCAGCTGTTTTCCTGGCCTTGACCCACAAGACAACAGGTGCACCCCACCCTCCCAAGTGTGACAACTTAAAATGCCTACGCATGTTGCCAAGTGTCCCCAGCCCCTAGGGAGGAAGGGGTGATAAAATTGCCACTGGTTGATAACCACAAAGAGAGACTATTTCAAATAATAATTATTTCAGATGAAGACTATTTGGTACCATCAAATTTGATTTGAAAAGGAAAAGAAAAAGAGAAAAGAAACCTACATAGAATTAATCACATTCTGTGTTCAATAGATACTAAAAGTTTTAGATAAACTTTGAAATCATTCAGATTAGTTTATATCTGGGTAGGTTCAAAACCAGAGAAGATTCAAAAGCAATATAATATCTGGTTTTGAAAATCTCCTTTAAATTGTGTTTCTTCTAAATCAACAAAATTAACAGAATATGAGTTTTCATTTTATAATATAGAACTGGTTGTTAAGATTATAACCTCACGCACACATGAATATGCTTTTTTGCCCCATTTCAAAGGTACTGCAATCTGATCAGTTAAATCTGATTAAATAGTATTACTCTTAAAGGTAAAAGTGTCTTGTAAAGTCAGCAAGCAGAGAAAATCAGTACGTATTCAATACACACAAAATAAATTTCAGGCAAAGCTTTAATTTCACAACCTATCTTCTGTCTATACATAGAGATACACATACTTATTAATAAAAGTACTACCTATACTAGTAGAAGAAAATGTTCATAAAAACTCGAAGGGATTTTTTTCATACATTGAAAAAGCTGAGTGCAAGGAGTCCCATGCCACCACTCATACAGGTCCATGGTCCCAAGGAGGCAGTGTGGTGTGGCCTGTGCTCACATCAAACTGTCCCTTTAACTCCAGACAAGACCACCAGTCTGACCCTCACCGGATTTATCTGTAGAATCTTCAAATTCCACGAGGAAGGAGTACCCGTTATTCCAGACGTGGAGGCAGGTGGTCGGGTCGTAAGAGATGGTGAGCGGTTTTAAGCCAGGATCATACACACTGTCCCTCCACCGGATGTTGATGGGCGACTGGCACTCGCCCGCCGGGACCAGGTCCACGCTCTCCCAGAGCGGGTGCACTAGGAGAAAAAGCACAGCGGGGCCATCATCAAGACGTCTGCTATGTGGGATCACACACGAGGCAATTCGAGTTGTGGGGAGTGTGTCCAGGCCCATGGAGTCTACCTCTTAGGAATTAGCCACCTGGGGGCTAAACGGACTGATTAAGGCAGAGGACAAAGGCAGCTCAGAGAGCACCTTGCACGGGCACAGACGTCTGCTGCTTTGTCAGACACAAGCGGCTCAGTCCACCCTCTGATTTCACCCGAACCAAGTGCCACCCGCTCTTGTGGTAACAGTAAGACGCGTGCAGATTAGCACCGTGTGGAAGGAGGGTACCTTCAAATGAGCTGTTTTTCTTTATTGATAATTTTCTGAGCCCCACTTACCAAACCAAGTTTACATACAAATACAAATCAATGAAATTTCCAATAATGAATTATTTCCAACAAAGGAAATGTGGGAAGAAGAGGAAGAATTTTTGGAAAGCAAATGTTGAACCAAGCACTGTAAGTTTTTGATCGCTTGGCTGGTTGAAATAAACACTTTCGTGGCATGCACCTGTAACTTAACTTGCAGTTTTGAAGACCTCTGGATTATTTACACAATGCAATATTACAGTCTTCCAACTGAGATGGGGGAGACAGTCTTGGGTTTTAGAAAAACTAACACAAATGCCAAAGAATCTGGGGAAAAGAAGAGTACTTTCTTCTAAATTTGAGACATGTGAGTAAGATGTTCAGGGTTTGGGGGCCATATTATACCAAGGAGAAGAAAAAACAAAAACAGGGGACACAGAGACACCTACATCTTTAAGGACAGACTTGAACACTTCCTGAATCACAGCAGAGAAGTGTGTCAGAGGGAAGAGAAGCAGAGAGATGAATCCCTTTGGTGGGATTATATGGTCCTATATAAGTGTGTATGCTGAGTTCATCTCCTATATAAGCAAACTGTGAGGATTAGGCAACCATCCTACAAAACCCGGGTGGAATATTGGTACTGCTAAGGTCCCTCGAGTTCTGTCACATACATAGCTATGGACATTATATATTAAAGTGTCCATGCACAGTTTGTTCCCCACAGACACAATATAGCACTGACGATGATTTTTCTACAAAGAGCCAAGCACCAGGTCTTTGTGCTAAATTCCTGATAAATCTCAGCAGACTTCCTGTAACATGGACAGAGCAGCTGCTGAGACATCCATGCATGATGTGATAGAACCCATGTGCATGATACAGCGTGCTCCAGTTCTCTGCCCTTTAGTAGCACCACGGACACAGAAGAACCAAGAGCAGCAGGACAACCAGAAGAAATATGAGTTGAGATAAATCATTACCAACAATGCTCTGTACCTCACTCCACCTCTAAGAAAGAGTCTAAGGATTTGAGAAAGTGATGAGGTAGCTGTGACTTAGTCAATCTCCTGTGTGTATGATGGGGTCCCTTGACACTCCACTTTTCATAAAATAAAACAAAACCAAACAGAAACTTACCACTGTTTACTCTTTAAAAATTTTCTTTTTAATGTTTATTTATTTTTGAGACAGAGAGAGACACAGCATGAACAGGGGAGGGTCAGAGAGAGAGGGAGACACAGAATCCGAAGCAGGCCCCAGGCTCTGAGCTGTCAGCACAGAGCCCGACGTGGGGCTCAAACTCACAGACCGTGAGATCATGACCTGAGCCGAAGTCGAAGTCGGATGCCTAACCGACTGAGCCACACAGGCGCCCCTACCACTGTTTACTCTTACAGAGAAGGCATCTCTTTCTGAGCTAGCTGCCCCAAAGCTAGAAATTCAAGATCTTAGCCTTGTTATTTTTGGAAAAAGAGCCCCAGCAGTATAGACAAAGCTCTTCAGACAGTTACTAGAATAGCGATTCTCAATGAAGGGAGCAATTCTGCTCCCAGGGGACATTTGGTAATGTCTGCAGATATTTTTGGTTGTCGCAACTAGAGTTAGGTGCTACTGACATCTAGTGGGTAGAGGCCAGGCATGCAGCTAAACATCCTAAAATTCCTAGGACAGGCACCCACAAGAAAGAATCGTCTGGCCCCAATTACCAATAATACAAAACTTGACAAGTATTTGTCTCGGGCTGAAAGATAGAGGCAAACTCAAACTATCCTCTTTTTTGTTTTCTTTTTTCATATAGCTCAGTACTCCCATCCCTAGAGAAATCTGAACCCAGGGTTTTTGTTTTTTTCCCTTAGTGTAAAAGAACTGGTGGAGAACGAGAATTTATTTTAGAAAAGAATGACAACTTTCTGTTTCATAAATCCTAAGTGAAAAATACATATGAATTGTTACAATACAGTCACAATCTGATTACAATGCAAATTCCTTGCAGACAGGAGCCATATCTTCCTCCTCTGTTTGTTCCCCTATAGTGCCTTATTGAATATATGTCCTTTCATTTTCATATTGATTATCCATCTGCCATTTCTGGAATAAAAAGGTCTATTTCATTACCTGTGTAATATTTTTTAAACTTCTAGAATCCCCTAGAAAAGCCCTGATTCGGTTTGATTATTTTTTGTTCTGATTTTAAAACTTTTAATTCCAATTTAGTTAACATACAGTGTTATATTAGTTTCAGGTATACAATATAGTGATTCAACAATTCCATATATCAACCTGTGCTCATCCTTAAACCCTATCACCTGTTGCACCCATCACCCCCCACCCAACTCCCCTCTGGTAACCATCAGTTTGTTCTCTATAGTTTAAGAGTCTGTTTCTTGGTTTCTCTCTCTCTCTCTCCTTTTTTTCCCCTTTGCTTGTTTGCTTTGTTTCTAAATTCCACATATGAGTAAAATCATATGGTATTTCTCTTCCTCTGACTTACTTCACTTAACATTATACTCTCTAGCTCCATCCATGTCCTTGTAAATGTCAAGATTTCATTCATTTTTATCACTGAATAATACTGCATTGTATATGTGTGTATGTGTGTGTATATATGTATGTGTATATATACCTTTTCTTACCCATTCATCTGTCGATGGACACTTGGGCTGCTTCTGTAATTTGGCTATTGCAAATAATGCTACAATAAACGTAGTGGTGCATGTATCCCTTTGAATTAGTGTTTTTGTATTTTGGGGGTACATACCCAGTAGTGCAGTTGCTGGGAACTAAGGGGTAGGTTCCTTAACATTTTGAGGCATCTCCATATTGTTTTCCACAATGGCAGCACCAGTTTTGCATTGCTACCAACAGTGGAAGAGGGTTCTTTTTTCTCCACATACTCGCCAACACTTGTTGTTTCTTGTCTCTTTAGTGATTTTTGTCTCTTTCTTGTTTCTTTAGTGATTTTAGCCATTCTGAAAGGCGTGAAGTGATATATCATTGTGGTGTTGATTTTCATTTTCCTGACGATTAGTAATGCTGAGCATCTTTTCATGCGTCTGTTGGCCATCTGTATGTCTTCTTTGGAGAAATGTCTGTTCATGTCTTTGGCCCATTTTTAAATTGGATAATTTGGGTTTTTTGTTTTGTTTTGAGTTGTATAGGTTCCTTATATATTTTGGAAACTAACCCTTTATCAGATATGTAATTTGCAAATATCTTCTCTCATTCAGTAGTTTTGCTTTTTAGTTTTGTTGATCATTCCCTTTGCTGTGCAGATGCTTTTTATTTTGATATAGTTCCAATAGTTTATTTTTGCTTCTGTTTCCCTTGCCTCAGGAGACATACCTAGAAAAATGTTGCTATGGCTGATGTCAGAGACGTTACTGCCTGTGCTCTCTTCTGGGATTTTTATGGGTTCAGGTCTCACATTTAGGCCCTTAATCCATTTTTTACTTTATTTTGTGTATGAACTGTGGTCCAGTTTGATTCTTTTGTATGTAGTTGTCCAGTTTTCCCAGAACCATTTGTTGAAGAGACTTTTTCCCACTGCGTATTCTTGCCTGCCTTGTCAAAGATTAATTGACCATATAATCATGGGTTTATTTCTGGGTTTTCTGTTGTGTTACATTGATCTATATGTCTATTTTTGTGCCAGTACCATACTGTTTTGATTTCTACAGCTTTGTAATATAATTTGAAGTCTCGAATTGTGATACCTCCAGTTTTGTTCTTCTTTTTCAAAATTGCTTTGGCTATTTGGAGTCTTTTGTGGTTCCATATAAATTTTAGGATTTTTTGTTCTAGTTCTGTGGAAAATGTTGTTGGAATTTTGATAGGGATTGCATTAAATGTGTAGATTCCTTTGGGTAGTATAGACATTTAAAAAATATTTATTCTCCCAATCCGTGAGCATGGAACGTCTTTCCATTTCTTTGTGTCATCTTCAATTTCTTTCATCCATGTTTTATAGTTTTCAGAATACAGGTCTTTCACCTCTTTGGTTAGGTTTATCCCTGGGTATCTTATTTTTGGTGCAACTGTAAATAGGATCAATTCCTTGATTTCTCTTTCTTCTGTTTTGATATTAGTGTATAGAAATGCAACAGAGTTCTGTACATTGATTTTGTATCCTGTGACTTTACTGAATTGATCTATCAGTTCTAGTAGTTTTTTTGATGGAGTCTTTCCAGTTTCTGTATGTAGTACCATGTCATCTACAAATAGTGAAAGTTTTACTTCTTCCTTCCAGATTTGGATCCTTTTCATTTATTTATTTTGTTGTTGTCTCATTAGTGTGGCCTGGACTTCCAGTACTATGTTGAATAAAAGTGGTGAGAGTAGACATCTGTGTCTTGCTCCTGACCTTTAGGGGAAAGCTCTCAGGTTTGCCCCATTGAGTATGATGTTCACTGTGAGTTATTCATACATGGCCTTTATTATGTTGAGGTATGTTCTCTCTAAACCTACTTTGTTGAGGGCTTTGATCATGAATGAATATTTTACTTTGTCAAATGCTTTTTCTGCATCTATTGAAATGATCATATAGTTCTTATTATTTCTGTTATTGATGTGATGTATCACGTTGATTGATACTTCAATATTGAACCACCCTTGTATCCTGGGAATAAGTCCCATTTCATCATGGTGAATGGTTTTTTTTAACGGATTCTATTTGCTAGTATTTTGTTGAGGATTTTTGCATCTTTGGTCATCAGAGATATTGGCCCATAGTTCCTTTTTTTGTGGTGTCTTTATCTGCTTTGCATCAGGCTGTTTACTGGCTTCATAGAATGATTTTGGAAGTTTTCCTTCTATTTTTTGGAATAGTTTGAGAAGAATAGGTATTAACTCTTTAATTTTTTTTTTTAATTTACTCTTTAAATGTTTTAAATTTTGCCTGTGAAGCCATCTGGTCCTGGACTTTTGTTTGCTGGAAGTCTTGATTACAGATCCAGTCTCTTTGCTGGTAATTGGTCTGTTCAAGCTGATTCAATTGTAGGATGCCTGGCACCAAGAGACTCTGCAGGACCTTCCCCTCTGAGATACTCAGACTGTGGCCCAGGAGTTGAGAATTCACATTCTTCAAAACCAATTCGTGAGGGTCTCCTGTAAAGACCAGGCAAGAAGGGGACTAACAAGCAGATCCCCAAGACGATCCCTCCTTTCACCCTGACTCGTCCCCCACCCCATTCAGGAAATGACCAGAATCTATTCTCACCCATGCAAACACCAGCCCCCAAATCCCAGACCTATTCCTTCATTGCTCTTTTATGGCCTTGATGCTTCTGTCAATTTATGTCCTTCGATTCACGAGGTCAGCTTCTGGAAGATTTTTGACCCCCACTCCCACCCCAAACCTCCTCCTCTGGAACCCAAACCATCCCCCCACCAGGGGCCCTTGTCTACTGTGGCCTTAGGGAAGACAACTTTTGCCAACGGTTTGATCTGCTAAAAATAATTCACATTTTGTTCTCCTCTCCCATCCTCTTCCTCCATGTTAACAAAATACAGAATGAAACAATATCTTGGTAGTTGCTCATACTTTCCCCCCAAATAGGAAGACGATTACGTGTTCTAACAGTGCCTTCATTTTCAGGTTATTCTTGTATGAAGAAAATGAAATAAACAGAAACCGTGATTTTATCAACCATGGTTTCAGTGAGTAGAGGTACACCGTCATCATGAAGGAGTCACTAATCTATTGCTGACAAGCATCAACATCTCTTTAGATTCCATGGAGAAAATGTGCTCGGTTTTAGTTCTTATTAATAGGACTAGTCCCGGCTTTGATTTCTTTTGTGCCTGTACCACCCTATGTGTCCAGCCTCAGGAGTGTCCCTCTTTCAACTCCTGAAACACAGGAAGCACGTTCCTGCCTTGGCCCCTCAGTTCCTGCTCCTCCCTCTCCTCAGAAAACACTTTCCCCTCACTCAGCTCCCATCATCTGTAAGTCTTGGGCTTTACCGTCAACTCCTCAGTAAAATGTTCTCTGGCTACTCTTATAATATGATCTTCTTATTTTTTGATCATAACACTCTGATTTTTTTTCTTTCAAAAGATTTATTCCACTGGTATAATTATTATTGTATTTATATGAAGGGTAGCAGAATATGCCATTGTAGGGAAGGACAAATAAGTTTTACTCTACCCTTCGAGGTCCTTAGCTGAGACACCCTCCCCCCACTGTAATAAAAATATAGATTAGTAGGAGAAAAATTTTTAATTATCTATTTCCTGACTGGAGACCCACAGAGGTATGAGACTCCAATGGCAGTCAGGCAATTGAGGCTTAAATAACAGGGGAGATAAGGAAAGGTGCAGAGGCCCAAGGCTTCAAAGCGGAGGAAGGCAATTCACAGGAAGGTGAGAAGAGAAAATGCAGGGGAAGCCAAGTTTGCCCTTCCAAGCAGGTAAGTCTCTCTAAAGAAAAAGCTGTCTCTGGTAATAACTCTCCTCCTGGTCCAGCCCCCCCCTTTTAATGTAAATTTCCCTGATGAAAGGATAACTTCTACTCTCCTTTCAGTGCTTCTCCTGTATCTGCAGTTTCTCAAAATAATCAGCTCAAAGTAATCCTTATGCCAAAGAGGCATATTTTGAGGTGGTGAAGGGTAGCAAGATACACCATCCCATATGCCTCTTTGGCACAAGGATTATTTTGAGCTGATTCTTCTGGCAACAGCCAACACAGGAGAAGCTCTGAAAACTGAGTAGAAATTACTCTTGGTGTAAGGGAAATCTCCATTTATAAGGGAAATCTCCCTGTGCATGGGTGTCTCCCTCTCTGTACCAGGAGAGAAGGATGACTATACATCACCAGGAGCTCTCATCAACAGGAAAAGGCTAGACTTAAATCCACCTAACAACCATGCCCTTGTTCACTGTGCTTTGTTTGGTAACCTCCCATAACTGCCCCCCTCAACATCTTTTGTCTTTAGCTGAAGATGGTATTTAAGGTGATGGCTGCGGCCATCTCTGGGAGCTTCTCAGTCTTCCTAGGTCTCTCCCATGTGTCCAGGAGGTGTACAGGTTACTAAACTTGTGTTTGTTTTTCTCTTGTTAACCTGTCTTTTATTATGGGTGGTCTCGGCCAAGAACTCAGAAAGATGGAAGGAAAATGATTTGTTCTCCCCTACACACATACACGTAATTATCTGCCTCTCCCACTGCTCCACAGTCTACAGCTGAGCTGGCTTTCAATCACTGCTTGTGCACTGAATGTACAAGATAAAGAGCATCCTTGAGAAGGTTCCAGTCCCCTTTTCTGTTTATTCCTAGTACCCTACTGATCACCACATTACTTTTTCATTAAGGATCTTTCAGGTTTATCTCTTCCGTGCCTGGCCCATGACCAGCAGCCCAGTTCAGGCCCCTACACCCCAGACTTCATACCATGCTCCTTGATTTCTTTTCCTGCTCTCTCATTCCCCTTTACTCCATCTTCCCAAACTTTGGTTTTGACATTAGCTCCCACCAGGTTGACCTTTCCTTCTTTTGAACTCACATCATGTTGACTCTAGCCCTTTTCACATCCAACCATTGCTCGTGCAGTGTGCATTTGCTTTATCTGCTCACGGGGCCCGTGTCAAGGCCTCAGTGTTAGGGCCTGTGTCCTAGACTTCTTCTACAGCCTCCAGGCTGAACTTGGTACCAGGCACAAAGGAGGCACTTAATGCTTATTTTATTGATAGAGAAAACCAAACAAGTTGATACCAAGGCTCTCTACCCTTACCTCACTCACACCAATAGTCTCTCCAACCAGGCAAGCAGGTTTACGCCAGTAAACCTCCTTTGTCCTACTGGAGGTGTCTCACGATGTTGTGGGAGACTGGAAACACCATTTTCACCATATGACCCTTACTGCCTGTGAAATGAAGGTCTTTGCTCTCTTAGACTGATTTTGGGAGTGAACTTCTGGATCACAGGGACAGATCACCTGTGCCCTCTTTGGACGCATCTTGCATTTTCGGTTAACCATTAAGGCTTATTGGTTTCCGTTGCTATTAATAGATCCCACTCATCAATGGCCAGACAATGGAACCTTTAAGTTAGCTATATTTAAAAGAAAAATATTCTTTATAGAGAGCTCTCACTTGTCTTACTAGTAAAAATCACAGAAATTAGACTTAAGAATTTTCCTTTCTATGTAAGATTTATAGGGAGCACTCAAGGCCTAATCTCCAGGCTTAAAGTATGCAGGTAGCCATGTGAATCCTGAAAGCTAGGAAGTGAATTTAAAAAAAGCACCTGAAACTACCAACAAGGCTGGCTTTGATTCTACCTTCCAAGGATTGCTAATCGGGCCCTGTCAGCTTCAGGCATTCCAATGAAATGTCCTTTGCAGGTGTTTCCTAACCCCCTACTACAAAAGAATTCATGTCTTCTGGACAGCAGCAAGATGTTTTAAATTATAAAGCCCTTTTAGCTCCACTTTGAAAAGATCCAACTAAATGTAGCGATAAAAAGAATGACTACACAAACCCCCTTCACAGGAAACAGGACCAAAAATTTCTCCTAGGCCCTCTTACAAATGATCTGTAAAAAGCATTATTCAGGGATTAATAGAAGCCCGTGTTGAATTATGTACCCAGAAAGAAGGGTTAAAATGCTTTCTTAAATGTGAGAATGTTAAGATGCTTTATACAGACTTTATACAGAGAAAAATCTTTTCATTCCTATTTTAGTTAAAAACCTCCCTAATTTAGTTAAAAGGACAGGTCAGTCTTTTGATATTCGGGCTGTAATCTAGTTCTTTGAGGAATTAAAAACAACTCTTGGTCTTATAAGTCTCTACAAACCCAGAAATGCAACTCTAGAAGCCAGTCAAAGCCCACCTATCTTTACCAATCCCCAAACCTCACCTATTCCTCTCAAAGTATTTGTGGATATCATGAAAGATCAGGATATTAAAACAGTGTCCTGTACTTTTTTTTTTTAAAAAGGTAAATTTTAAATCACAATTATCCTGAAACTCGGAAAAAACACATGTTTTTGCATTCATCCTGTCCCTTGAAATCATACATCTTACATCTTTAAAATGTAAACACATCCCACAATTGCCTGAGACTGAAGAAATAAAAGGGAAAAAGAGGTTTTTTAAAAATACAAACTTCTAGGGGCACCTGGGTGGCTCAGTCGGTTAAGTGGCCAACTTCAGCTCAGGTCATGATCTCACAGGTTTGTGAGTTCAAGCCCCGCATCAGGATATCTGCTGCTTGCTCGGAGCCTGGAGCCTGCTTCAGATTCTGTGTCTTCCTCTCTCTGTCCCTCCTCTGCTCTCTCTCTCTCTCAAAAATAAACATTAAAAAAAAATAATAAAATAAACTTGTAAAAGAGTTCTATTTCATTGGTTTGTAGCCAAGTGCTTATAAGAATTGAGTATTCCAAAGCTCTGGAAGATAGAAACCCAAATGCTCTGTTAAGGATATGTGATCCAGGGAAATATCCAGTACTAAAGCTAATTTAAGGTTGTTGGCTTAATTAAAATAAAATTGTCTTTAGCATTGTGCATTAAATATAAGACTTTTGGGGCGCCTGGGTGGCTCAGTCGGTTAAGCGGCCGACTTCGGCTCAGGTCATCATCTTGCGGTCTGTGAGTTCGAGCCCCACATCGGGCTCTGTGCTGACAGCTCAGAGCCTGGAGCCTGTTTCAGATTCTGTGTCTCCCTCTCTCTGACCCTCCCCCATTCATGCTCTGTCTCTCTCTGTCTCAAAAATAAATAAACGTTAACAAAAAATTTTTTAATGTAAGACTTTTGTCTGTGTTTAATGAAGGTCGAATGGGTTCTTGTTGTCTCTGTTGCAAATGTGTCAAAAACATTAGAGTAATGGTTAACTTTGTCTAATGCTTCATGAAGTTTTGTGGGTAACCTGAACATAATTGTTCTAAGAACAAGTAGAGTAAATAGATATAAATAAGATTAAAAGGTTTATAGGTAAGCAGGGTGCCTGGGTGGCTCAGTCGGTTAAGCGTCCAACTTTTGGCTCAGGTCATGATCTCATGGTTCGTGGGTTTGAGCCCCACATTGGGCTCTGTGCTGACAGCTCAGAGCCTGAAGCCTGTTTCAGATTCTGTGTCTCCCTCTCTCTCTGCACCCTGCCCCCGCTCACGCTCTGTCTCCCTCTGTCTCAAAAATAAATAAACATTAAAAAAACATTTTTTTTAATTAAAAAAAAAAGGTTTATAGGTAAACTTTTGGGTGGCTTCCAAAATGTTTGGTAGCCTGAAAATTTGGAATTTTGCTAAGTTACATGATGAGTTGATTTACTGAATTATCTGCATCATTTCCAAATAAGATAAAATAATGAAACATTAAGTAGTAAACGTAGATCTGTCTACTTTTGCTTTATTGCAGAGCAACTAAAGACAAATATGGTTCTATTAGTAAATTTGCTATGTGATTTCTTTAAGAAATTGTACTATGAAAAAATGCATGTTTCTAGAAATTATGGAATGTATTCATAAATTTGCGAATCTAAAGAATGTTGGTATAACAAAAGTTCATAATTGCTTAGTACTTAGTGAAAACTAAGTTAGAAGCTAAAGTTCCTAAGGGTTAAGAATTCTAATAAATGTAGTTACATCTACTAGAAATAATAAGAAAAATGACTCTGTATGCAAGAAAAGTAAGATCTGTGTTTTGGGGAAAAATATGAGGAATGGGAATACATTTTTGTTGAGGGACAAGAAAGTAATTTCTTCCTAAAGTAAGACTGGTTATTTAAAGAAGGAAAACTTAGGACAAACTCTGAATGTAAACAGAAAGTTGTAGAAGGTTTATGAAGAGGGAATCTTTAGAAGGGAATTTTGTGTATGGTCAGTACTAGCTAAGATTAGAATAAGTTTAAGTAAGTAAATGGGTTTCAATGACAAAAATATACTAACGCAAAGGTAAAATTCTTGTTTTCTCGTTGTTAAAAAATTTTTTCTTAAACTATTGATCTGCTCTTAATAAAACACTGTAAATGCTTTTATCTTTAAAGTTATCTGACTAGAAAACAAGGATTCTGTATTTTGCCAAAATTTTCTATGTTTATGTGATCTTTGATTTACTTTTTTAAAAAACCTGAATCATAATATTTTTTAAAAAAACCTAAATTTGCTCACAGCTGTGTAACCTTCTGTATTTGTCTTTGGTATCTTTTTCGTCGCTTTGGTTACATGGATAATTAAATATTGTTTCATAATGATCAGAGATCCTATTTAATGAAATGTTCAAACTTTTTGATATTTTTTTACATACACCCCAAAATCAAATTCTAAAATGACTACAATCTAACTGAGATGTTTGAGAGAACTCCTGGAACATTTCAAAGATTTTGTGAAAAATTAAACTAATTAGGCTTATTTGATGTATTAAATTAAATGAGAAGCATTGTCAAATAAGTGACATTAAACCCTGTTAGATTATATTTGTGTAAGATATACAATTAAAATAAGTGTCCTAAAAACTATTTATAACACCCCTAGAAATCTGATGTCGTGGTATGTTATCTTGAAGTGCTGTGTGTTAGAGAAATAATCAAATTTCCTTGTGAACTGCATCATACTGAACTCTAATCAAATCTTCAGCCATGGCCATTTTTAACTCTTGTCATTGACAGTTACTGTTTTACACTGGGATGTCACTGCAAATGTATTTCATCTTCAGTAAAACTCATTGAAAAAACTCTTGAGCACAGGTTTCTGATAACCTTAAAATCATAAAACAGAGGGGCACCTGGGTGGCTCAGTCGGTTAAGCATCCGACTTCAGCTCAGGTCATGATCTCGTGGTGAGTTCAAGCCCCGTGTCAGGCTCTGTGCTGACAGATCAGAGCCTGGAGCCTGCTTCAGATTCTGTGTCTCCCTCTCTCTCTGCCCTTCCCTTGCTCATGCTCTGTCTCTCTCTGTCTCAAAAATAAATAAAAACATAAAAAAAAATTTTTTTTAATATAATTTTAAAAAATCATAAAACAGAACTAGGTAAGAATCTCTAAAACTAGTGGAAAAACTGGATTCAAGCAAAACAAAAACATGGGACTCAATGAACTGAGGATGATAATTATAATTTTGGTGACTTTTTGTTTAAAATATATCTGACTTTTTGAAATGGTTTGTTTTTCTTTTCTTTTCTTTTTTTTTTTAAATGTTTTTATTTATTTTTGAGACAGAGAGAGACAGAGCATGAGTGGGGAAGGGGCAGAGAGAGAGGGATACACAGAATCTGAAGCAGGCTCCAGGCTCTGAGCTGTCAGCACAGAGCCTGACGCGGGGCTCAAACTCACAGACTGTGAGATCATGACCTGAGCTGAAGTCGGACGCTTAACCAACTGGGCCACCCAGGCGCCCCATGAAATGGTTTGTTTTTCAAGATTGAGGAAATCTTTTCTCTTAAGCTAACTGACCTATAATAATTTGATAAATTATATTGTTACAAACAGAATTGAAACATTTATCTTTTCTCCCTACCTGAACCCTCCATAATTCAGAAAATGAGTATTATTATATTTTTAAAAACTTTTTTTAAGTTTATTTATTTATTATGAGAGAGAGAGAGAACCAGCAGGGGAGGGGCAGAGAGAGAAAGACAGAGGATCCAAAGCAGGCTCCACACTGACAATGGAAACCCTGAATGCAGGGCTCGAACCCACGAACCGTGAGATCATGACCTGAGCCGAAGTTGGACACCCAACTGACTGAGCCACACAGGAGCCCAAGTATTCTTATATTTTTATGGCAATACATTTATTTGCATAAGGTCAATAAGAATCTGTTCTCCTGTAACAGGACACAATTGGAAACATAGGTTATATTACCAAGGCTTTGACTGGAATGTAATATTTGATACTTATATAGATTTAGATATGACCAGACAGCTTTAAGGAACTAAGATTGGCTTCATGGAGCCAATAAAGCCCCCTGGAAATATTGGCCTTAATATTAACCTTGCTTACAGAGTTCCCAGCAGCCATACCAGATGATAAAGAAGGTTACTTCCTGACAGGTATATGGGAACCTCAGAATATTTGGAGAACCTCAAGAAGAGAAGAATTCACCCAAATCTATAGGTCTTACAGGCAAAGTCTGGCAGGTATTTGGTGCAAGTTTTGGCTTGGCTTCTGGCCTTGATGCTGCTAAAAATACAACTAGAAATTCCTTATGAAAAGTTCCAGCAGGAAGAACAAATATTCTCAAAATGTCTATACTACCGAAAACAATCTGCATATTTAATGCAATCCCGATTAAAATGCCAACAGCATTTTACACAGAACTAAAACAAATAATCCGAAAATTAGCATGGAACCACACAAGACGCCGAATAGCCAAAGCAATCTTGAAAAGAAACAACAAAGCTGTAACTGTCACAGTCCCAGATTTTAAGATATACTACAAAGCTGTAGTAGTCAAAACAGTATGGTACTGGCATAAAAACAGACACATAGATCAATGCAACCGAAAGAGCCCAGAAGTAAACCCACTATTATATGGTCTATTAATCTATGACAAAGGAGGCAAGAATATGCAAGGGGAAAAAGTGTCTTCAACACATGGTTCTAGGGAAACTAGACAGCTACATGCAAAAAATGAAACTGGACCACTTTATTTCACCATACACAAAAATCAACTCAAAATGGATTATGGACCTAAATGTGAGACCTGAAACCATAAAAATCCTAGAAGACAGCACAGGCAGTAATGTCTCTGACATCAGCTGTAGCAACATTTTTTAGATATGTCTCCATGAGGCAGGGGAAACAAAAGCAAAATAAACTATTGGGACTACGTAAAAATAAAAATTTCTGTACAGCAAAGGAAATGATCAACAGAAGTAAATGGCAATCTACAGAATGGGAGAAGATATTTGCAAATGATATCTTTTTTTGAGAGAGAGAGAGAGAGCATGTGTGAGTGAGGGGAGGGACAGGGGAGAGAGAGAGGGAGGGAGGGAGAGAGAATCTTAAGCAGGCTCCACACTCAGTGTAGAACTTGATGCGGGGTTTGATCCCATGACTCTGGGATCATGCCTGAGCCAAAACCAAGAGTTGGCCACTTAACTGACTGAGCCACCCAGGTGCCCCTGCAAATGATATATCTGATAAAGGGTCATTATCTAAAATATATAAAGAAATTCTACAACTCAACACCCAAAACCCAAAAAATCCGATTTAAAAATGGGCAGAAGACATTTCACCAAAAAAGACATCCAGGTGGCCAACAGACACATGAAAAGATGCTCAACATCATTCATCATCAGGAAAATGCAAACCAACACCACAATGGCTGTATCACCTCACACCTGACAGGATAGCTAAAATAAAAAAAATACAGGAAACAAGTGTTGGTGAGGGTGTGGAGAAAAAGGAAGTATTGTGCACTGTTGGTGGGAATGCAAACTGGTGTAGCCACTGTGGAAGACAGTATGGAGGATCCTCAAAAAATTACAAATAGAATTACCATACGATCCAGTAATGGCACTACTAGGTATTTACCCAAACAATACAAAAACACTAATTGAAAAGATATATACACCCCTATATTTATTGCAGCATTATTTACAATAGCCAAATTACGGAAACAGTCCAATGGCCCACCTATAGGTGAATGGATAAAGAAAAAGTACATGTATACACAATGGAATGTTGCTAAGCCATAAAAAAGAATGAGATCCTTTGCCATTTGCAACAACACAGATGGAGCTAGAGAGTATGATGCTAAATAAAGTAAATCAGTCAGAGAAAGACAAATACCATATGATTTCACTGATATGTGGAATTTATGAAACAAAACGAAGGAACAAAGATAAAAAGAGACAAACCAAGAAACAGATTCTTAACTGTAGAGAACAAACTGGTGGTTACCAGAGGGGCAGTGTGGGGGGGGATGGGTAAAGTAGGTGAAGGGGATTAAGAGTACATTTATTATGATGAGCACTGAGTAATGTATAGAATTGCTGAATCTCTATATTTTACACCTGAAACTAATATAACACTGCATGTTAACTATACTGGAATTAAAATAAAAATTTTTAATGGTAAAAAAAGGTAATTAAGCTTGAAATCTTGAAACTAGATATTTCCTATTTTTTTAAAGACTCCAATAATTTCGTAACAACAAGGAAAAGTTCCAGCAAAGGAGATTTAAAGGAAACTACATGGCCAATCAGTGTTCTTGTGGTGGTTCTGTAAATAATTAGGCCAAATTTTTAAAACTAGACTTACTTTGTAAACAAATATTAAATTTGACTATCTTTGGTAGAAATCAGGGTGATTACAGAAAGGAAAAAGTATGTTTCAATAACACACCTATGTAAATACTAGATTCTAATACTGTCTGTTACAAACAAGGCTAGCTCCTAATTTCTTCTAGTCCCTTCCAATGCTTTGCTGCAACTGTCCAAACTAATGCTTTTGATTTTTGTTCCTCCTTTCTGAATTGGATTCATTTGAGAACTAAAACTGCCCTTTTCCCCCCCGAAGCCCTGCAAAATAAATATAAACCACCTGATGTAAGTTCAGAGAAATCACAACAGCTCATGTGTAGGCAATCTTCATGCCTGCTCTTCTATTGACCACGCAAAAATCACCACAGACACTCAGAACTACAAACCAGGAAGTTCTGTCACACTGCCACTGCCTGCTCTCACTCTATCTGAAGATGCTTCGAGCTTGACATCTAGAAATCCTCTCCACCGGCTATCCTCAGAACAAAAAAACCTGATGTATATTTTGACCTAATGAATAACCATTGTTTTTCTTTTGTTTCCACAGAAATGCCTGTTGTTTAATACCCAATGACTTGAACCAAAGGCCTAATTTTGAAAACACATCTGCATCATGGTAGAGATGAAATGAACTTAGCTGAATTGACCTACTGTCAGGACTAAGACTGGTTCAATGAGATGGAACAATTTGCCAGCTCAACTTTTAATGTGTAGAAACTTCAGGCAAGTTTCAGAGGAACGAACTGTAGGGGCCACGTGTAGGCTGCCCCAAGATAGGCCACTTTGGCATGAATGCTATTTTGTGTTAAAAGCAAATAACCCCAGCAGATTCAGGAAAAGCTCTGTACCTCTCCCTCAACTGCTTGCTTATACCAGGAAGAGAGCTACTAATAAAGAGTCCTCTTTACTTAAGAGACTGATCTTAATAGGGCAACCTTTGTTTTCCAAACATCTCTTCACACCTTCCTGCTAATGGTCTTCCTCCCCTTTGTCCTCAGACCCCTACCCCTCTCTGTAGCTCATACAAGCCTCATGTTGCCTCACTATACTTGGAATTTTCATGTCTGTGGATTTCCCTTATGTATGCTATTAAATTTGATCTTCCTTTAATCTGTCTCATGTCAATTCGATTCTCAGTCCGGCTAGCAGGAACTGGGTAAAAGAAATGCTTCCCCCTTAACAGTTCATATGATCACATCTACCCATTTCTCATTTCTTAAAATCCCACAGGCTCTCAAGATCACTTCGAGCCCCTTCCCAGACAACCCCACACTGCATTAAGCATCCCTTGATATCTATTCTCTGTACCTGCACTACGTAATAAGGTAACCACTCACCTTGCATGACTGTTCAAATTGAGATGTGCTATAAATGTAAAACAGCGAGGGACCTTAAAGACTTAGCACAAAGCAATGTAAAATATTTCATTTAGAATTTTTATACTCATTTCATGTTAAAATGAGAATATTTTGGATATGCTAGGTTAAATATTCTTCCTCCCCAACAAATATATTGGCAAAAATATTTTTAACTATATACTATACATATATTTTAAGTTTATTTGTTTATTTGTTTTGAGAGAGAGAGAGAGAGAGAGAGAGAGGGAGGGAGAAAGAGTACAAGTTGGGGAGGGGTAGAGAGAAAGGGAAAGAGAGAATCCCAATGCGGGGCTCAATCTCAAGAAAGTGAGATCATGACCTGAGCTGAAATCAAGAGTCAGACACTTAACCAACTGAGCCACCCAGGTACCCCTTTATATACTATATTTTGCCTATGTTTTTGCTATTTTAGAATGAATTTTCCCATTTTATTGAGATGTAATTGACATTATTTGTTCTTTTTAAAGATGTAGTTTTAGAAAATACAGAATTGCCTATATGGCTCTCATATTGGTGGTTCACATTATTCATCTACTGGACATTGTTATTCTAGGCCCTCATTGTTTTTTTCTCATTCGCCTTGCCCTGTTACCATCCTTTTTCTTGAGCTGTACAATTTTCTCATGTGATTGAAGACCATCCTAGTAGGCCCGAGGGCTTAGCACAGTGATAGGATACACAGGGACAGCCCCCTCCCATGTGATATTGTTAGGGATGATCACAGAATCATAAATTGTCTTCTCAGAGCATGAGGGCTCTAAAAGGCACTTTGATGTTGAGCCCAGGTAACAGCAGCATACACATGCAGTCAACAACACAGAAGACTAAAGGCCACAGTTCCTGGGGGTCAGTTCAGGGCTGTTTGTTAGCTCCTTGTTGCTGCTGATACCCCTGAAGCTATTAATACAATTCCAAGGGGCTCTTAATCAGCCTATTGTTTCTCAAGGTTATTTGAATGTTAATGAAAAACTCTATCTGGGGCATCCTGAATCTGTATTATTTAGGGATTATTAGAGTTCTTTGTGAACACATTGCAAAACAAACTTTTTGCTACTATTGTCCTCTAGGATTTTTATCCTTCAAAATTAACTGGAGAAATAACAGAACAACTTTCTAACACAGTTCAACTATAATACAGACCAGTCCTGTCCAAACAGAACTTTCTCTGATGATGGAAATTTCCATTGTGGTAAGTGCTAGCAACATGTGGCCATAACATTTTAATACATTTATATTTACATGAAAATACACACATAGGGTTAGTGGCTAGATTTTATACAGGGCAGAGAGTGGGGCACAGAGAAAGTGGGCTCTGTGCTGACAGCAGAGAGCCTGATGTGGGGCTTGAACTCACGAACCATGAGATCATGACCTGAGCCAAAGTTGGACACTTAACTGACTGAGCCACTCAGGTGCCCCTATACAGTGCCATTCTATTCCATGTTGTCCTAAAATAATATTTCTCTTCCATCTAAACATAGAGATCATGAAAAATAAGAATCAATTAAATAATAACAAATAAAAATACGTACTATTTCAATTCTAGATGATATTCTTTATATTTAATTAAGAATTAAAATTATTAAATTTATGTCGTTTTGGTCTCAGATCACATGTTTAATTTTTTAGGACTTTATTTATTCATTAATTTAAGGTACAGTGATTTCCCATTTACCCCTGCCCCCACACATGCAGCATCCCCCATTATGACCAACCCCCACCAGAGTGGTACATTTGTTATAATTCATGAACCTACACTGATACATGATAACACCCAAAGCCCATACGTTACATTGTAGTTCACTCTCAATGTTATATATTCCTTGGGTTTGGACAAATGTATACTGATCTGTATCCATCATAATATACACAGTATTTTCACTACCCTAAAAAAATCCTCTGCTCCACCTATCCATCCCTCCCTATACTCTAACACATGGCAACTACTGATCTTTTTACTGCCTGCATAGTTTTGCCTTTCCTAGAATGCCATACAGTTGGAATCACACAGTTTGTAGCCTTTTCAGATTGGCTTCTTTCACTTAGTCATATGCATTTAAGGTTCCTACATTTCTCTTCCTGGTTTCATAGCTCATTTCTTTTCAGTGAGGATATAAAATTCCATTGTCTGGATACACCATAGATAAGGCATCCATTCAAGTACTGCAGGACCTCTTGGCTGCTTCCAAGTTTTGGCAATTATGAATGAAGCTGCTGTAAATATCCATGTGTAGGTTTTTGTGTAGACATGAGTTTAAAACAATGCTGGGTAAATACCAAGGTACATGATTGCTGAATTGTATGGCAAGGATATATTTCGTTCTGAAAGAAACTGCCAAATTATCTTGCAGGGTGGCTGTACCATTTTCACCAGCAATGAGTAAGAGTTTGTGTTGCCCCACACCCTCATACCCACTCGGTATGCTCAGTGTTCTGGAATTTGGCCACTGTAATAGGTGTTTGGTGATATCTCATTATTGTGTTAGTTTGTATTTCCCTGATCACAGATCACATAGTGGGGCATCTTTTTATGTTCTTATTTGCCATCTATAGATCTTTGGTGAGGTGTCTGTTAAGTAAGGTCTTTGATCCGTTTTTAGTTAGACTTCTTTATTGTTGACTGTTGGGCTTCATTTTCTGATCTACTCTAACACTGAATGTTTTATGTGACAATTAACATAAATTTCAGTAGAAGATATACTAAGTGAATTTGATTTTATTCATCTTGGGTAACAGGGGCAGGCTTTTAGCTTTATTTTATCATACTACAAGTCCTCAAATTAGGACTGTCAACACTGTCTGCTACTTGAGATAACAGTGAACAGTGATCTGAGTCGACAGCCAGTGATTCCCTGGGAGGTGAGAAGCGGGGACTGAAGGTGAATCCCAGAGCACAAGGCCCTAGTGAAATGCTGCTTCCTGAATTTGCCATATCCTCCTACTTCATTTACTCCTCATTCCGCTTACCCCAATCTTTTTTTTTTTAATTTTTTTTCTTAATGTTTTTATTTTATTTTTGAGACAGAGAGAGACAGAGCATGAGCAGGGAAGGGGCAGAGAGAGAGGGAGACACAGAATTGGAAGCAGGCTCCAGGCTCTGAGCCATCAGCACAGAGCCCGACGCCGGGCTTGAACTCACAGACTGTGAGATCATGACCTGAGCCGAAGTCGGACGCTCAACCGACTGAGCCACCCAGGTGCCACCCGCTTAACCCAATCTTAAAAATGGTCACAAAAACATCTGACGGGGGCACTGTGCCTATGACGATAAGGACAGTGATGATGATAATCGTAGTACTAGGAGTAGGAGTACTTGCCAACACAGTCCTCACTGTATGGCGGCCACTAGCTACAGGCATTGCAGGTTATCTTTTCTAGCCCTCAACGATCTTGGGTCATTCTTGGTCACACAAGTACACAACGGGGCCTTCTGCAGTCGTATTAAGCTGCCAGTGGCTCAGAGCAGCAGAAATTACAATATTCTCCCCAGTGAAAACAGGAGGGGCAGAGCAATATGCCAAAAGCAAAACCAAATCATGACTGTCGCCTGTTTCTCTTAGTAAGTTAAAAACAAGAACATCTGATGTGAAAAATTAATCAAGGAAAGCCCACACCTCCCCAAGCCACCGCGTTTTGTTTGTCGGCACTAAAAGAAGCAAGACATATGTATGTTGGACTTTAGACCTTTATCTTTCAACTCTCTGTTTAAAAAAAAAAAAGTAAAACTTTGGTAGTTACATAAATATGACTCTTTTTTTCCATTTGAAGCCTCAGACCACAAAATGCCAGTGTTGAGAATAAGCCAGTCCCAGTAGGATGTGGGTCTGCTGGTAGGAAGCCACACCCAGCAACCAAAAATTTATTATGACTCCGACCAATTCATTTTAATGAGAACATTGTCAATGTTAGAGGAAACAAAGTAAATTCATAATAAAAATGCATTTGTGAAGAAGTTTCAAGTCCTTGGATTTAGCTAGATTAGTACTACTGATATAAAAACATTCCTTTCTTACCTTCTTTTTTTAGTATGTGCTTATGATGTCAAAAGAGAGAAAACCCAGAGAGAAAAAGCAGAGAAACCCAGACCTAGAAGGAAACGAACATTTGAAACCCCTGCGTCAATTCCTTTCAGATAATAGAAAATATGAAAAATTCCTCTTTCACAATATACTTAGGCATTTTACCTCTCCACAAATTCAAACTCACCTCTCCACAAAAACATGCATTCTTATCCTCTCCTCTCGTCCCACTGATTTTTAACCAGCGCAATTCTGTCTCCCGCGGAGCTCATTTAGTAATGTCTGCTGACATTTGTGGTTGTTCTAACTGGGTGAGGGTGCAACTGTCATCTCTGTGGATGACCACTGTGGATACAGGGCAGGGATGCAGCTAATCACCCTACAGTGCACGCTTCACGTGCAACATCACAGAGTGGCCCATCCCCCCAGTCAGTAGTGCCTCGGTGGACAATCCCTGCACCACAAGGATGTGCCAGGTAGCTGGTGTCTCAGGAGAACGGGATGCGGGAGGTGGCAGGAGAGACCATCTGCTGCCTCCCTTGATGCCGCACTGACAGCAGAGCACACACTGGCAAGCTGCTCGGCTGGAATTAACTCTGCAGTTTGTGACTCGGGAAAGAATATTCCAGAGCACGAAGCCACTGACCTGCTGGCAAACGTGAATACGCAACTTGCAGAACGTTAAGATTCACAGGGAGAATTCGCCGTCTGTGGATCCACGTTAGTAAGAAGACCACTGCTAACCACAACAGCACAGAACAGGTTCCAGAGTACTGGAAACTGGGACATCTCCCTTGTCCTATTTCGGCACGACATCCTTTGAACATGTTAGAATCGGTCAAGGAAAGGACTTTCTGAACCTTATGACGGTTTTGCAATACACGTGTATCAAATCATCACGCTGCACAACTTCGACTTACACAATGTTATGTGGCAACTACATCTCAATGAACCCGGGGGAAAAGAATTTTCCACATTTATCTGAGAAGACAAGTAGAGAAACAAGTAGCTGTTCTCACGGTTCTTAGGGCACAGAATCCCACTCTGGAATGCCACTGACAGCACGTGGATAAACAGGACACACGTGATTGCTACGAAACCAGCCTTTCGCTCTCTCGAAGGCAGCGGGGTACTCACAGGCTCGGTTCCGGGTTTTGTACGTGCAGGTGTAGAGGCTGCAGGGCCTCGCCGGCACGGAGCTGGGGATCTGGAATCTTCTCCACGGTGACCTGCATGGAGAGGCTTGCAGAATGGCCCTGAGCATACTCATCACCACCATGTTTAGCTTGAAATGTTGATCAGGCCCGAAATAACGTGCAGGAACCTAATAACCTAGAGGGAGGAGGACAGAGAAGGCGAAGCTGTAAACAACCGACGGTGACCATCGAGCGGAAGCTCTGAGTAGGGCAACAGCATTAGGACTCTGAGCACACATGGTGGGGCGGGGGTGGGGAGGGAATGAGTCAAGAGTTAATCCACTCCTCTTCCTGAAACTCACCTGCCACTCCAGCAGGAAAGATCCTTTGCTGTCAAGTCTCCTTCCCACTTCTGCCTGCACACCAGCCACAAGGACTCCGGTTCTTCCCACTCCCCGTGCTCCCTCCGGCCTCAGGGCTTGTACGGATGCTCCTCCTTCCCTGGACCACTCTCCCTCCATCCCCGCCTGGTTCTTCCCCCCCACCCCCCTCCAGGTGTTCCACTCCAGCATCACTTCCTAGAAGCCTCCCCTGACCGGCACTCACCAGGTGAGCCCAGCACCCTCATCTCCCTCATGGTGCTCCTTGCAGTTGAACACCTGATCAGGAATGTACTTTACGACGCCACCTTCCTGGAAGCCGAGCCCCATGGTGGTAGGGACCGTGTCTGTCTCTCTCGTAGCTGTATGTCTTACTGTCTGGCACCTGATGGCCACTCAGTGACCTGGGCACACTTCCTTGGCGATAGAGAAGATGTTGATCTTAACTAATTTCAAGAACCACAAACTGTGAAGTGATGCCAGAATGTTCTAAGACAGTATGAAGGGTTTTTCCTTTTCCTAGATGCCACCGTCACCCATTTGTGGGGTTATTTATACTTCTGAAACACTTTGGAATGCTTGCCATTTAAGGGTAGGGCCCCAATCCCTACCTGTAAGATCTGAAGGACCCCCAAAGTTCTGTACGATCTGAAGGAGGACCATAGCTAAATATGAGTCTAAGCTGGTCTCACAGGGATGGAAGTTCTGCCAGTAAACGTTTGTATTTCAACATTTATCATCATTTCCTTTGTTCCAGGCACCATGTTGGGTGCCGGGATGCAAAGCTGAACAAGGCACGAACTCTACCTTCCAGGTGTGCCATTAATTTCTCCTGCTCAGGGCCTCTTGAAATGCACATCATACGGGAAGGGAAACCATGACTCCTCAGATTCTGCCTTCAGCCTATTAGAGGCCTCTCAATTGTCTGGCAACGGTGGGGGAAGGAGAGGTGCCCAAAGGTATAAAAAGAGAAATAATGATCCCTAGCAATGCTGAGCAAAGAGGCAAATGTTCTCATTTCACCCTTTCCTCTCTTTGTGTACTTCACGAAGTACACTGGTTTTAACTGACGGTGAACTAGCTCTTCTCCCCTGTGCTGCTGCCCTTAACCTTGCTAGATCTGAGCTAGAGGAGAGGTCTACATCTAAGGGAAAGGAGAGAAAAAAAAATCACACCTGAAGTGTGTCCAGTAAAAACAGGAAGGAGAGTTACTTCCTGTTACTACCTGAAAGGAACCAGTGAGGGCTCCAGGCAGAACCCTTCATGACCATCAACGAGCCATGTGTCTGGCCAAGTACTGTAAAGTGACCTGTGGCAAGCAGCCAGCCTTGAAACCTGGTGCCATGTACCCTGTTGTATACATCACTTTGCCAGTGAACACACTGAACACAGGAAGCAAAGATGCATGGTCGCTGCATTAAAGGGGACTGGTAGAAAGTTGTGAATCCCATGGAGGCTCCTCGCCTGCAGGCCTAACTCCTTACCTGGGGTCTTTAGATCAGCAACAACTAAACTATGTTTGCATTGCCAACAGGTATCAGAAATTCTCAAACCAACATAAAATCACTTTTGTTTAGTTTTATGTGTGTGTGCGCGTATACATACGCATACACATTTTGGGGCGATATGTCAATATGTACCTTCTTTAAGCTATGCAGATTTCAAATATAGATTGGTAATAAACTTTCAAGATATTATCAGGTTTTTTTAATGTTTATTTATTCAAGAGAGAGAGAGCATGCGTGCACAAACACACGAGCAGGGGAGGGGCAGAGAGAGAGAGTGAAAAAATCCCAAGTAGGTTCCGTGCTCAGCACAGAGCCCAACACGGGGCTTGATCCCATGACCCTGGGATCATGACCTGAGCCAAAATTAGGAGTCGGATGCTCAACTGACAGAGCCACACAGGCTGCTTCTCAAGATATTATCTTGATAGTGCCTTGTGCCAAATAAAAGTACCTCATTTTCAAATCCCTCCATTCACTGAATTAACTCATCAGGTGTATGAAATAATAGACCATTGGCTACCTCCTTTCAGAATCTATTTCTTTTTTGTCCTTAATTTTTTCTATTGGCAAACTTCAAATTCGTACAAACAGTGGAAATACTATAATAAAACCACCTCTATACCCAATACTTTATTCCAACAATCATCTGCTGGTGGCCAAGCATGTTTTATTTCTACCCTCCCTTCTACTTCCCCTCTCTGTATTACTTTGAAGCAAATGGTTGACATCTTAGAAACTTATCCATGATTGTTTTCCATAGGAAAATATCTCCAAATTTATAGTTTCTTCTCCACAAAAATCATCTGTAGAAAATACCCTCTGGTGTTGTTTATGGACAGAATATGAAAATAATCAATTTTCCAAAATTAAAAACATTGCAAAAAAGCCCAGTAACCTGATATTTTCTCAGTACCTGCCTATCCCTTCATGTAAACATTTCACCTCTCTCTTGATATCTCCACCCTAATCTTGGATGAGAGTCATATCAAGACCTTTATGCTTTTTTCTAACTTGTAAGACTATGTGCAGCACGAAACTGTATAATTTATAATTGCAGATCAGCAGAGTAAAAGGATTATATGAACTGAAATATGTAAGAATAAGGCTTAATGTACACACTTCATCTTATGCAAGAAAGAATCTAGAACCAGAGAAGAAGGAGAAACATTTGTTCAGTAATGCTATACATGACGTTGACTCTTTCTGTGACTTCAAATGGTCTAAGGGCTGAAAAAGCTCTCAGAAAAGCTGGTAAGTGTTGTATAAATGAAAGTTCTTATTATTCAAATCGAGTTTGCTAAAATGCTACTGATGCTATAAATGCAAACACTAAGAAAATAGAAAGCAGTTTGGGACAATTTTTAATTTCATGTTTTTTGTTTTCTTTTTGAGACAATGCCATTAAACAATTCCAACTACAGAAGGTTCTTTCTGATAAAATCAATTTGACGGTAACATTTTTTTCTTTTTTCTTCAATGTTTACTTATTTTTGATATATAGAGAGACAGGGAGAGAGGGAGAGAGAGAACGAGCAGGGGAGGGACAGAGAGAGAGGGAGACACAGAATCCAAAGCAGGATCCAGGCTCTGAGCTGTCAGCACAGAGCCCAAAGTGGGGCACGGACTCATGAACCGTGAGATCATGACCTGAGCCAAAGTTGGATGCTTACCTGACTGAGCCACCCAGGCACCCCAACAATAAAATAAAATTTTAAAAATTGCTAAGAGGTATGGGGAAATCTTGCCTGAATTCTGTGCTTCTTTTCATTGATTTCCGTTCCTGACTTGAAGCAATAATGAGTGATTATCTCATGCAAAGCACCGGGCTGGGTGAAGACGAAAAAGTCATGTTTTCTCCCCATTCCCACAAACTTACAATCTATAAAAAAATATTAAACATGTAACTTTTCTGTTTTTTTTTCGTTACCTTTTTATATTATGGAAAAATGTACATAATATGTACCATTTTAACCTTTTTTAAGTGTACAATTCAGTGGCATGAAATATCACATTCACAACGTTGTGTAACCATCACCAGTATCTATACCCCAAGCTTTCATCATTCCCGGCATAAACTGTATCCCTGTTAAACAATAACTCCCCAATCCTCCCCAGCACCCCCCCCCCCCCCCCCCCCCGGTCTACTTTCTGCCTCTATGTATTTGCCTATTCCAGATAATTCATGTAAGTGGACTCATACAACATTTTCCCTCTGTGCCTGTCTTATTTCACTTAGTATAATTAAACAAATACTTCCTAATCAAAGCCAGATGTGATGGCAGCTCTGACTTAATTCAATGAGAACACAGAGGGCAGAGGCTCTAAATTTTAGCAGGGGGCAGCATCTGGACCATGTGTCACAGGAGAGAGACAATTTGAACAGGAGAGGCAAAGCTAGAGAGATAGGGGTAATGTCAGGGATGATGAGGACATTTGGGGAGGCAGGAGTGTTTAGTAGTCAAGGCTGGAGAGGACAAATGAGGTTGAAATGGGCAGAACCTTGGGCTTATTCAATAATCAATCCCAGTGTCAGAGAGAGGTCGGCAAACATATCGAAAAGGACTCCTTTCTTGCTTAACAATCTAAATGGAAAAGGAGACTTAGTAATTCCCAGGAACCCAATGATAAGTTCAACATATACTCAAAAGACGGGACATGCTGGTTGTCCTTCAAAGGGAAAGTTGTGATAAGACATAGCCAAGTGCGTGTCTGACTGCCAGGGGAGTTGTACAGACAAGTGGGTACTCACTTGGCCCTGCATAAGAGGCTGTGTGGGGATCTGAAGCACGTGAGCGTGGTGCCCAGTGAAGTCTGGGTGAATGATCCTTGGTCTAGCTCCACAGAGAGCCATCAGGAAAGTACCATGGTATGGCCAGGGCTGTGTTCATTCCTTGGGCGACTGCCCTGCTTTCTGCAGTCATGCTGTCTGTGCACGACACTGAGGCTGGTGGCTGATGACACCCGGCCCAGAGGAAGTATCTCCTGCCCGCTTCTGGACTCGCTCTCTAGGGGTAAGGAGTACACAAAGTTCCAGCGAGCCCGCTGGTACCCTCAGCTCTTGGTCATCTTCTTTCACAAAGCCCATCAAGCTGTGGGCTGTGCGCAGGGTCTAGAAACCTGAACCATTTCTCTGTCTTCTAAGAATGCTGCTGACCTCACTGCAGTGAACATAGTCTCTGAGGATTATTTTTTTTGTGTTTTTAGACCAAAAAATCCCGTTTTGTTACAAAGCCAAGTATATCTGAATTTCCCATTATCCCAAGTCTGTTATGAATATTTGTTAAGGTGCTGGCCAAGCAGATGCCCAGGTGACGCAGCTGAAGGTGAAGCTGGATGGGACTGGAGATTAACTTGAAGAATATGAATTTCCAGGAGGCTGGAAGACCTTCAGGTATTATTCCACACATACAGGATGGTTTCTGAGGACTCCGTGCGCACAGCGCAGGATGGATGGGAGTGGGCAGAACGGACGCGGGAAGGTCCGTGACAAGGAGATTCCTCCAACCATCCTTCATTCAATCCATCACTCTTTCATCCTTTCATTCATCAGGACGTCAATCAAGCAGCTACCAAATGCCAGACACTGGTCTGGGATCACCGAGGAAATAAAACAAAGTCCCTATCCTGGTGGAAATTACATTCTGGTCGGGGAGACAGATAATAAACAGCAACGTAACACATAAGTCAGTTGCATGGACAATTAAAATAAATTCAGTGAAAAGTAGAGCAGGATGAGGTGACTCTGGAGTGCCACTGGGAAAGGAGTGTTGCTTTTGAAATAAATCGCTTGGAGGAGGCCTTACTGAGGTGAAGTTTGAGCAAAAAGTTGAAGGAAATGAAGAAATTAGTTCTGGGGCTATCGGGGGAAGGGTATTCCAGGAAGACGGAATTGCCTATGCAGAGATCCTGAGGCGGGAGCATGGCTGGCACATACAAGGGATAGTAAGGAGCCCAACAGGGCAGGAGCAGAGTGTACTAGCAGGACGGTAGTAGGAGATAAGGTGGAGAGACCATGAATGCCAGATCAAGTAGATTTCTAGGCCACTGTAAAGGTTCTGTCTCTAATTCAGCATTTCTCACCCTTGACATTGTTGACATTTGACCAGATAACTCTGTTTTGGGGCTGTCCCATACATTGTACGATGGTTAGCAGCATCCCTGGCCTCTACCCGTTAGATGCCGATGACACACTCCCTCCATTACGACCACCAAAAATGTGTCCTGACACCGCTGATGTTCCTTGGAGAAGGGGAATCACCCCTGAGTGGAAACCCCCGCTCTAAGTGAAATGGGGGACACAATGGAGTTTTGGGAGCAGAGAAAGGACACAACCTGATCTGCATCTTTAAAAGATCATTCAGGGTGCCTACTGGAAATCAACTGGGATGGGAGGCAGGAAAGAAGCAGGGAGATCACTCAGAATAATCCAGGGGCTGGAACGAAGGATGTCGTAGTGGAGGTGGTGAGAAGCAGTTGGGTGTTGGCTGTATCCTGGAGAGACAGCCCGTAAGATTCTCCACCTAATCAGCTAGAAGGACGGAGTTGCCAGGAACCGAGATGAGCACCACAGTGTGCAGAACAGGTTTCGGGTGGGACAGGAGCAGCTCAGATTTGGGCACTTGAGTTTGAAATGAAATCCCAGGAATCCAAGTGACAGAATATGAAGCACTGACGGGAGAGTGACAGTAGCGATGAACCAAGGTACTCTGTATGCAAGAGATTGCCATTTGGGTAAAAAAACCTAGGATCCGGCACTCAACTGGAAGAGAGAAGAGGGAAGAAGTTGAAGAAGGCCCCATGATTTTATGGAGGGATGACGCTGACGGTAGAAGGAGGATGAGTCCCTGGAGAGAGAAATAAGCCGGCTCAAGGAGCAGGTGGGAAGGGAAAGAGGTCATTCTTCCCGTGAATCTTACGGAGTTGAGGTCCAAGGGGACAGCGGGAGGAAAAGTCTAGGAGAGAGTCAGTGCAGCTCTGGTGCTCAGGAGAGGTCCTGAGGTCAGAGAGAGAAGAAAATTCCCTTCCCTCCCCCAGGAGTAACAGGTGTATAGAGGGAGACTGACAAAGTGCAGTGAGGAAGCCAAGAGACAGAAGGAAGAGTCAAAGGCGATCAAGGAAGGAACAGAGCATGGAAGGTCAGGGGTGAGGAGGGTTCCAGGGAAATCCAAATAAACAGAAACTCAACTTAGCTAATGCTGGGCTACAATACCTGTAGCAATACGTGAGGTTATTTATGCCAAAGCCTAAAGATAATCCCCTCTGTTATATTAAAATTATAATTTATTGATAGTTAAATTTACCTGTTGATCTCATAAAACCGTAACTTGTAAAAACCATAAATAATGTTTATCAAACATTATATATAACAATGAACTACTAGTATACATTACTAGATTTCACAGAAAATCCATCCTTACTTAAGTTTGTCCTTAAAGATGGGACAGTAGCTTGAATGGGCCCCAGGAGCGCTACATTTTTTTCACTATATGCCTTTACTATCACTAATTATTTATGTACGTCCTTAACTTTTACTAACATGTCCTTTATCTGATGTTTTGCAGACTTAGAAATGTATGAAAAAAAGATTCTAAAAGCTTTTAAAGAATCATTAATAAATTATGTATTTATTAAATGATAGGGAGAGTTGATCCTTGAACAACACAGCTCCATTTGTATGTGGGTTTTTTTTTTTTAATTTTTTTAACATTCATTTACTTTTGAGACAGAGAGAGAGCATGAATGGGGGGAGGGTCAGAGAGAGAGGGAGACACAGAACCGGAAGCAGGCTCCAGGCTCCGAGCTGTCAGCACAGAGCCCAACGCGGGGCCCGAACTAGTGAACCACGAGATCATGACCTGAGCCGAAGTCGGACACTCAACCGACTGAGCCACCGAGGCGCCCCTGTGGGTTTCTTTTCAACAAATACAGTACAGTAGGGTAAATGTATTTTCTCTTCCCTATGATTCTCTTAATATTCTTTTCTCTAGCTTACTTTAAAGTTTATTTATTTATTTTGAGAGAGAGAGAGAGAGAGAGAGCGAGCAGGGGAGGGGCAGAGAAAGAGGGAGAAAGAGGATCCCAAGCAGGCTCCGGGTTGGCAGCACAGAGCCTGACATAGGGCTTGAACTCATGAACCGTGAGATCATGACCTGAGCCAAAACCAAGAATCGGAGGCTCAACTGACTGCCTAGCTTCCTTTATTGTAATATAGTATATAACACATATAATACACAAAATATGTGTTAATTGGCTATATTATTGGTAAGGTTTTTGATCAACACTAGGCTATTAGTAGTTATGTTTTAGGGGGAGTCAAAAGTTATAGATGGATTTTCGACTGGGCAGGGGGTTGGTGTCCCCTAATCCCTGTGCTGTTCAAGGGTCAGCTGTAGTTTGAACTCTGCCTGATTAAGCCATTTATATGTATGCAAAACAGACAGAAAAAAAAAGTACTGACTAAAGGTTACAATTACATTGAAGAAAATTCCTTAATTTTCATCAGACTGACTCTCCATTTTCTCACCTCCTGAGTTCCAAAGGAAGCCAGTCTTTTGCAATATGCCCTGAAATGTAAATAAAAGGTTAAGCTGTCACGTCTTGATGAGAAAATGGAGCTTCTTCCTCTCACCCACTTCTTCCCCAAGATCGTGATCCCAATCTGGGGTGGCCAAAGGTTTCAAAATACATTTCTAGTAACTGTTTTGTGTGCCACAACCAAGCTCCCCTGTGGTGCCGATGAGATGGAATTTTCTTCCTCCCATCAGATTTCCAAAATATTCAAGTTCTCTCATTCACTCACAATTCACATTCTTTATCGAGTCCCAACTGTGAGTGGTCACAACCTCTCGCCTGGCTCCAGGGAGAACAGGGCCGGTGTGTACAGGCACAGAGAACCATGCCCTTGATGATCTTGGCCTTCTGGTGAATTTCAGTCCTGGTTCTGACATAAAAATTATCTGAGAAAGGCCCTAGATAGCTGAAAGGTTTTCCATATTCCAACATATTCTGAGGGATGTGCAGGCAGATAAGGGGTAGGGGCTGAGGAGCTTCCCTCACCCGAAAATCTGGCTACTCCTTTCCTTATTCCAGCAAGGCTTTTAATAGCAGAGAGGAGGTGGCCACATTATCTGTAAAGGACTAAGAAGGAGAAGCAGAAAGCAATATAGTCTGTAGTATTCAGACGCTGGGAGAGAACAAGTTCGAACCAAATTCAGGTGTACACATTAACTTCTTGTATTTCTCAAATTTTCCCAGGGAAAATACAGGGGACGGGAGGGTGCTTACATTAATATTAAAGAGTTGCCACCAGCCTTAAGGTAGCAGCGTTTAGCAGTGAATGCCACAAAGACTCATAACTATCAAAAATGTACTTAGGCGTTTTTCCTTCAGTTCTGGGGCGGGGCACAAAACAAAAAGGCCAGAAGTAACTGCGGAATGGAGAAGGCTCAGATTCGTCCACGTGACACAGCTGTGATGCTGAGTCCCTGCCTTGGGGGTGGCTGGGACTCCGTCCACAGACCTTGGTATAGTCGGGGGTGGGGGGAATACAATCCAGACCCAAGTTAGTCCCAGTTTGCCGCGCCTTGGTTTCCGGAACTGCAATCTGAGATTTTGTAGCCCTTACCCCTGTCTACACCTATTTCACAGCAGGTTGGACTTGAGTTAATTCACATCCAACCACCCCTGGCAGCGCTCTCTCCTAGGGAACTGCCCTCACGCCTCCCCGCCAAATTCCCTCAGACAACTGTTTCCCCGCAAGTGCAATAACCCTAAGGAGGTGCAGCCATCTAGTTGATGAGTCCCATGGTAGAATAGGGCTGCGGGGGTGAAAGAGCGACGCCCCGCGGGGACCCCGGCAATTCTCGCTGGACCAACAGCTGTCCCGAGTCTGAGACCTGGCGTGGTGGGGCGGGGGGTGTGAGGGTCTCAGCCCTCCCCGAGTCGGCGTGTCTCCGCTGTAGCCCCCACTCCAGTCGGCCACCGGCCCTTACCTTAGCGTTTCTCCAGAGCGCGAACCTTGGCGGCTAGCTCTAGTCCCGGGACCTGCCGCTAGTGCGGGGGGCCATCATAGCCACGCCCCATCGTCACGCCCCACAGCCTAGGCCACGCCTCTCTCCTTTAGGCCTCTCCCCACAGGGCAGGACCACGCCCCTTCACGTCCTTACGTGCTGCCCTGACCACGCCCCCCGACTGTGCTCTCCGTAGTCCGCGGCCTGGCCTCTCCCGCCCGGTCATAGCCACGCCTCCCCACCCGGGCCACCGCCCTGAGCTCCCCCTGGGCCCAGCCCTCCACCTTGGTTACGCCCCTGCACTCCGCTCTGGCCCCGCTTGCCCCGCTTGCCCCGAGCCCCTAGCGCTCCCTCCTACCAGGCGGGACTTGATCGTAGGAATTTGAGGTCGCGTGGGCGGCCTCCCCTTGTCTCTAGAGAAACACTCCCGGGTCTGGGAACTGAGCGCTGGCGACATTTTGTCGGGTGCAATCAGACTGCAGGCTTACGAGCCTCGTGTAGAGAGAATGATTTTCTCAGGTTTCTCCCATTTCCAAACATGAAGACTGAATGCACTGAGAGCACGTGGCTCAGTAGGGAAACGCAAGCATTGGACGAGTCACGCAGCCGTGTCCCTTTCCCGCTATTTTCATGTCCACTTTACCCGAGTTTGTTCAGGCCAGTTTTCACATTTGAACTAGAATTTGAAACTGCCCCTTTCTGCCAGTTTTCACATCCCCTCAACCAGAACTATGGGCCAATGTTTTTTCTAGTCCCTCAGCCAACCTTAAGTGCTAGACAGACGAGTGGAGTACACAGAATTCCTGTATTTCCTGATGCCTCCTCCAGATGACCTTGGCTAGGCACCCAGACAGCTTCGGCTGTCTACGGCCTGTAGAGAGACACGACCACAATGAGACTGAAACTCTGGTTGCAGCCCTGTGTGCGCTCTGAAATCACTGTGCTAGCCTTACTCTCTCCACTTAAAACTCTGGGTCCACAAAAGAAATGTGAAGGTTATAACCAGCTTTTCTACTCCTGTGCAGAAATCTGATTCATTAATTCAAATCCTATTTTTGGAGTACATGCTCCTGTAACAAAGGAGATGAGCTTCAAGGAGCTTAGAGTCTGAAGTTGTCCCAACTTGGGTCTCAATGTGACAAGAAATGATGAGAAAGAGAAGATGTGGCAAGGGGCTGATAGGTGGAAAAGGATTTGGTAAGCATAAGTCTTCTTGATTTGATTAGTAGGGATATTTTGGGCAGCAAACACAGGAAGCCACTTTTATGGGCCTTAGTACACTTCTTTACACAATAAATTCTCAATAAATCTTCATTGAATATTTATATTTTTCACATGTGTAGAAAGATAACATTCCTCCTTTCCTAGCAGTAAGATTTGCTACATTTATTTCTTCATATGCCAACAATATAATTTTGTGATAGCATATTTAATTTTTCTTTCCTTCCCACCCTCCATATCATTTCTGGCTTGAAGATAGTGGGACTATACAAAATGTTGCGCTACAAGGAACACAGAGAAAAGAACAAGTGTCAACAGAACAGTTGTATTAAGCTCACCCTGACCCTGAGAACCCTGCCTCATTTATAAAATGTTTCAACTGTCAGTCATTTTTGCCTGGAAAATGAACTCACAGAATATGGTCCAAATACAGCCTGTATAAATCACTGAGTTGATTTTTATAATGACTTCTGCCTTACCTTCTTCCATGGACAATTTGAGGCGGCTTACTAAAATATTGACATTACTGGATAAAACAAATAGCTTAAGGAGCCAGGGAAAGGGGAACTTGATGTAAAGAGAATAAAGCAGCCAATGATAAGATTAGCATTTAAGTATGCAGGCCACCAGATCCAGAACAGTTGTTAACTTGGGACAAAGATTTGCCCCTAAGCTTTTGAACAGCAATAGAAAAGAGGAAATAGCAATCATTTTAAGGTTTTCCTGTTTTCTTAAGATAAAAATCAACCTTTTGGTGTTTTTTTTTTTTTTTAGAAACACAGTTTTTCTTGCATTTTAGTCCTGAGAAAAATCCTGTTTCCTCATATAGATGATGTAGTAAGCTAAGTGGGAAATGGGAGTCGTGAGGAGTTAAACACAGATTCCCTCAATGTAAGCTATTGGCACAATCACAAAGCACAGTGCATTAAATCAATTCTGTGAACCATCAAAATTTTCTGTTCATTCAAGTACACAGGCCCTCCAGGGTAGCATTTTCATAATCTTTCCTAGGATGGCAAATAGGTTTCAACTTATCTGTCAACTTAAAGCTGTTTGTAGTGGCTACCTGAATAACTATGCTGAGTTTTGTGTATTTGTCTAGGCTCAGAAGGAAAAAGTTCTGTGACTGATTAATGTCTGTCATGGGTCCAGGATGGGTGAATGGCTACATACAAAAAACCTATTTGGTAGCTCTGATTTGTAGAAATAGAGGTCTTTGCATGCAGAGTTTTTGTGTAGTCGCTCCAAATCAACAATTCTCATTATAGGGCTTTTTAAAAAAGTTTTCTTTATTTTGAGAGAGAGACAGACAGAGGGAGACAGAGAGAATCCCTACGCTGTCACCACAGAGCCTGATGCCAGGCTGGAACTCATGAACCATGAGATCATGACCTGAGCCAAAACCAAGAGCTGGACGCTTAACTGACTGAGCCACCTGGGTGCCCTTATAGGGCTTTTTCTAAATATCTAACAGCGGAGTTCAAGTTCCCTCTCTCATTCTGTCCCACCCACACTAGTCTTCCCCTCTTCATTCCTTTTTTTAAAAATGTTCATTTATTTATTTACTTAGAGACAGAGAGTGAGCAGGGAGGGGCAGAGAGCAAGACAGAGAATCTGAAGCAGGCTCTATGTTCTTAGCGCAGAGCTTGACAAAGGGCTCGAACTCACAAACCAATCCGTGAGATCATGACCTGGGCCAAAGTCAGATACTTAACTGACTGAGCCACCCAGGCGCCTCTTCCCCTGTTCATTCCTATCTCAGAACATTTCCTTTGCTGTTTCTATTGTTTGGACCACTCTTTGCCGAGATTTACATGACTGGGTTTTTCTCATCATTTAGTTCTCAGTTTAAATGTTGTCTCTTTATTTATTTATTTACCTATCTATCTATTTATTTATTTTGATAGAGTGGGAGAGGAGTAGAGAGCAAGAGCGAGAGTGAGAGCGAGAGCGAGAGCGAGAGAGAGAGAGAGAGAGAGAGCATCCCAAGCAGGCTCCGCACTATCAGCACAGAGCCCAACTCAGGGCTTGAACTCACAAACCGTGAGATCATGCCCCGAGTTGAAATCAAGAATCACTGCTTAACGGACTTAGCCACCCAGCTGCCCCAAATGTTGTCTCTTTAGAGCTGTCTTTCCTGATGACCATATGTGAAGTTGCATCCAGAGTCTCTCCATCTACACTGGGCATAGGGATCACCTGGAGATCATGTTACAATGCATACTCTGACTTAGTGATTTTGGAGTGTGACCCAAGATTCTGCATTTCAAGCAAGGTCTCAGGAGATGCAAACCTGATGTTCCACAAAAGACACTTTGAGTAGCAGCCCTACTTCTCTATCTCTATCATATTATCTGTTTCATTTTCCTCATGCTGTGTCTTACAACTTGAAATTATTTACTCGTTTGTATTTTGGATTGTTGGTTGGTTGGTTGGTTACTAGAATGTGAATTCCATAAGAGCAGGGACTTTGACTAGTTTGTTCAGCTTTGTATTCCCAGTACTTATCATAGCACCTGACACACCAGCAGGTGCTCTATAAATATTAGTGAATAAGTCATGTTCAAGACTCATCGATTCCTTCATCTCTTCGGTTCCTGCTGACTGAATACCTCAGTAACTGCTCATTTATATACCAGGGAATAGGCTATAAATGAAAAATGGCAGTGCTACCCAAGTACTAGCTCAGGAGTGGCTAGTTACTAGTCCAAGCTGAGATAAGAAACTTGAACTGGAATGTAAATCTGATATGTCATGAAACACAGTATTTAGTTAGGATTACTTTTTTTCATAGCAAGGCTTTCTTGATGACAGAAGCAGTGAGGTGTTTTTCCTTCTGGGACAAGAAACTCTGGGGAGAATGAAAGATTTGGGGCAATAACAGAGAATTGTGGGAGAGGAGAGGAGTTTGGTGAGACAAGGTGTGATGGTTAATTTTATGTGTCAACTTGGTTGGGTCGTAATGTTTCGATACTCTGTCAACACTATTCTGGATGTTTCTATGAAGGTTTTTTTTTTAGGTCCTTTTGGATGAGATTAACATTTGAATTGGTGGACTTTGAGTAAAGCAGATTATTCTCTACAATGTGAGTGAGCCCCATCCAATCAACTGAAAGCCTTCATAGAACAAAGACTGACCTCCTCTAGAAGAATTCTGCCAGCCAACTGTTTGGACTCAACTTAACTCTATCCTGAGTCCCAGCCTGCAAGCCTACCCTGCAGATTTTGGACTTAACAACTCCATAATCATTTGGAGTATCATTGATACTTTAATCATAATCATTGATTCCTTAAAATCAATCTCTCTCTCTCTCTCAATATATATGTGTATATGTATACATATATATGTATGTGTATGTATATATGTGTATGTATATGTATATATGTATATATATATGTATATGTATATGTATATGTATATGTATATGTATATATGTGTATATATATATATATTTTTTTTTTTTCCTCTGCAGAACCCTAATACACAAGGTATTATAGAAGAGACCAAAAATGGGTCCCTTCACCTTGGCCTTGGCACCTGAGCTCAGTCTTAGTCCTTGGAATATTCCCTTGGATGCTCCTATGCTCCTTCATGGCCATTCTCATCTTTCTTGAGTCATGCCCCTGTACTCTGGCTGACCGAGCTTTTCTTATCTGAGTCACTACCCATTCCTTCTCCTTGCCACACTCCTCCTTTTCCTAATCAACCCTTGTGCTCCACCTTGGCCACCACAGCCTGGGCAAGCTCCTAACATTCCATCAGGCCATGTCCGTTTCCTTCTTATTGCCACAAGCTAAGCCCTCTGATCAATGTGGTGACCACACAGCTACTGCCAGAGCCATGCCGCCTGCACATCTGAATAGAATGCCCACTACCAAGGCATCACCGAGAACCCTGGGAAACACACAATTAAAACAGAAAATACATAAAACAGAGACTTGTTGGTGAGAAGAGAAATATGTGAAAGTCAAGGAATTCTGGGTGAGAAAAGGAATGGTGGGAAAAACAAGGTCCTGTGGGAGATACTGAAAATTCACCCTTTGTGCTTGCCCTGCCTCTTCTGCTTTGTCAACTTCATGACCACCATGCCTCCCCACCCAGCTGCCAACCCGCCTTTCCCACTATGGCTATGGAGGAAAGAGAATTCATTCCTTGTTCTTCTATCCACCTTTCCTGCAGGGCCCATCCTTTCATCTTGTGGCCATGCCCTGTCATATCCCTCCCTCTGAGGTCACACTATTTCCTGCACCACAATACCTTTCTTGCTGGGGCCATATGCATTCGTTCTCCATAACCACACCCCTGTGCCATCTAGCTATGCCTCTTACCTGCCTGCTGCTAAGAATTGCAGGAGAGAACAACCAATGAATGGGTCAATGAAGAAATTTAAAAAGAAATAAAAAATACTTTGAGGCAAGTGAGAATAGAAATACAACATACCAAAATTTACGGGCTGCAGCAAAAGCAGTTCTAAGAGGGAAGTTCATAGTGATAAATGCCCACATCAGAAAATAAGATAAATAACCCAATAAACAACCCAACTTTATACCTCAAATAACTAGAAGAAGAAGAAAAAAAATTAAGCCCAAATTTAATAGAAGGAAGGAATACAAATATCAGAGCAGAAATAAATGAAGTAGACACTAACAAGACAACAGAAAAGATCAAAACTAAGAGCTGGTTCATTGAAATGATAAACAAATTGACAACTGAGGTAGACTCACCAAGAAAAGAAGAGAGAGGGCTCAAGTAAATAAAATCAGAAATGAGAGAGGAGATTACAACTGATACAACAGAAATCAAAGGATCATAAGAAACTACTATGAACAAATACATGCCAACAAATTGGGACAACTTAGAATAAATGGATGAATTCCCAGAAACATCCAATCTTCCAAGAGTGATGAATAAATAGAAAATCTGAATAGATGGACTACTTACTAGTAAGAGATTAAATCAGTAAACAAAACCACCTAAAAGACAAAAGTCCAAGACCAGATGGCTTCACTGATGAATACTACCAAATAATCAAAAAAGAATTAGTATCTGTCCTTCTTAAACTCTTCTAAAACACTGAAGAGGAGGGAACACTTCTGAACTCGTTTTACAAAGCCAGCATTACCCTGATACCAAAACCAAACAAGGACACCACAAGAAAAGAAAATTACAGGCCAATATTCCTGATGAACATAGATGTAAAAATTCTCAACAAACTTTATCAAACTAAATTCAATGATACATTTAAAAAATATACACCATGATCAAGTGGAATCTATTCCAGTGATGCAAAAATGATCCAACATCCACAAATCAACAATGTGATATACCACATTAACAAAATGAAGAATTAAAATCACACAATCATCTCAATTGAGGCAGAAAAAGCATTTGACAAAATTCAGCATCCATTTATGATAAAACCTCTCAACAAAGCGTGTATAAAAGGAACATACCTCAACATAATAAGAACCATATTTGACAAGCCCATAGCTAACTTCATACTTAATGGTGAAAGCTGAAGGCTTTTCCTCTAATATCAGGAACAAGACAAGGATGCCCACTGCCACCACTTTTATTCAACATACTATTGGAGATCCTAGCCAGAACTGTTAGACAAGAAAAAGAAATAAAAGGCATCCAAATTGGAAAGGAAGAAGTAGAATTATCACTGTCTGCAGAAGACATGATATTATATATAGAAAGCCATACAGACTCCACTAAGAAACTGTTAGAACTAATCAATGAATTCAGTAAAGTTGCAGGATACAAAATCAGTATACAAAAATCTGTTGTATTTTTATACACTAATAACGAGCTATCAGAAAGAGAAATTAAAAAACAATCCAATTTACAATTGTATCGAAAAGAATAAAATACCTAGGAATAAATTTAACCCAAGAAATGAAACACCTATACACAGAAAACTATAAGACATCGATGAAAGCAACTGAAGAAGAAATAAATAGAAAGATATTCCAGGTTCATGAACTGGAAGAATTAATATTGTTAAAATGTCCACACTACCCAAAGCAATCTACAGATTTAATGCAATCCCTATCAAAATTCCAATGGCATTTTTTTCCCGGAAATGGAATAGTCCTAAAATTTGTATGAAATCACAAAAACAAACCCAAATAGCCAATGCAAACATGAGAAAGAAAAACAAAGCTGAAGGCATCACACTTGCTGATTTCAAACTATATTACAAAGCTATAATAATTAAAACAGTATGGTACTGGCATAAAAACAGACACATAGATCAATGGATCAAAATAGCCCAGAAATAAACACACATATATGGCCAATTAATTTATGACAAAGGAGCCAAGAATATACAGTGGGGAAAGGACAGTCTCTTTAATAAGTGGTGCTGGGAAAACTTGACAGTTACATGCAAAAGAATGAAACGGGACTACTATCTTACACCATACTGAAACATTCAAAATGATTTAAAGACTCGAATGTAAGACCTGAAACCATAAAAGTTCTAGAAGAAAACATAGGTGGTAAGCTCCTTGACACTGGTCTTGGCAATGCCTTTTTGATCTGACTCCAAAAGCAAAGGCAACAAAAGCAAAAATAAACAAGTGGGACTATATTAAACTAAAAAGCTTCTGCACAGCAAAGGAAACCATCAATAAAATGAAAAGGCAACCAACTGAATAGGAGAAAATAGTTGCAAATCATATATCAGTTAAGCAGTTAATATCCAAAATATATGAAGTACTACAACTCAATAGAAAAAAAAAACAACGTGATTTAAAAATCAGAGGATCTGAATAGATATTTTCCCAAATAAGACATACAGATGGTCAACAGGTACATGAAAAGATGCTCAACATCACTAATCATCAGGTAAATGTAAATGAAAACCACAATGAGTTATCACCTCATGCCTGTCAGAATGGCAATTCTCAAAAAGATATGAAATAACAAGTATTGGCTAGGATGTGGAGAAAAGGGAACCCTCATGCACTGTTGGTAGGAATGTAAGTTGGTGTAACCACTATGGAAAACAGTATAGAATTCCCCCCGAAATTAGAAATAGAACCACCATACAATCCAGCAATTCCATTTCTGGGTGTTTATCCAACGAAAATAAAAATACTACCTTTTAAAAAGATAAATGTACCCCTATGTTCATTGTAGCATTATTTACAATAGCCAAGATATGGAAACAACCCATGTGTCTATTAATGGGATGAATGGATAAAGAAATTGTAGAATACATACATACATACATACATACAAACACACACAGTGGAATACTACTCAGCCATTAAAAAAAAAATGAAATCCTGGGGTGCCTGGGTGACTCAGTTGATTAAGCGTCCGACTTCAGCTCAGGTCATGGTCTCACAGTTTGTGAGTTTGAGCCCCACGTCGGGTTCTGTGCTGACAGCCCAGAGCCTGGAGCCTGCTTTGGATTCTGTGTCTCCCTCTCTCTCTGCTCCTCCCCTGCTCATGCTCACTCTTTCTCTCTCTCTCAAAAAGAAATAAACATTAAGATGGTTTCTGTTTTTTTTAACATTTTTTTTAACTTTTATTTATTTTTGAGACAGAGAGAGACAGAGCTTGAACGGGGGAGGGTCAGAGAGAGAGGGAGACACAGAATCTGAAACAGGCTCCGGGCTCTGAGCTGTCAGCACAGAGCCCGATGTGGAGCTCGAACTCATGGACCGCAAGAGATCATGACCTGAGCCGAAGTCGGACGCTTAACCGACTGACCCACCCAGGCACCCCTAAGATGGTTTCTCTTAAAAAAAAAAAGAAGAAAGAAATGAAATCCTGCCATTTGCACTTATGGACTTTGAGGGCATTATGCTAAGTCATATAGAGAAAGATAAATACTCTATGACCCCACTTATATGTGGAATCTAAAAAAAAGACAAATAAGCTCATAGATATAGAAAACAGATTGTTGTTTGAGGGGAGGGAATGTGGTCAAAGGGTACAGGCTTCTAGTTATAAAACAAGTCATGGGGATGTAATGAACAGCATGACTATAGTTAATAATACTGTATTGCATACATGAAAGTTGCTGAGAGTAGATCTTAAAAGTCCTTATCCTAAGGGGAAAAAAATGTATAACTATGTATGGGGACAAATGTTAACTACTTATTGTGATGATCATTTTGCAATATGTATAAATACTAAATCATTATGCTGTGCACCTGAAACTAATATGTTATATGTCAATTATGCCTCAATAAAAAAAAAAGATGGTTAAAAAAAAGAATTGCAGGAGAGACATGGAATTAATTATGTGTGTAAACGGAAATGTGGGAGAAAAGTATTAAGAGGGAAAAAGAAGCAGCATGGCAAAGAACAAAGCATTGTAGGGGAGAAGATTGTGGGTTACAGTAGAGAACTGTGAGTGAGAACAAGGAATTCTGGGAGATGTAGAGACTTTGGGGACAGACAAGGAATTATGGGAAAGACAAGGTATTGTGAGATGTGTAGATAAATGGTCTCCTGCGCTTCTCCTGACCTTTCTGCATGAGCAATAGCCCTCCCGTTATGGCTACGTTCTTGTGGTCCATCTGGGCCACCCTTCATCATGCCCCCTTCATGTCTCTCTGGTCTCTGGCTGTTGCCCCAACACCCTTCTGTAATTCTTTACATCCATGCCCATCATTTCAAAGCCATGCCACTGGGCTCCACCTGGCCATGTACTTCCTGTTCAGGTCACACCCCTATCACTACCAACTGGCAGTTCCTTTCATTCACTCCTAGCCACTTCCTACCTCCCAATACACTTCTTTTGGCGAAGCTAAGTACTCCAAGTTCAGCTGTGAGCACACCTCTACCTGTAGGGCCTTGCTCCCTATTATCTGTCATAAATAAGCCCCCTCCCAATCTGCCAGACACCTTCACTAAAGGCCATGCTCTTGCGGTCCACCTGCCCCATGCCACTACTGGCTGGGCCATGGCAAATGAGCTCAGTCTTAACTATAGTCCCTTCTGTATCCAACACTCCTCTCCCTCTGAGGCCACTCCCCTGGCTGGCCTGTGTGCTAGTCAATGTTCACTCCCCTCCCATCACAGCTATACCCCATTCACACCCAGTGGTCATGCCCCTCTTATTCAGCCATGCCCTTCCCAATTGGGCTATCTCTTTGTTCTCTGCCCATGCCACATCCTTGCAACCTTCTATGGCCTCGCCCATCCAGTACCAGGAAAGCTAGGTGCACTCTGTCTCAACCTCAATCTATTGTATGTGCCACAACCTTTTTGTTTCCCCACTGGCGAGTCCTGGTCCCTGACACCTCAGGGAGTGCCTGTGGGGGTCGCTCAGGTTCTGAGAATCCTACTCAGGCCCCAGAGCTTGGTTCCAGTGGCATGTGTATAATGAAAGGAAGCTGTGGACCCATGGTCCATGTCTAAAATATGACTTTCCTAGGGCACCTGAGTGGCTCAGTCGGTTAAGCATGTGACTATTGATTTCGGCTCAGGTCATGATCTCACAGTTTGTGAGTTTGAGCCCAGGGCCAGGCTCTGCTCTGACAGTGAGGAGCCTGCTTGGGATTCTCTCTCTCTCTGCCCCTCCCTTGTTTGTGCACACTCATGCATATGCACGCTCTCTCTCAAAATAAATAAATAAACTTTTACATAAATTTAAAAAAGAAAATCAATAAAATGTGACTTTCCTCAGATTCCTCCTGGCTCCAAATGCCATGACTTGAGGAGAAGCAACATAGTCGTTTAGTGGGTAAACACAACCGGCAGATGGGTCACAGAACCATGTTCCTTCTGGCCAGTTTCCATGTCCATTAAACCTATGTTCCTTCTAGGCAAGTTTCATGCCCTATAACGTGACCTGGAAAACCTCGCTCCTTCCAGCTCCTCAGCTGACCTTAAGTGCTAGACAGATGCTTTGGAGTAATCAGCAACCCCGTATTTCCTGATGTCTCCTCCCAAGGACCCTTCCTGGGTACCTACTGTGCTCTGGCTGTCTAGGGCCAGACCTGACATCACCCCCGCTTAGAATGAAACTCTGGCTGTAGCCCTGGACTCTGAGATTACTCCGCTATCCTTGCTTCCTCCATTTACAACTCTGGGTCCCGAAGGAAAACGATGAAGAGGTTATATATAACCAACTTCCTTTCCCATCCAAAAATCTCAGAATGAGCACTCCTGGGGCCAGGGCTCTCTGCAGTAGCCATTCAGTCTCACTCATTCATTCAAACCATATTTATTAAGTACCATAGTCCAGTGACAAATGAGCCTCAAGGATCTTACAGCCTGAAGTTGTCCCCACTTCAGTTCTGAAGAGCAAGAAATGACTGGAGAGTTAAGAAAGGTGCGTCAAGGGGGTTGACCGGCGGAAAAAGGACTTGGTAATGATAAAGTTAATTTGTATACTGGGGTCCACAAACTGGAGGCTGCTCCAGTGGCCCTGCCCACATCCCAGTTCTAAACCCAAGTCAGCCAGCACTTACGGCAAACGCTTGTCAGGAAAACCTAACGTACACCAGGTACACCAGGTACCTCCAGCTTTGCTTTAGCTGGCCTACCTTACCGTGGAAAATAGGACCTCCTAGCCTCGTAAGAAAGTTCTTGGCTTCCTACCCAATCATGCTCTGTTTCTGGGCTGCCTCTTCTAATGCTCTCTGAAACTCACTCTTGCCCCACATCCATCAGGAACAGTGCGGCCCTGCTTGTGAGGCACTGTCCCCCACAATCCATGCATTGTTTTCCCTTGAATAAAGGACATCAAATTTGTCACTAAACTGTATTATTTTTGTCATCTGATAATAACCACAGGCCTTCTTGATCTGATTAGTAGGAATATTGGGGGCAGAAAATATAGTACTTACTATGGCCCCTTACACAATAAATTCTCAATAAATCTTCATTGAATGTACATCCCTTTAACTCATGTAGAGAGAGCTATCTTTTTCCCTCCATAGTAGCTAGATTTGCTACATGTAACTCTTCATATGCCAGCAATAATGATTTTAGGATAACATATTAGTTACTTTTCCTTCCCATCCTCCTCCATTCCATTTCTGCCCTGAAGATGGTGGGAACATTCACAATGTTGACCTAGAAGGTACATAGAGAAAAGAACAATTCTCAACGGAGCACTTTTATTCAGCTAACTCTGACCTTGAGAACTCTGCTTTATTTACATAAAATGTTTCAAGTGTCATTGATTTCTTGCCTTAAAAATAACAGGAAATGAGACCGAATACAGACTGAGTTACTGAGTTACCTTTTATGTAGTTAGCAATAGCTTACTTCTTCCCCAAATGATTTGAGGCAACTTAAGAAAATATAGACAATGCTGGATAAATGAAATAGCTGAAAGAATCAAGGAAAGGAGGGCTTAAAAGAAAGAGAGTAATGTAGCCAATGATAAGATAGACAAGTAGACAAGCCATTAGATCCTGAACTTTCCCCTTGTGAGCACAGAGGAAAATGTCCTTGTGAAAGGCAGGCCAAAGATTTGACTGTAAACCTCTGGATGCCCATCAAAAGAGAGAATGATAATCATTTTAAGGTTTTCCAGTGTTCATAACACAAAAGCTGATTGATTTGGGGAAGTAAAGCTTTCTCGATTTTTAGTACTAAGAGAAATCCTGCTTTCTCACAAAGACGGTGTCGTGAGCTAAGTGGAATATAAATGTCATATAAATCATTGCCATAAGCACAAAGCACAGTGTGTTAAGCCATGTCCAAACGTTCCTGTCTAACTAAAGTATACAGGTCCTGAATGGTCTTACCTAACCCGGGGTAGCATTTAGATTATTGTTCCCCAGGATGGCAAGTAGGTTTCAACTAGCATTTCAACTCTGATCCATTCATAGTAGCTGACTGGGCAACCATACTGGGAAGTTTGGGGGCTGAAGGAAGGAAAATGGAAGGAAAAAGTTGTGTGATTGATCAACACTACAGAATGAGGGAGCGACTGCAAGCAACAACCTGTCCAGTATGTCTGAGTTGTAGGAGTAGAGGTCCTTACAGTCTTTCAGAAACCATATTTCTCATTAAAGGGCTGCTGCTAACTCTCAGGCAGAAGAGAGTACAAGGCCATTGTCGCTGGCCAAAACTTAAGGGCAGAAGCTTTGAGGAATTAATTCATATGCTTTTATATCAGCTAGGAGGAGGACAGTTTAAGGTTCTGTTATGAAAATGAGAGCTTCTATCCCAAGTGGTACATGCCCTGATGCCCCTCCTACCTCTTTATAAAGGCTGGCAAAGGAAGTACATATGGGCAGGGTAAATATCTCTGGTTAAACTCCACCAGGTGGCCTGATAGGCAATCAAAGACAGAAAATGCTATTCCATGTATGGTTGCAAGAATTTTCGCCTGGAAAAGCAGCAAGCATTGTATGCCAAGACCATGAAAAACTTTCAGCGTAACATCTAAGAAGCAGTGTAAATAATTAAACCTCTAGGAGAAAATATCAGAACACTCCGTAGTCATACTTTTACTACATAAAACTCATGATTTATTGGTCTTCATTCACAGGATGGAACACACAGGCACATATGTTCTTTAAAAAAGAAAAGAAAAGAAAAGAAAAGAAAAGAAAAGAAAAGAAAAGAAAAGAAAAGAAAAGAAAAACTGTTGTTTAAAGTCCCACTTTAGGAATACGATGTTGGCACAACTACAGTTAGTTTTTGTTTCCAAGCAGTAATGATTCACTTTCATTGAAGTAAGGCAATGTTAGCCTGTGCAAAATACATCAAAGATCATCATGATTATGGCTGTAAAATTAACCTACAAAACCTGATGAGCCTTTTCAATATCACAGTTTTGTAAGATTTTCTTGTCCTAAAATAGGGCATAAAATATCAGCATGGAGACAAAAATATTCCAAAGCCTTGTTTATGATAGATCCTGGAAATTGGTTGGTTTTTTTTTTTTCTGTCTAGGAATGAGAAAAAAATGTATTGGGCTTCATAGAAATCAACTTTATGATTAGAATTAGTCAATTCAATTATATTCAACAAATATTCATGAGCCATAAAAAATGCAAAAATGAACCAAATACAGCAGGCCCCTGCCCTCCAGGAAGTTTCAATTTTGTAGAACACAAGAGCAAATCATGTTGGCAACACTTGCATGTACGAATGTGAAAAAAAAAAATACTATGAGAACACAAGAAAAGGAGAGAATAAAAGTTAGGGGATTGAGGGGCGCCTGGGTGGCTCAGTCAGTTAAGTGTCCGACTCTTGGTTTCGGCTCAGGTCATGGTCTCACACTTTGTGAGTTCGAGCCCATGTCTGGCTCTGCGCTGGCAGCGTGGAGCCTGCTTGGGATTCACTCTCTCTCTCTCTCTCTCTCTCTCTCTCTCTCCCTCTCTCTCTCTCCCTCTCTCTCTCTCTCTCTCTCCAGCCCACAGTGCTTGAGGCAACGAGGGGAGTGCCAGGGAGGCTCTGGAGGCAGGAAGGAAAGGGGAGAAGAGTTTGTAGAGTAAGTGAATGAAGCAGGAGAGGTGGATGGAGTCTGGAAATAATAGGTGACGTAGACTTTATGCCACTTTTTCTGGGCCTCAGCTATTGTTTACACTTGGAAAGTGACACCCGCACTAAAGGATATATTAGATTGGATTCGGGTTTACTAATTCTGCACTGTTCCATTGTGTTTCAGATTGTGAACAGACGTGAGGAAAGAAGCAAGGGGGCTGAGGTGGGTGCTAGCTAATCTGAAAAGCAGGTCCCGACGTAACAGAGCTGGGAGAAAAAAATAAAACTTCACGGGTGTGGTGACTGCAGGAGCACCGAGAGGGAAAACTGTTGGGACAGCAGTGGTGGGGTGGGGGCAGGTGGTGGAGCTGCTGGGAGATCAGACCCATGGGGGTCAGCCAGGGGGACCCCGGAACAAGGTTTGGCTTGGAGCAGATGAGGGGGTTCCAGCTGCCTCGAGCCTCGCTGTCCTGAGGGTCTCTCCAACGGACCTCATCACATTCCTTCCCCCCGTCCCTTGTTCTGTACCCCATGAACACAGTAGGAGTGTTTCTTCCACTCAGTTTTCCCAGCTAGAAATCTCTGTGGTCCTTGACTGCTTTGCCTTCCTCCCCTGCCATAATCAATGGCTGGGAAGTCCTGTCGATTCTGTCTCTTAAAGGCCTCTTGAGTCTGTCCCTTCTCCTCACTGACTGGCATTATCATCAAGGAAGCCCTACCATGTCCTCCCTGATTCATTAGAACTGGCTTATGGCTGGTGTCTTGGCACCTGTTTCTCGCACACCTGTGTGCTGTGCTGTTCCTACGAGCAAATCTGAGTGTGCCTCTATTAATTTAAAAACTCTAACTGGCCTTTCACTGGACATCAAACGAAGTCTACACTCCCTGGTAGTCTGTAAAACGCCTATCGCCTGGTCCTGATCTGCCTCTCCAGCTTCCTACACCCCTTCCACACCATCCCATGCTATGTCCATCTCCAACCCACATACAGGCCTCCTCTGTGTCTCGACACAAGCGGGGTTGTCTTTGTCCTCTCCCAGGGCTGGTCTGTTGTGCAAGACTCAGCCTGAACATCTCACCTCCCCCAGAAACTTTCACCAATGCTCCAAAAGTCCATTTAGTCACTGCATTTCTTAACGTTCCTTTGTCAGTTGACAGATTTTTAAAAAACATAAAAAATAATGGGGCGCCTGGGTGGCTCAGTCAGTTGAGCGGCCGACTTCGCTCAGGTCGTGATCTCGCGGTCCGTGAGTTCGAGCCCCGCACCGGGCTCTGTGCTGACAGCTCAGGGCCTGGAGCCTGCTTCGGATTCTGTGTCTCCCTCTCTCTCTGCCCCTCCCCCGCTCATGCTCTGTCTCTCTCTGTCTCAAAAATAAATAAACATTAAAAAAATTTTTTTGTTAACTAAAAAATAGTACCGTCCTTACTTGTCAGTGTCATACTTTTGCTTCTCAACAACATTCACCCTCCCTGAGTGCTCTGGTGCTGACAAATGCTCAAAGATTATTTGCTTAAGACCAAATTCAGGGAACTTTTGTAAAGTGCCCAGTAAGGGCCAGACACCACATCAGATAGCTAATAACAGAAGCTCACTGAGAACCTATTTGCTTTGTAGTGAATCCTAAAGTAGTAGACGCTTAAGGATATGCTAAGTCAAGCTTCATCAACATATTTGCTGTCCTTGGTTCATAACTCTGGACTTCGCTCTCCCCCCACATGTAGCAAAGTAGTTCTTGCATTATGAATCACTCCTGCCTTTACTGAAGAGACCGAAGTTGAAGCAGCTGGAAAGAAGGAGAAAGAAGACAACCCAAAACTTCCCCACATCTTGGTCCCAAGTTTACTATTTCAGAAAAGAAGGCTGCCCATTTCTTTGGGTTCTAGCAGCAACACATTACCTGTGGTGAAATAACAGGCGTCTGCTGTTTGGGGGTCATACCCTGGGCTACTTTCCTTACATGTATGCAAATGGTTAGCCCAGATTACTCTGCCTTGACATTTTAGATATTGACTGGAAATTTTCACTCGACTGCTTTGCCTTTGATTTCTACTCCTCACCAACATTTTGCTCCATTTTTTCTCAATCTGTGAACATGTTATATCATTTATTATTAATAGCATTTAGCATTTATTGGATGAATACTACATGCCAGGAACTATTTAAGCATAAAGCATACAGATCTCATTTGATACTCACAAAATCTTATGTGGTAGCTACTGTTAAGCAACACTAAGTGAGATTTGCAAGAAGGGCTTGTCTTCAGCTTACTGGGATGAGGGCAAGATGAAGAGTCATGTGCTCAAATGCGACTAACCCTTGAGATTATTTATCATGGTGACTCTTGCAGGGCAAGTCCATCCATTATATATATATTTTTAAATTTTTTTTAACGTTTATTTATTATTGAGAGACAGAGTGTGAACAGGGGAGGGGCAGAGAGAGAGGGAGACACAGAATTGGAAGCAGGCTCCAGGCTCCGAGCTGTCAGCACAGAGCCTGACACAGGGCTTGAACTCACGAACTGCAAGATCATGACCTGGAGCTGAAGTCAGACGCTTAACCGACTGAACCACCCAGGCGCCCCATCCATCCATTATATTTAGATCATATGTCACCTAGCCTTTAATAAATTTAAGCAAATCTTGCTTAAGATAAAAAAGTGATTAAGAATATCCCAACTCTTATATTATTAGTGGTTTTTTAAGTCCCACACTCCATTATTCTTATTTTCCACCTAGATCTTTTGGAACCACGCAATACACCCAAAGCTACTTTTTCCCCCTTCCCCTATGTTCATATGTTTTGTTTCTTAAACTCCACATTTGATTGAAATCATATGGTATTTGTCTTTCTCTGACTTATTTTGCTTAGCATAATACTCTCTAGCTCCATTCACATCATTGTAAATGGCAAGATTTCATTCCTTTTCATAAATAATATTCCATTGTGTGTGTGTGTGTGTGTGTGTTTGTGTACCACATCTTCTTTATCCATTCATCAGTCGATGGACATTTGAGGTTTGGGCTCTTTCCAATGTTTAGCTATTGTTGATAATGCTGCTATAAACATCAGGGTGTGTGTACCCTTTCCAATCAGATTTTTGTAGCCTTTGGGTGCAATTGCTGGGTCATAGGGTATTTCTATTTTTAACTTTTTGAGGAAACTCCACACTGTTTTCCAGAGTGGTTGCACCAGTTTGCATCCCCACCACCAGTGCAAGAGGGTTCCCCTTTCTCTGCATCCTCACCAACACCTGTTGTTTCCTGTGTTGTTAATTTTAGCCATTCTGACAGGTGTGAAGTGATATCTCCTCGTGGGTTTGATTCCTATTTCCCTGATAATGAGTGATGTGGAGCATCTTTTCATGTGTCCATTAGCCATCTGGATGTCTTCTTTGGAAAAATGTCTATTCATGTCTTCAGCCCATTTCTTCACTGGATTATTTGTTTTTTGTATCCCCATATGATGCAACCTATCATAACCTAATGATAGCTTAAAGAGGGTAGAACCATTTTGTTACCTCTCTAAGTACTCTGAAAATATTAGGGCAATTATTATAAACCTCTTGAAATTGTTTACTGTATAGATATGTTAATTGCATTCCAATTAAACTATGAAGGATCACATTTTATTAAAAATCTATAACTTCAGGCGCCTGGCTGGCTCAGTTGGTAAAGTATACAACTCTTGATTTCAGGGTTGTAAGTTTGAGCCCTATTCTAGGTGTGGAGATTACTTAAAAATAAAATCTTAAAAAAACATCTACAACTTTTATTCAAGAAAATTAGTGAGTGCTGCTAATTGAGATGCTAGTTTTAAAAGTACAGGTTTTTATTTTATAAAAGGTCTATATTCAATGATTAAAGGTTTTATTTGATTTCTTTTAATGTCAGATACATTTTCCAAAGCCAATAAAAATTTACAGGGTAATATCATAATTTAAACGGTTTCACAGTTTACTGTAGTAGATTTAGGTGCTACAGGTTTAGTAAATTTCTGTTTGTGATAATGAAATGGAATAATCAGGGTCAAAATTCAAAAGGGACATTGGCCTCTACCATCTCTTGTTTGACTGCAAGTAAATGGATATACATATGCCCACATGCTTTTACAACACTATGAACCTTATTTTTTTTAACATTTATTTATTTTTGAGAGAAAGACAGACAGAGTCTAGTGGGGGAGGGGCAGAGAGAGGGAGACACAGAAACCGAAGCAGGCTCCAGGCTCTGAGCCATCAGCACAGAGCCTGATGCAGGGCTTGAATTCACGAACTGTGAGATCATGACCTGAGCTGAAGTCAGACACTTAACCGACTGAGCCACCCAGGTGTCCCACAGTACTATGAACTTTAAGAGGCATCTTGCATGAATTAAAGGAATGACACATGTGTCTTCTTTCCATGTGATCTCATATTTAATTTATCCTCCAGGGCAGCAGATCAATAGTTATGTATGAGTAACTACTTTTCAATAGGGTTGTGGAGTATGAAAAAAACATGGAGAAATCCACTTCTCTTTCCTGTCTCAGGAGACTTGGTGCCTTTTGTATTGCACAGGGCAACAGTAATCTGAACTTTTTAATCTTCATTCTCTAAACTCTGAAGCTTGGAAGTAAATAGTAACATATTCAGGATGAGTGAAACTGCTTTACTTGACATCGTTACCACTGTTACTGATTGGTTATTGGGCTCCTATATGTGGAAATGCTGAAATAAGCATTGTATGAAGCAAGTTACATACAGGTGAATCCTCTGCAAGTTCACTACTTAAAACTTGTACATACTAAATTTGTGCAAGATACTAAAAAGTATAAGAAAATAAAGACAGTATATTGATAGATAAGAACCCTAGGATCCAGTTTACTTTTCCATCTATTTTATTGAGATCTCCATAAAGCTATTTAACAATTAATTTATTTTTAGTGCTCTCTATGTAATATGTAACTTGTGGTGTCTTTGGGTTTGAAGTCAAATTATTAACAGTGTCTCATATTTGTCACTTGAGCTTCTGTCTTTCTAACCCCCTGGCAGGACATAAAAGTTTCTATTTTGAATGATGACATTCTGGGCTGCACATCTGACAATTTGTTTTGCTGTTGTCAAACAAATCCAAGCATATGAGTGCATCAACCCATAGTAAGGAATTTGCTTTATTCTGATATAAAGATCTTATTACCTTAGAAATTATATATATCATACCTCTTTAATATTCTGATAAATCTGCTTTAAAACAACATAAACAGTCACCTATAATGCTTTTATTGTAAAAAAGGAAATTTACTCTAACAGCACAGTATTCATTCATGATTCCTTTGAAAAGAATATTGTTAGATACTTACTTGAAGTTATGAATGAAATATCTTTGTATATTAGTGGATAAATTGTACATACTTCTTATAAATTCTAAGATTAAAAATGCATTAGATTAATAAAAATGTATTTCAGATTAATATGAATGCTATTTAAAATAAGATATACACATATACAATAAAACCTTGGTTTGTGAGCATAATTCATTCCGGAAACATGCTTGTAATCCAAAGCACTTGTTTATCAAAGCGAATTTCAAGAACCATTGGCTCAGTTGTGATCATGGGACATGTGACATCACGAACACTACTTGTATTGCAAGACTGTTCATTTATCAAGTTAAAATGTATTAGAAATGTTTGCTAATCTTGCGGAACACTAGCAGAACAAGTTACTTGCAATCCAAGGTTTAACTGTGTATGTTTAGTTAAACTTGAAAGGGATTCAGAAATTTATAAAACACTTTTCTAAGTAATTACTGAGTTATAGAAAAAATTAAAACTGTGTATTTTGAAAATGAATGATAATGAGATCACTGTGCATCTACACCTCTTATGTCATGTGGCCAAAGCAGTAGTCAGAGGAAAATACATAGTCACAGATGTTTTCATTATCAACTATGACTAGAAATAAATGAGCTTATTAGTCAATTCAAGAGTTACAGGGACGCCTGGGTGGCTCAGTTGATTAAGCATCCAAATTTGGCTCAGGTCATGATCTCACAGTCCATGGGTTTGAGCCCCGCAACGGGCTCTGTGCTGACAGCTCAGAGCCTGGAGCCTGCTTTGGATTCTGTGTCTTCCTCTTACACTGCCCCTCCCCTTCTCACACTCTATCTCTCTCAAAAATAAACATTAAAAAAGTTTTTTTGAAAGAAAGAAAGAGAGAGAAAGAAAGAAAGAAAGAAGGAAAGAAAGAGAAAGAAAGAAAAGAGTAGCTTGATTCGTTATAACATTTTTTGAGATTGAAACGTTGATTTTGAGGGCACCTGGGTGGCTCAGTCTGTTAAGCATCTGACTTCCGCTCAGGTCATGATCTCACAGTTTGGGAGTTCCAGCCCTGCGTCGGGCTCTGTGTTGACAGCTCAGAGCCTGGACCCTGCTTCAGCTTCTGTGTCTCCCTTGTCTCTCTCTGCCCCTTCCCTACTCATGCTCTGACTCTCTCTGTCTCTCAAAAATAAATAAACATTAACAAATTTTCTAAAAAGTAAAAAAAATACTAAAATGACTCACAAGATCCTGTGGAAGAGCAGCATCCCCATTAAGGTGAGGAAGAAGACAAGGGTCCATGTCATTCCCACCATTACAACACCCAGTTCTGATAGTGCCACTGAAATGAGACAGAAGAGGAACAACATCATCATCAGATAGGTATTACTGTTGAAGAGTAAAAGAAAAACTTTAAACCATGTGCAGATAACATGAAATATAGGACTGCTTTCCAGGAAAATGCAAGGGGATAATCTCGTATCAAATTGAAAGGGGAACTGATATCTGACAAAGAATGTGCAACACAGAAAATTTCAGAAAAATAAACACTCTGGCCCCCCAAAAGGACAAAGGATCAAATAAGCAATTTACAAAAAAGAAATACAAATGGTCATTCAACATGTAAGATGTTCAGCTTTAGGTGAAACAAAGCATTGCAAATCAAAGCAGTATTTATATACTGCTGTTCCATTTGTACTGCCAAAAGGGTTTTGAGGACAATGATGCAGGATACTGGAAAATGAACATGCCTATGCTGCAGAAAATATGTACATTGACTTAATACTTTTGAAAGGACATTAACATATATCAAAATCTTACATTTTTGCATAACTTTTGACCCCAAAATTTAAATGTTAAGAATTTATACCAAAGATATTATTACAAATGAGCAAAAAATTGTTAGCTTCCAGAATATTTATCACAGCATTTTTTATTATAGTAAAAAAGAAAGTAAATTAGATTTAAAAGCATATGATATAGGCAGAACAGCATGGAAGCTTTTTGTGTGTCTTGCGTCCATGAAATACAGCCAGACCAACACTAAACCAACCTACACACCTAGAAAACCGATTGGAAGATTAACACAACAATCTGCACAACCTGAACCACAGAATTCAGCAGGTACATGACACAAAGAGCTGAACTTAGGGAGCAAGAAGCCCCAAAAGGTAGGGAACCCCTTTTGCAGGTGGAGAGAGGATGGAGACTGGGGAGGAGGGGAGCATATGGGAAAAGCACCCCTCCCCAAAAGCAGCTGGAGAGAAAGTGGAAAATTGGAAACAGCCGCAGGGACTAAACTAAAAAGGGAGAAAGGAGAAAGGAGAGGCTTTAAATTCCATTAAGACTGTAAACAAGGGGAACGCAAAGGCTGCAACTCCGTAGCTCGATACATGGCGGTGCTCTGGTGGGAAAGGTGAATCCCCAGGAACAGAGTGGGGTCCGGGAGGTTCCCAGGCCACACGGGGAAAAGCGGTTCCACTGCTGGAAGGACATTTGGTAGAGACTGTTGAAGCCACCTGGTCCCAGCAGACCCTGGAAGGCAGCCACATTCACTGGTGCTGGGGCAAAGTTGTTGAGGATGAAGCCTGGTGCCAGATGTATGTTGCGATTTTCCATGGTCCCTGAAACGCTGAGGCTATACTGTCTCACGATCTTTTTTGGGGGCGGGCTGGAACCTGACTGCAGTCTCGGGGCACCGGCAACAGCAGGGTTCAGCAGGCGTACCTGGGTGCAGCCGATATTCAGACATTGCTCATTCGGCCATTGCTCAGTGAGACCCTCCCCCAGAGGGGCAGAACGGGTCAAAGCCGCAGTCCTTCAGAAGGGGCCAGGGAAAACAGCCGCATCTGAGACAAAACTTGGGAGAGAGGTACTGCCTGGGGCCTGGTCACAGAGAGTGGAAAAGTGGGGAGTGAACGAAAGCTGAAGACAGAGGACCGGTGCACGATTGCTGATCCAGGAGAACAGACTGGGTGGCTGGGTGGCGCCATTTTTCGCCGCTCCCGCGCATGCACACCGACAAGCACCACAACAATCCACCCCAGTAGGCTAGCAGCGCCATCTAGGGGAGAGCAGAGCTGTTACACCGAGCCCTGCCCAACTGGGCCAACTTCGCTCCTCAAGAACACAAACCTCATGACCGGCTTAATTTATGGACTATAAAGAGCTACATGGACTGACCTCTAGGGGAAAACAAAGCAATTTCAGTCCTACTTCAATCTGTTAGCAGGTTCATCTATTCAATTTTTTCTCTCTTTTTCCTTTTTCTCTTTTACAATTCTTTTTCTTGAATACAGAAAGAGAAAAAACTCATTTTTATTTTTAATTTTTATTAAAAATATCTGTCTTTAATTTTTATTACTATATTTTTTACTTTTGTGTAAATTTTTTCAAATTCTACTTTACTTCCATCATTTTATTTTAGTCTACTTCAGTGTACTCACATTTTCAAATTTTCAAACAATTTCCTTTTTTTCTTTTTCTTTTTTCTCTATTTCATTTATTTTCTTTTTTTTAAATGCAGAAAGAGGAAAACTTAATTTTTACTTTCAATTTCTTTCAAAAATATTTTTATTTAATTTTTATTACTATATTTTTTGCTTTTATCTAAATTTTTTCAAATTCTATCTTACTCCCATCATTTTATTTCAGTCTACTACAGTGTATTCACTTTTTCCAATTTTCAAACGATTTTTTTGTCTTTTCTTTTTTTCTTTTTTTATCTTTTTTTCTCTTTCATTTCTTTTCTTTTTTCTTAAATACAGAAAATGAAAATATTCATATTTCTTTTTAATTTTTATTAAAAATATTTTTCTATAACTTTTTTCTACTATATTCTCTACTTTTGTGTATTTTAGTTTACTTTAGTGTATTCATTTTTTCAAATTCTCAAATGATTTCCTTTTTTTTTCTCCCCCC